>NC_091982.1:7611351-7929855 GCF_044704955.1 Pristiophorus japonicus | reverse complement strand
GCTGCTCTGGACCGAGGCCGCCGCCATCTTGCTCTCCGCCGCTCCGGATGCCCTCCGCCGCCGCAGCCTCCGCTCCCCTCCGCTGCCACCTGACTTGCCGCCTCCCCCGCGGCCGCCGTGGCCTCCGACCTCCAGCTGCTGCCGCCACCCGACGCTAACAGCTCCTCGGCGGGGCTCTTCCGATCCGCCGGCCATCCTGGATCCCTCGCACCCCGCCCGCAGCGCCCCGCCGGCTCACCCCCCCCCACTAGGCCCGCCTCTGCAGGGCTGCTTGCCTCTGGGGGCTGAGGCTGCAGGATCTGTGTGAGGTCCAGGGCCTGGGGCTTGCCTGTCGGGGCTGAGGCTGCAGGGTCTCTGTGTGAGGTCCGGGGCCTGGGACTTGCCTGTGGGGATTGAGGCTGCAGGGTCTCTGTGTGAGGTCCGGGGCCTGGGACTTGCCTGTGGGGGCTGGGGCTGCAGGATCTCTGTGTGAGGTCCGGGGCCTGGGACTTGCCTGTGGGGATTGAGGCTGCAGGATCTGTGTGTGAGGCCCGGGGCCTGGGGCTTGCCTGTGGGGGCTGAGGCTGCAGGATCTGTGTGTGAGGCCCGGGGCCTGGGGCTTGCCTGTGGGGGCTGAGGCTGCAGGGTCTCTGTGTGAGGTCCGGGGCCTGGGACTTGCCTGTGGGGATTGAGGCTGCAGGGTCTCTGTGTGAGGTCCGGGGCCTGGGACTTGCCTGTGGGGGCTGAGGCTGCAGGATCTCTGTGTGAGGGCCGGGGCCTGGGGCTTGCCTGTGGGGGGATTGAGGCTGCAGCTCCAGCTCGGTCGGCGCTGCTCTCTGGGGACCCGGGGCACGGCAGCTCCCCGGGGAGCAGCAGCCTGTGGAGTGGTGAAGTCTTCCCAGCTCCCACGGACCTTCCGCATCCACCTCCGGCCGAGGAGTGTCGGCCCATCGCCTGCAACGACCCACAGAGGTAAACCGTGCGTCTCGTCCCCGTGGGATACCTGCACCATCGCTCTGCCAAGAACAGGTATCAGTTCCCTGGTGTAGGTACATAGGGCCCAAGTTTCCACACGATCAAAAACGGGCGCCCCTCCGAGCTGGGCGCCCATTTTACGCGCCTAAAATCGCGCCGAAAAAAAAAATTGTGATTCTGGAGCGCCCTGCAGCTCCTTGTCTGTTTGGCGCGGCGCCCAGGGGGGCGGAGCCTACCACTCGCGCCGATTTTGTAAGTGGGAGGGGGCGGGTACTATTTAAATTAGTTTTTTTCCTGCCGGCAACCCTGCGCGTGCGTGTTGGAGCGTTCGCGCATGCTCAGTGTGAAGGAAACATTGGCACTCGGCCATTTTTGTAGTTCTTTGTAGCTGTTTAATTTTTGAACATTTTTTTAATGAAAGCACATTGCCATCAGCACATCAGCACTTGCAGCCTTCTCACTGTCTCCTCCCCCCCCTCCCCCCCCCCGCGGGAAGAACGGGCGCCTCAGGCTGACTGCAGAATTCTCAGTGCCTGAAGTACTTTCACACAGGTAGGAAGACGGTTTATTTAATCTTTTTTTTCCTTAAAAATGTTTATTCAGGGTGGATTTATTTGTATAATATTTGTAGAAGTATAAATAAGGATTTATTATAGAATTTAATGACTTCCCTCCCCCCCCCCCCCCCCCCCACCTCGTTCTGGACGCCTAATTTGTAACCTGCGCCTGATTTTTTAATGTGTAGAATAGGTTTTTTCAGTTCTACAAAAATCTTCACTTGCTCCATTCTAACTTAGTTTGGAGTACGTTTTCACTGTGGAAACTTTGAAATCAGGCGTCGGTGGCCGGACACGCCCCCTTTTGAAGAAAAAATTCTGTTCCAAAGTAGAACTGTTCTACCTGACTAGAACTGCAGAAAAAAAATGTGGAGAATTGCGATTTGTAAGATAGTCCGTTCTCCACCAATTGCTCCTAAAAATCAGGCGCAAATCATGTGGAAACTTGGGCCCATAGAAACATAGAAGATAGGTGCAGGAGAAGGCCATTTGGCCCTTCTAGCCTGCACCGCCATTCAATGAGTTCATGGCTGAACATGCAACTTCAGTACCCCATTCCTGCTTTCTCGCCATACCCCTTGATCCCCCTAGTAGTAAGGACTACATCTAACTCCTTTTTGAATATATTCAGTAAATTGGCCTCAACAACTTTCTGTGGTAGAGAATTCTACAGCTTCACCACTCTCTAGGTGAAGAAGTTTCTCCTCATCTCGGTCCTAAATAGCTTACCCCTTATCCTTAGACTGTGACCCCTGGTTCTGGACTTCCCCAACATTGGGAACATTCTTCCTGCACCTAACCTGTCTAAACCCGTCAGAATTTTAAACGTTTCTATGAGGTCCCCTCTCATTCTTCTGAACTCCAGTGAATACAAGCCCAGTTGATCCAGTCTTTCTTGATAGGTCAGTCCCGCCATCCCGGGAATTAGTCTGGTGAACCTTCGCTGCACTCCCTCAATAGCAAGAATGTCCTTCCTCAGGTTAGGAGACCAAAACTGTACACAATACTCCAGGTGTGGCCTCACCAAGGCCCTGTACAACTGTAGCAACACCTCCCTGCCCCTGTACTCAAATCCCCTCGCTATGAAGGCCAACATGCCATTTGCTTTCTTAACCGCCTGCTGTACCTGCATGCCAACCTTCAATGACTGATGTACCATGACACCCAAGTCTCGTTGCACCTCCCCTTTTCCTAATCTGTCACCATTCAGATAATAGTCTGTCTCTCTGTTTTTACCACCAAAGTGGATAACCTCACATTTATCCACATTATACTTCATCTGCCATGTATTTGCCCACTCACCTAACCTATCCAAGTCGCTCTGCAGCCTCATAGCATCCTCCTCGCAGCTCACACTGCCACCCAACTTAGTGTCATCCGCAAATTTGGAGATACTACATTTAATCCCCTCATCTAAATCATTAATGTACAGTGTAAACAGCTGGGGCCCCAGCACAGAACCTTGCGGTACCCCACTAGTCACTGCCTGCCATTCTGAAAAGTACCCATTTACTCCTATTCTTTGCTTCCTGTCTGACAACCAGTTCTCAATCCATGTCAGCACACTACCCCCAATCCCATGTGTTTTAACTTTGCACATTAATCTCTTCGCCGTGACCGGGACCAGCTCGGGTCGTGCAGCTGGGTTAATCCAGTTTATCAAAAGTTCTCCGACTCATCAACGACGCACCCAAGCCCGTGTCCACCTCCATACTCACAGGGACTCCGTTGATTTTTACTTCCCTTATCACTGGGGGCGAATCGTCAGTACACGTGTACAGTCCCAACACCTCATCTTCTTCTGCCTGCTCCTTGCTGGATGGTGGATCATCCCCCATCTCCTCAGCCACATGGTGAGTCCAATTTCTTTTGCACATCCGCTGAAGGTGGCCTTTAATGTGGCAGGTATTGCACGTGTACTCCGCAAACCTGCACCGGTGAGCCCCATGGCTTCCTCCACAGCGCCAGCATGGTGCTGCTTGATTGGCCCCCCTCGGCGGACTCTGAGTTCCAGGATCCCGAGGTCCGTGCTCTCTGCCCCGGGCAGAGCCACGTTCTGCAGTTTTGTCCGTGGTGGGCGCTACCCTGTGGACAGTGCCTGCCGGGTTCGAGACTGTGTGGATCATTTGCTTGGTGCTGCAAGTCGAGGTCATATGTGCCCGGCTGATGGCGATGGCCTTTGTCAGAGTGACTGTGGGTTCCGTGGCCAGCAGCTTGTGAAGGAGGCCCTCGTGGCCAATCCCCATAACGAAAACGTCCCGCAAAGCCTCGTCAAGGTGTGCCCCAAAATCACACGGCGCCGCGAGTCTCCTGAGGTCCGCAGCATATTTGGTGACATCCTGGCCCTCGGGTCTGCAGTGATGGTAAAATTTGTATCTGGCCGTGAGGATGCTCTCCTTCGGTTTCAACTGGTCACGAATGAGTTCAGTCAGCTCCTCGTATGACTTGTCCCTGGTGCTCCCAGGTGCCAGCAAATCCCTGACGAGACAGTAAACCTCATCTCCACAACTGGAGAGCAATATCGCCTTACGCTTCTCTCTCAGTGCGTTCGTGTCCTCCGTCAGGTCGTTTGCTGTGAAGTAGTACTCGAGCCTTTCCGTAAAGGCCTCCCAATCATTGCCCACGGTAAAATCCTTTACCGAGCCCAGAGTAGCCATGGTTGCGTGGAGTTCGTCCGCTTCCTTGTCGCCAATGTGGTGTATGTAGCACACAAATCACTGACTCCACGCGGTCTGCTGTAAGTCTAACTGCTGTGACCTTCGTCCTTTATTGTTCAGCTCCAGAGTGCCTCTCCGGTGTGGTGGTCAGCTTTATATACTGCCTGTTCTCGGTACTTCCAAGTTTCCCACCACAGCGCCCTCTGTGGTGTAACATTGTGCTTACATTATATTTAAGGTACCAGGACGATACACACATCAAAACATAACACAAATGTCCACTAACTGCAAGTGCACAGCCTTGCGTGACAGCTTTGCAACACTGTAATTCACTATGGAGTGTGTGACAACTTTAGAAATATATACAGCGTTGACCCCCTTGCCAGAGGTTCTAAGGTCAGCAGTGATGCTCCCATGTGTACAAAGACTACAAGTGCATCGAGCCTTAGAATTACAGGGTGAAATGGGCGAGCTCCTCTGGACTCAATACATTTGGGGAATAGCTAAAGAGAAACATGAGGCACTGTTTCACTGCTCTCATTGGTGTATTAGGTCTACTCTTAGTGGTCATGGCAATTTAGTGCCGAGCAGCAGGAACATAGCTGTAATGCAATGGATGACGGTGTATTTTCTCAGGACAGCAACATACCTATAGGCTTCCATCAGCCCCCTCCAGTAGCTTTACATTGTCAGAAAGCATGCAGGGCAAGGCCTAAGCAGTTAGGGACTCAGCTGCCGGGATACATGGGTTAGCTCAGCCTCAGATTTGTTCTTATGCACACACAGCAGCCAGCCACCTTACATACTCCTGCCACTCAGAGCACACCTCGATGAAATGCAAAGTTAGGTTTAACAACACACACATCCTACAGTGTGATCAAGGGGAAGTATCATGAAAGAAAACACTATGTACTCATGCCTGTGACAGAATTTGAGATCAAAGACATGGATGCACTGAAGCTTTGTGCAGAGGGCATGCTTGCAAAGGTTTGGAAGCATGATTCATCAATGGTAAGAATGTGACATATATGGATTGCTTGGAAGAGTTAAAGCACTGTAAGTGTAGGCATTTTTGTGGAAGGTGCAGGGAAGATGTAGTTAGGATTGTTAATACAGTGATCTAAGGTTCAGATAAGGTCTCCTGTATGACAGCTTGCTGAATGGCTCACACAATCGATTCTGCTTTGCAGTCTCTTCCTGCTTCTTTTAGTTTAATGCTGTGGCGACTATGAATAATCCGTTGTCATGGTAACCATGAATTGCATAGCAGACTTGCAAAATTCCAGTAATTTACTGTTCAATATGAAAATTCCCTTTGCTTCTTTCAAGTTCAAATTGGTTCGGGGAAATGAGTGGATACAGTAGTTTAGAACATTATGCTCATAGATCAGTTAATATCACTTATAATCTGCCCTCACTGAATGAATTCATCGCAATGGACAATAGTTCCCAGGAACAGAAAGATGCTTGCAAAAGGTGTTCATTCAGCCACTGGGCTCATTTTATTTTTTGTGAGGCTGGCAGTAATTCACTAGAATTCAGTCAAGAGCACTGGTGAGTGTGTGAAATTTTCATACGATGGCCACTTGAATTGTGAAAATCACCCAGGAGCACAATTATAAATGTTGTCCTTCCAAATGTACTCGTGAAAAAACAATATTTTGGATTGTATAACAACAGGGTGCAGCATTAGTGGGTACAGGATTGTCACTAGTGGCGATAATAGTTAGACCAGTTGAGGTTTGATCGTCTGCTGCTTATTGAAAATATGACATTAAGGAGGCATTAAGGATAATTCTAGGAACTAAAATAATAAAAGGAAGTGTTGCTCCGTATGTTTAGCATGTTACCAAAAACTTACTGAGATATCAAAGCTTGTGAAGATACTCTCAAAGCACTGAGCGTTGGTACTTCTTATGAGAGTGATCTAAGTTATGGGGGGCAAACAATCTACAGTAAGAAGACAAAAAGGTGCCAAAATTTAGCAGCACTTCAACAATAAAGCACTTCCTCAGTATTGCACTAGACTGCCAATCCAGAGTATGTACTGAAGTCCTTGTGTGGGCTCAAATGCAGAATCAGCTGATCAGATTGGTAAGATTGTGAGCAACTGAGCCAAATTGAGGTGATGAGTTAGCAATATCATATGCTAATAGAAATGGACTTTAGTCTGATTTTTTAATATAATGTAATAGGGCAATTATGGTGAGTAAAACTAGCATAAAAATGACTAGGATTGAGGTATACTGTCAGGATAATGAAGGAAAATATCTGAACTACCTCTTGTCTCTATAGTATATCTGCTTAATATATACACTGCTGAAATATGCAAGAAGCTGTATTTTCCATGACCACTGTGCCTCATAAAAAAAGTCAAATAAGAAACATCATAAAGGGATATCCTTGGGTTCACACAAATATCTCAAGGTTTATTCGCACCTCTGTATGTGATGTCCCTCTTAAAACTAAATCGTGCAGCATATTGGGAACACGCAATATGTATTCTCAGGACTTCGTTAGATCGAAACAACATAAGATCATAAGAATTAGGAGCAGGAGTAGGCCATTCTGCCCCTCAAGCCTGCTCCACCATTCAATAAGATCATGGCTGATCTTCTACCTTAACTCCATTTTCCTGCACTAGCCCCATATCCCTTGATTCCTTTAATATCCAAAAATCTATCAATCTCTATCTTGAATATACTCAAAGACTGAGCCTCCACAGCCCACTGGGGAAGAAAATTCCAAAGATTCACCACCCTCTGAGTGTTCTCCTCATCTCAGTCCTAAATGGCCGACCCCTTATTCTGAGACTGTGACCCCTGGTTCTAGACTCCCCAGCCGGAGGTAACATCCTCCCTGCATCTACCCTGTCAGGCCCTGTAAGAATTCTGTATGTTTCACCACTCATTCTTTTAAACTCGAGAGAATATAGGCCTAGTCTACTCAATCTCTCCTCTTAGGCCAATTCCCCCATCCCAGAAATCAGTCTTAACAATCTTCTTTGCACTCCCTCTATGGCAGGTATATCCTTCCTTAGATAAGGGCACCAAAACTGTACATAATACTCCAGGTGTGGTCTCACCAGGACCCTATATAATTGCAGTAAGACGTCTTTACTTATACTCAAATCACCTTGCAATAAAGGCCAACATACCATTTGCTTTATTAATTGCTTGCTGTACCTGCATATTTCAGTGATTTGTGTACAAGGACACCCAGGTCCCTCTGAACACCAACATTTCCCAATCTCTCACCATTTAAAATATACTCTGTTTTTCTATTTTTCCTACCAAAGTGGATAACTTCAAATTTCTCCACATTACATTCTATTTTCCATGTTCTCACTTAGCCTGTCTATATCCCCTTGAAGCCTCTTTGTGACCTCCTCACAACTTACATTCCCACCCAGCTTTGTATCATCAGCAAACTTGGACATATTACATTTGGTCCTCTCATCCAAATCATTGATATAGATTGTGAATATCTGGGGTCCAAGCACCAATCCTTGCTGCACTCTATTAGTTACAGCCGGCCAACCTGAAAATGACTCGTTTATTCCTACTCTCTGCTTTCTGTCCGGTAACCAATCCTCGATCCATGCTAGCATATTACCCCCAATCCCATGAGCCCTAATTTTGTTCAATAATCTCTTGTGTGGCACCTTATCAGATGCTCTCTGAAAATGCAAATGCACCACATCCACTGGTCTATTCTATTCGTTACAACCTCATACATGATTTCTATTTCATAATCCGTGTTGAAGCTGCCCAATCCTATTATTATTTTCTAAGTGCCCTGTTATCACATCCTCAGTAATAGATTCTAGCATTTTCCCTACTACTGATGTCAGGCTAACTGGTCTGTAGTTTGCCGTTTTCTCTCTCCCTCCTTTCTTAAATAGCGGGGTTACATTAGTTACCTTCCAATCTGCAGGAACCGTTCTCGAATCGATGGATTTTTGGAAGATGACAACCAATGCATCCACTATCTCTTTAGCCATCTCTTTCAAAACCCTCGGGTGTAGGCCATCAGATCCAGGGGATTTCTCAACTTTCAGCACCATTAATTTTTCCAGTACAATTTTTTTACTAATACTAATTACATGCACTTTATGGTGTCTCTCAGAAGCACTTCATATTCAATGAATTACAACTAGCTACAACTTACAACGCAGGAGCAAGTAAAAAAGACTGTAGGAAAGTTTTGGATGCAAGTCAAAGGTTTTTGCAAAAATGGTAAAAAGGTACAAGCAAAACTAAATGCTAAATGCCAAGTGCAAAATGCACCAGTACTCAACTGCAAAGTTATTAAAAAATTAACTGTACAGTTCAAGTAATTAAATATGACCATTTTATAAAGATGAGGTAAATGCTGGGGCACAGTTCAGATGAACTGTGAATAAATCGTCTATGGAACTGAGGCATGGTAACTGAAATCCCTCACCCACTAAAAGTGCAAAATGTGTCCAAGTGCGAATTGGGCAAGCACCCTTTTATTCCTGATTGTATGAGCTTCATACAGTCACAATGAGACTGCACCGATGACACAGCCTCATCTAAATTGGGCTCAAGGTTCTAAGTTGTTCTGTTTTTCTCTCCCACCTTTCTTTTTCACTCTTGCCCTAATTGCAGATAGTGAAGCAGTTTAGAACTGTAGGCAAATGGTTCGAGATTTGTATATGTACAATAAAAGCCCAATAAGACTGCTGACCAAGAGGGTTGGAATTGGTTTGATTATAGTAACTGAAAAATGTTGCCATGCATGATACTCACTATTTGCCTAACTAACCTTGTTCCATTTGATATAACGCTTGCTCAGCTGATGAACTGTTTTTCTTATTGGTTGCTGCACCTTGCTCAGTTGCTTTTTATATTACTCAACTATACCCATTGCACCATCTGAACACAGCATTAGGAAAGGAGTCACGATGAGCCCTGGAAGAGTTGGTTGGACAACTTAACTCCATCAAGCAACACCATCAGAACAAATTGACTGTCGTTCATCTCTTTACTTGTTTGCAGTATCTTGCTGTGCATAAAAGGGCCGCATTTGCTTCTACAACAAGTCATTGCACTTGAATGTAATTCACTGAATTTTTTGTTGGACCTCAGCCTTGAGCCGTCTGTAATGCTGCTTTGCTGCTCCCGAGTTGGATTGTTGCTTAAGGCTCAGAAATGCCCTGCGCTTGCGATCTATTAGCTCTTGGATCTCCTGATCGTTCTCATCAAACCAGTCCTGGTGTTTCCTGGTTGAGTGACCAAGCGTCTCTTCGCAGGCACTGGTTATGGAGGCCTGGAGGGCAGACCAAGCGCTGTGGGCATTCTGCGTCTCAGGGTCATCAAGGCACGCCAGGTTAGCTGTGAGGCGCTGACTGTATAGGGCTCTCTTAGCTGGGTCTTTAAGTGCCCCGGCATTGATTTTTTTGCGGCACTGCTTCTGCTGCCCCCTCCGCTTTGGGGCTATATTGATGTCAATGATGGATCGGATTAGGCAGTGGTCTGTCCAGCAGTTGTCAGCTCCTGTCATGGCACGGGTGATGCGCACATCCTTGCGATCCCTGGCTCGGACGATGATGTAGTCGAGCAGGAGCCAGTGTTTGCAGCGAGGGTGTTGCCAACCTTCGCCGTCTCCAGGCCACGTCCAAGACCACCCCAACCTCTGTCGTCGAGCTACAGTACGCAGACGATGCCTGCGTCTGCGCACATACAGAGGCTGAACTCCAGGACATGGTCGACGTATTTACTGAGGCGTACGAAAGCATGAGCCTTACACTAAACATCCGTAAGACAAAGGTCCTCCACCGTCGCACAGCACTGTCCCCCCAGTCATCAAGATTCACAGCGCGGCCCTGGACAACGTGGACCATTTTCCACATCTCGGGAGCCTCTTATCAACAAGAGGAGACATTGATGACGGGATTCAACACCGCCTCCAGTGCGCCAGTGCAGCCTTCGGCCGCCTGAGGAAAAGAGTGTTCAAAGACCAGGCCCTCAAATTTGCCACCAAGTTCATGGTCTACAGGGCTGTAGTAATACCCGCCCTCCTGTATGGCTCAGAAACATGGACCATGTACAGTAGACACCTCAAGTCGCTGGAGAAATACCACCAATGATGTCTCCGCAAAATCCTAAAAATCCCCTGGGAGGACAGACGCACCAACATTAGCGTCCTCAAACAGGCCAACATCCCCAGCAATGAAGCACTGACCACACTTGATCAGCTCCACTGGGCAGGCCACATTGTCTGCATGCCAGACACGAGACTTCCAAAGCAAGCAGTCTACTCAAAACTGTGGTGTATGTAGCACACGAATCACTGACTCCATACGGTCTGGTGTTAATCTAACTGCTGTGACCTTCGTCCTTTATTGAACAGCTCCAGAGTGACTCTCAGGTGTGGTGGTCAGCCTTTTATACTGCCTCTTGCAGGTACTTTCAGGTCTCCCACCACAGCGCCCTCTGAGGTGTACCATTGTGCTTATTATACATTTAAGGTACCAGGACAATACACACATCAAGACATAACATCTCAATTCCCCCCCCCAGGATGCAGGACGATACACACATCGATACATAACATCTCACTTCCCCCCCCCCAGTCCTAAAGCCGTTGCCGGGGATCTCGACCTTGTTTGTCCAACGGAAGGCAGGTATGCATAGACAGTGCGTTTGTATGGTACATGTTATCTGGTACAGATGTTGCGTCAACAGGTTGCGGGTACACTGAGCAGTTACATTAAATAGCTATTAACTGGTAACGGATCCCTGATTTCCTTATTAGCTCTAATCATTAATTGTAATTCATATCCATTATTTTACACAAACACAGTGACCATTCAGCATTAAAATATTAATTCTTATTATAAATCTGTCATCTTACATTAACATAGCTCATTTTAAACTCGCTCTTGCCTTACAGAAGTCATTTTGTGGGGACCACCACGTGGTAAGGCCCTTTTAAGACTCCTTTTTAAAGCACCATCTTTGATGCAGGAGGATTCCACGAGGCTTCTCCTTGGGCGCCGCCATCTTTGATGTTCTGCTGCTCTGGACCGAGGCCGCCGCCATCTTGCTCTCCGCCGTTCCGGATGCCCTCCGCCGCCGCAGCCTCCGCTCCCCTCCGCTGCCACCGGACTTGCCGCTTCTCCTGCGGCCTCCTCTGTGGCCGCTGTGTCCTCTCCAGCGGCCGCACTTGCCACCTCCCCCGCGGCCTCCAGCTGCTGCCGCCGCCTGACTCTCCCTCTGCGTGGGCCCCTCCGATCCGCCGGCCATCCTGGATCCCTCGCACCCCGCCCGCAGCGCCCCGCCGGCTCAACACCCCCCCCCTCCCACCCCAACCAGGCCCACCCCTGCAGGGCTGCTTGCCTGTGGGGGCTGAGGCTGCAGGATCTCTGTGGCTTGAGGTCCGGGGCCTGGGGCTTGCCTGTGGGGACTGAGGCTGCAGGATGTCTGTGTGAGGCCCGGGCCTGGGGCTTGCCTGTGGGGGCTGAGGCTGCAGGATCTGTGTGTGAGGTCCGGGGCCTGGGGCTTGCCTGTGGGGGCTGAGGCTGCAGGATCTCTGTGTGAGGGCCGGGGCCTGGGGCTTGCCTGTGGGGGCTGAGGCTGCAGGATCTCTGTGTGAGGCCCAGGCCTGGGGCTTGCCTGTGGGTGGATTGAGGCTGCAGGATCACTGTGTGAGGCCCGGGCCTGGGGCTTGCCTGTGGGTGGATTGAGGCTGCAGCTCCAGCTCGGTCGGCGCTGCTCTCTGGGGACCCGGGGCACAGCAGCACCCCGGGGAGCAGCAGCCTGTGGAGTGGTGAAGTCTTCCCAGCTCCCACGGACCGTCCCCATCCACCTTCGGCCGAGGAGTGTCGGCCCATCGCCTGCAACGACCCACAAAGGTAAACCGTACGTCTCGTCCCCGTGGGATACCTGCACCATCGCTCTGCCGAGAACAGGTATCAGTTCCCTGGTGTAGGTACGCAGCTTCCCCGTGACCAGGACCAGCTCGGGTCGTGCAGCCGGGTTAATCCACAGTTTATCAAAAGTTCTCCGACTCATCAACAACGAACCCGAGCCCGTGTCCACTTCCATACTCACAGGGACTCTGTTGATTTTTACTTCCCTTATCACTGGGGGCGAATCGTCGGTACACGTGTACAGTCCAAACACCTCATCATCTTCTGCCTGCTCCTTGCTGGATGGTGGATCATCCCCCATCTCCTCAGCCACATGGTGAGTCCGATTTCTTTTACACATAAGCTGAAGGTGGCCTTTAATGTGGCAGGTATTGCACGTGTACTCCACAAACCTGCACCGGTGAGCCCCATGGCTTCCTCCACACGCCAGCATGGTGCTGCTTGATTGGTCCCCCTCGGCGGACTCTGAGCTCCAGGACCCCGAGGTCCGTGCTCTCTGCCCCTGGCAGAGCCACGTTCTGCAGTTTTGTCCGTGGTGGGCGCTACCCTGTGGACAGTGCCTGCCGGGTTCGAGACTGTGTGGATTATTTGCTTGGTGCTGCAAGTCGAGGTCATATGTGCCTGGCTGATGGTGATGGCCTTTGTCAGGGTGACTGTGGGTTCCGTGGCCAGCAGCTTGTGAAGGAGGCCCTCGTGGCCAATCCCCATAACGAAAACGTCCCGCAAAGCCTCGTCAAGGTGTGCGCCAAAATCACACGGCGCTGCGAGTCTCCTGAGGTCCGCAGCATATTTGGTGACATCCTGGCCCTCAGGTCTGCAGTGATGGTAAAATTTGTATCTGACCGTGAGGATGCTCACCTTCGGTTTCAACTGGTCACGAATGAGTTCAGTCAGCTCCTCGTATGACTTGTCCCTGGCGCTCCCAGGTGCCAGTAAATCCCCGACGAGACAGTAAACCTCATCTCCACAACTGGAGAGCAATATCGCCTTACGCTTCTCTCTCATTGCATCCGTGTCCTCCGTCAGGTCGTTTGCTGTGAAGTAGTACTCGAGCCTTTCTGTAAAGGCCTCCAAATCATTGCCCACGGTAAAATCCTTTAGCGAGCCCAGAGTAGCCATGGTTGCGTGGAGTTCATCCGCTTCCTTGTCGCCAATGTGGTGCATGTAGCACACAAATCACTGACTCCACACGGTCTGCTGTAAGTCTAACTGCTGTGACCTTCGTCCTTTATTGTTCAGCTCCAGAGTGACTCTCAGGTGTGGTGGTCAGCCTTATATACTGCCTGTTGCAGGTACTTCCAGGTTTCCCACCACAGCGCCCTCTGTGGTGTACCATTGTGCTTGTTATACATTTAAGGTACCAGGATGATACACACATCAATACATAACAGAAACTCCTTCACAGCAAACGAGCCAATGGTGGGCAGAGGAAACGTTACAAGGACACCCTCAAAGCCTCCTTGATAAAGTGCAACATCCCCACCAACACTTGGAAGTCCCTGGCCAAAGACCGCCCTAAGTCGAGGAAGTGCATCTAGGAGGGCGCTGAGCACCTCGAGTCTCATCGCCAACAGCATGCAGAAATCAAGCGCAGGCAGCAGAAAGAACGTGTGGCAAATCTGTCCCACTCTCCCTTACCCTCAACGACTGTCTGTCCCACCTGTCGCTCTCATGTTGGACTGTTCAGCCACCTAAGGACTCATTTTAAGAGTGGAAGCAAATCTTCCTCGATTCCTCGGGACTGCCTATGATGAATTCGCTGAATCTGACACACAATAAGGTGCTATATAAATGCACATTTTTCAAGTATTACTGTTGCTAAGACCATGGTTTTCATTAAAATTCCATTTCCAAGAATGGACGTCCCTCATTGAATGTGCACCAGCGTGTAACAGCGTCCTGGGAAAGTACAATAGGTGAAGATCTTGCTTTTTCAATCCATCTATTCAGAGAACAGTGAGATTCTTCAAATGCTAGTTCAACAGAAATTTGTGAACAAAACAAATCCATGCATCATAAAATCAAAGTTCCAAGTTGTATATACTTTATACTCTCATATAGGTTTAATGGATATTTTATCCACCTATTTGGTAGTTGATCTCGTTGACTATCTTATGCTGGTTAAAGCTCTCAACTATGGCTTGTATTCTAACTAGTTGTTGATTCCGTATTCCATCATAAAGCATGGTGCAAAGTTCATTATAGCCTAAATAAGAGAATGTAATTTAGAGTGGAAGCATCATTGTGAAAAACATTTTCTTCTTTGTAAACACACAGCGCAATGATGTGAATTGTGCCAAATGCATTACTCCATCATTTGCATATGACATCATTGTAATTGAAACGATGAATATCCCTTCTTCCACTTCAATACAATCTACAGGGCTTTAATCTGCTGAAACTGTAGTCAGTTCCCTTTCGCCAACAAATTAACAGCCTCTCTTAACGCAGCCAATCACTCTTAGGTTTCATCCTCAGTTCCTATTACATGCAGGTTATTTGCTCAGCTACTAATTATACTGAAAAATAATTTAATTTTTTTACTAGATCATTAACTCTTTGATTATTGAATACCTCACCACCCTTTGATGGATGTATGTGTTTCTATTTAATGAAACTGGACTCTAGGGGAATCAAAGGATTATGGAGATCCAGTGGGAAACATAGAAACATAGAAAATAGGTGCAGGAGTAGGCCATTCGGCCCTTCGAGCCTGCATCACCATTCAATAAGATCATGGCTGATCATTCACCTCAGTACCCCTTTCCTGCTTTCTCTCCATACCCCTTGATCCCTTTAGCCGTAAGGGGCATATCTAACTCCCTCTTGAATATATCCAATGAACTGGCATCATCACCTCTCTGCGGCAGGGAATTCCACAGGTTAACAACTCTCTGAGTGAAGAAGTTTCTCCTCATCTCAGTCCTAAATGGCTTGCCCCTTATCCTTAGATCCTCTGGTTTTGGACTTCCCCAACATCGGGAACATTCTTCCTGCATCTAACCTGTCCAGTCCCGTCAGAATTTTATGTTTCTATGAGATCCCCTCTCATCGTTCTAAACTCCAGTGAATACAGGCCCAGTCGATCCAGTCTCTCCTCATATGTCAGTCCTACCATCCCGGGAATCAGTTTGGTGAACCTTCGCTGCACTCCCTCAACAGCAAGAATGTCCTTCCTCAGATTAGGAGAACAAAACTGAACACAATATTCCAGGTGGCGCCTCACTAAGGCCCTGTACAACTGCAGTAAGACCTCTCTGCTCCTATACTCAAATCCCCTCGCTATGAAGGCCAACATACCATTTGCCTTCTTCACCGCCTGCTGTACCTGCATGCCAACTTTCAATGACGGATGTACCATGACACCCTAGTCTCGTTGCACCTCCCCTTTTCCTAATCTGCTGCCATTCAGATAATAATCTGCCTTCGTGTTTTTGCCACCAAAGTGGATAAACTCACATTTATCCACATTATACTGCATCTGCCACTCGTTTGCCCACTCACCTAACCTGTCCAAATCACCCTGCAGCCTTTTAGCATCCTCCTCACAGCTCGTACCGCCATCCAGCTTAGTGTCAGCTGCAAACTTGGAGATATTACACTCAATTCCCTCATCCAAATCATTAATGTATATTGTAAATAGCTGGGGTCCCAGCACTGAGCCCTGCAGCACCCCACTAGTCACTGCCTGCCATTCTGAAAATAACCCATTGATCCCGACTCTCTGCTTCCTGTCTGCCAACCAGTTCTCTATCCATGTCAGTGCATTACCCCCAATACCATGTGCTTTAATTTTGCACACCAATCTCTTGTGTGGGACCTTGTCAAAAGCCTTTTGAAAGTCCAAATACACCACATCCACTGGTTCTCCCTGTGGAGTTGAGGTAGAAGATCAGCCATGATCTTATTGAATGGCAGAGCAGGCTCGAGGGGCTGTATGGCCTAACCCTGCTCCTCATTCTTATGCTATTATGAAACAATCTTGCACAATATTTTATACTTTTTTTACAAAGTAGATTTGCACAAATGTATAAACAAATCAAATTTTTTTCCAGTTACAAATATTTCAGTGCAAAAGTTGTGATATTGTTAAAAAATAAGCTCCTTTTAATAATTAAGTTGGAAAATGCACTAACCAGTGTGGAACTGGCTCAAAATAGTCCCGATTTCGATGCCCATTCTGCACTGTTAGCTGATTTCAGCTGAAGGTACAGTTAGAACATAAGAACATAAGAAATAGGAGCAGGAGCAGCCTACTTTGCCATTCAATACGATCATGGCTGATCTGATCATGGACTCAGCTCCACTTCCCCGCCCGCTCCCCATAACCCCATATCCACTTATCATTTAAGAAACTGTCTATTTCTCTCTTAAGTTTATTCAATGTCCCAGCTTCCACAGCTCTCTGAGGCAACGAATTGCACAGATTTGCAACCCTCTGAGAGAAGAAATTTCTCCTCATCTCAGTTTTAAATGGGCGGCCCCTTATTCTAAGATCATGCCCCCTAGTTCTAGTCTCCCCCACCAGTGGAAACATCCTCTCTGAATCCACCTTGTCAAGCCCCCTCATAATCTTATACGTTTCGATAAGATCACCTCTCATTCTTCTGAATTCCAATGAGTAGAGGCCCAACCTACTCAACCTTTCCTCATAAGATAACCCCCTCATCTCCGGAATCAACCGAGTGAACCTTCTCTGAACTGTCTCCAAAGCAAGTATATCCTTTCATAAACATGGAAACCAAAACTGCACACAGTATTCCAGGCGTGGCCTCACCAACAACCAGCAGAGGAGGACAAAGGGTTTAATTAGGGCAGGGAAAATAGGGCAGGGAAAATAGAGTACAAGAGGAAGCTTGCAGGGAACATTAAGACAGACTGCAAAAGCTTCTATAGATATGTAAAGAGAAAAAGGTTAGTAAAGACAAACGTAGGTCCCCTGCAGTCAGAATCAGGGGAAGTCATAACGGGGAACAAAGAAATGGCAGACCAATTGAACAAGTACTTTGGTTCGGTATTCACTAAGGAGGACACAAATAACCTTCCGGACATAAAAGGGGTCAGAGGGTCGAGTAAGAAAGAGGAACTGAGGGAAATCCTTATTAGTCAGAAAATTGTGTTGGGGAAATTGATGGGATTGAAGGCCGATAAATCCCCAGGGCCTGATGGACTGCATCCCAGAGTACTTAAGGAGGTGGCCTTGGAAATAGCGGATGCATTGACAGTCATTTTCCAACATTCCATAGATTCTGGATCAGTTCCTATGGAGTGAAGGGTAGCCAATGTAACCCCACTTTTTAAGAAAGGAGGGAGAAAGAAAACAGGGAATTATAGACTGGTCAGCCTGACATCGGTAAAATGATGGAATCAATTATTAAGGATGCCATAGCAGCACATTTGGAAAGAGATGACATGATAGGTCCAAGTCAGCATGGATTTGTGAAAGGGAAATCATGCTTGACAAATCTTCTGGAATTTTTTGAGGATGCTTCCAGTCGAATGGACAAGGGAGAACCAGTTGATGTGGTGTATTTGGACTTTCAGAAGGCTTTCGACAAGGTCCCACACAAGAGATTAATGTGCAAAGTTAAAGCACATGGGATTGGCAGTAGTGTGCTGATGTGGATTGAGAACTGGTTGTCAGACAGGAAGCAAAGAGTAGGAGTAAATGGATACTTTTCAGAATGGCAGGCAGTGACTAGTGGGGTACCGCAAGGTTCTGTGCTGGGGCCCCAGCTGTTTACATTGTACATTAATGACTTGGACGAGAGGATTAAATGTAGTATCTCCAAATTTGCGGATGACACTAAGTTGGGTGGCAGTGTGAGCTGCGAGGAGGATACTATGAGTGACTTGGATAGGTTAGGTGAGTGGGCAAATGCATGGCAGATGAAGTATAATGTAGATAAATGTGAGGTTATCCATTTTGGTGGTAAAAACAGAGAGACAGACTATTATCTGAATGGTGACAGATTAGGAAAAGGGGAGGTGCAACGAGACCTGGGTGTCATGGTACATCAGTCATTGAAGGTTGGCATGCAGGTACAGCAGGCGGTTAAGAAAGCAAATGGCATGATGGCCTTCATAGCGAGGGGATTTGAGTACAGGGGCAGGGAGGTGTTACTACAGTTGTATAGGGCCTTGGTGAGGCCACACCTGGAGTATTGTGTACAGTTTTGGTCTCCTAACTTGAGGAAGGACATTCTTGCTATTGAGGGAGTGCAGCAAAGGTTCACCAGACTGATTCCCAGGATGGCGGGACTGACATATCAAGAAAGATTGGATCAACTGGGCTTGTATTCACTGGAGTTCAGAAGAATGAGAGAGGATCTCATAGAAATGTTTAATATTCTGACGGGTTTAGACAGGTTAGGTGCAGGAAGAATGTTCCCAATGTTGGGGAAGTCCAGAACCAGGGGTCACAGTCTAAGGATAAGGGGTAAGCCATTTAGGACCGAGATGAGGAGAAACTTCTTCACCCAGAGAGTGGTGAACCTGTGGAATTCTCTACCACAGAAAGTTGTTGAGGCCAATTCACTAAATATATTCAAAAAGGAGTTAGATGTAGTCCTTACTACTAGGGGGATCAAGGGGTATGGCGAGAAAGCAGGAATGGGGTACTGAAGTTGCATGTTCAGCCATGAACTCATTGAATGGTGGTGCAGGCTCGAAGGGCCGAATGGCCTACTCCTGCAACTATTTTCTATGTTTCTATGTTTCTATAACTGTAGCAAGACTTTCCTGGTTTTATACTCCATCCACTTTGCAATCAAGGCCAAGATTCCATTGGCCTTCCTGATCACTTGCTGTATGTACCTGCATACTATCCTTTTGTGTTTAATGCACAAGTATCCCCAGGTCCCGCTGTACTGCGGCACTTTGCAATCTTTCTCCATTTAAATAATAATTTGCTCTTTGATTTTTTCTGCCAAAGTGCATGACCTCACACTTTCCAAAATTATACTCCATCGGCCAAATTTTTGCCCACTCACTTAGCCTGTCTATGTCCTTTTGCAGATTGTTTTGTGTCCTCCTCACACATTGCTTTTCCTCCCATCTTTGTATCATCAGCAAACTTGGCTACATTACACTCAGTCCCTTCTTCCAAGTTGTTAATATAGATTGTAAATAGTTGGGGTCCCAGCGTTGATCCCTGCGGCACCCCCCTAGCTACTGGTTGCCAAACAGAGAATTAACTATTTATCCTGACTCTCTGTTTTCTGTTCGTTAGCCAATCCTCTATCCATGCTAACATATTACCCCCAACCCCGTGAACTTTTATTGTGCAGTAACCTTTTATGTGGCACCTTGTCAAATGCCTTCTGGAAGTCCAAATGCACCACATCCACTGGTTCCCCTTTATCCATCCTCTTCATTATATCCTCAAAGAATTTCAGCAAATTTTTCAAACATGACTTTCCCTTCATAAATCCTGACTCTGCCTGACCGAATTTTGCTTTTCTAAATGTCCTGCTACTGCTTCTTTAATAATGGACTCCAACATTTTCCCAACCACAGATGTTAGGCTAACTGGTCTATAGTTTCCTGCTTTTTGTCTGCCTTCTTTTTTTAAATAGGGCCATTATATTTGCAGTTTTCAAATCTGCTGGGACCTCCCCAGAATCCAGGGAATTTTGGTAAATTCCAACCAATGCATCCACAATCCCTGCCGCTAATTCTCTTAAGACCCTAGGATGCAAGCCATCAGGTCCAGGGGGTTTATCTGCCTTTAGTCCCATTATCTTACTGAGTACCATCTCCTTAGTGATTGTGATTGTGTTAAGTTCCTCCCCCTCTATCGCCCCTTGACTATCCACTGTTGGGATATTGTTAGTGTCCTCTAAAGACTGATAAAAAATATTTGTTCAGAGTTTCTGTCATCTCCATGTTCCCCATTACTAATTCCCCGGTCTTGTCCTCTAAGGGACCAACATTTACTTTAGCCACTCTTTTCCTTTTTATATACCTATAGGAACTCTTGCTATCTGTTTTGATGTTTTGTGCTAGTTTACTTTCATAGTCTTTCTTCCCTTTCTTAATTAATTTTTTAGTCATTTTAGTTGACCCAAGTGCCCCTAGTCTAGGAGGGCGAAAATAGGCCAGGGTTTCTATTTCTATTTCCATTGGTGGAAGGGTGTATTATGAGGGGGCATAGTTTTAAGGTGGTTGGTGGAAGGTTTAGAGGGGATTTGAGGGATGGCTTCTTTACACAGAGGGTTGTGGGGATCTGGAACTCGCTGCCTGGAAGAGTGGCGGATGCAGAAACCCTCACCACTTTTAAGAGATGATTGGATGGGCACTTAAAGTGCAGTAACCTGCAGGGTTACGGACCTAGAGCTGGTAATTGGGATTAGACTGGATGACCTTTTGTTGGATGGAGCAGATATAATGGTAAGTATTGCAGGGAATAGAATACTGCCAGGGTGATCTCCTGGACTAGTTTTGATCGCCTGGATGGGTCGGAGAGGAATTTCCCCAGATTTTTTCTCCCTAAATTGGCCTGGGTTTTTATCTGGTTTTTGCCTCTCCCAGGAAATCACATGGCTCCGGTTGGGGTGGAGTGTAGAATGTTTTAGTATAAGGGGTGTCACAGTTGTGGTGAGGCGGATTGGTTGGGCTGGGTGCTCTTTGCCTTTCCGTCATTGTTCATAGGTTTATATGTAACCTTCAGGGCAGCTGACCGAGGGCCGTGCGGCTCTTTGTCGACCGGCGTGGACACGATGGGCCGGAATGGCCTCCTTCTGCGCTGAAAATTTCTGTGTTTCTATGTTTCCACTCCTGACTGTTATCCAGTGGCTCCTGTTGGTAAGTACTCATGTATGAATGAAGGGTGAGAAGAGTATCACGCTTGGCTGTGAGGCCTCACCTGATAAAGCAGTTGTTGACAGCAGCTAGCTTGGCTCACACATAAAGAATAATCATTTGTGTGAGGCACTAGCACCCATGTATCCTTCTCCCAGCAAGCGTCAACTCCTTCAGGACAGGTGGCAAGAAGATCGATAGGAAGAAAGTAAAGAATATTGTTGCTGTCAGTGGGATTAAAAAATAAAATCTTTGCAAGTGATAACTTGAGTTACAAAGTAATAGTCCCCTTCAAGGCTGAAGAGATGCGTCACTTCACAACGGAGGGCATCATTTATCTTTCAAGCTTATACAGAAAAGGGTGACATTTTCTACAATTCATTATCCAAAACAACCTAATATCCTGCATTATCAAAGCTATCACTGCTGGAAAAATTGCTGGTTTACCAACAAAATTACCAGCTACCGTACAATTGTTTTTTGGACAGCACTTGCAAGCCTGCTGAGCAGGAAATGTGATTTTGCTACTGAGGTTCAAATCCTTTGAAGAAATGATTTACGATTTAGTGCTCCCATTGCCCCTGGGGCTGCAACTAGCTCACACGTAATAAACAAATGAGACGGGCGGATTCCTGCTGCATGATTCTTTCCCCGGCCTCTTTCGGCCCGTGCAGCATAGTAACAGAAATGGGAGTTGATTGCATTGTGAAATGCAATTGCAAGTTTAGGTACAATTGTTGAAGCATTCCCTAGTTTGTTTTAGGCAACTAGTTTTTTTCCTCTGGCTGTTTAAGATGAGGTATGCAATGAATCGATACTGTGGCCTTATAGCAAACAGAAAATAGTTGTTATAATGTGGTTTTGGATGACTGCTAAAGTCTACGCAATGCCTAGCAAGCATGCAAAAAGAGCAATTTAAACTCGTTCACCTCAAGGGCAGAAATACATTAATTTGCTACAGAGTAACTTGTAAACGAGATTCAATCTCTGTATAGATTAAACAAGTAATGCCTGGCTTCTGCTGGCCTTTCAACTACCATTTTATTGTGCCCCCATTCTTTCACCATCTTTTATTCTGAAACCTTTCATTGGAAGATTTAGAATAAAGATTTAAGATTCTTTTGGCAATTAAATAAATGCTTTAGGATTTGCTTCATTTTACTATGGAATGGCATATCCCAGTATTGCCACTGCTGAGCCAGGTCCAGGAGGTACACAAGAGCAGGTTAGTTGACTGCTGATATGCCCTCTCCATTGTGTAGAAGGTAGGTCACTCATTGTTTGTGCTTCTTGTTTGACAGCACTGTTGAATTCAGGAAATCACCGTGATGGAGGGTGAACTGTGGCTTCCAAACATATAGCACCATCTTCTCGTTCTTATTTCCCTATTTTGCAACAGTTCTTCCCATTGAGTACGTATTCACTATGGTTAAAATAGGTAAGAGGTAAGGTTTTATAAAAAGTCCAACTCATTTCATCACCAACTTTGTGAAATATTTATACATATTAATATTTTCTCAGCCTGTTTTTGAAGTTGATGGAACAATTAACATTCACATTATCACACCCACTCTGTTTTGTTTTGTTCCTTTCCGCAATGATGGACACAGGAGGTGTAATTTGAAAGCTCTGAATTATAATAAAATGCTTTCACCTTGCCTGTAGAGTCAGGTTACAAAGAGGGGGCAAGTCAGCATTCAGATGGTGGCTTAAGCTTACTGCTGATAAATTTCTTTATAAACCTTAACAACAAATGTCTCTGCATCATGAAGCACAGCAGTACATGGGAGAAACATCATGACATAAACAGAACTTTTATTGTCCAGTTTGTATGTTTTAAATTTCCAGATAGCCCACTCAAAAACCAGACTATCTGGTACAAAACTAGGCAGATGTTAGTCCCATAGTGACTCAGCAACCGCAGACTTCGACACGTTTTGGGCATGTTATGCCCGCACTATTTGAACAAGCAACTCCGCTGCTGTTGGTTAGACATCTCCCTCTGAGACTCACTGGCACCACACTTTGGGTAGGAAAAGTCAGAGCAGTGATTGTTGACATTGACACATATCAAACCAGAGGTGTTGCAGTCTTGATCCATATTAAACCTTTCGGTTGAACATGCTTTGAGTTTCTGTGTGTAGAAACATAGAAACATAGAAAATAGGTGCAGGAGTAGGCCATTCGGCCCTTCTAGCCTGCACCGCCATTCAATGAGTTCATGGCTGAACATGCAACTTCAGTACCCTATTCCTGCTTTCCCGCCATACCCCTTGATCCCCTTAGTAGTAAGGACTACATCTAACTCCTTTTTGAATATATTTAGTGAATTGGCCTTAACAACTTTCTGTGGTAGAGAATTCCACAGGTTCACCACTCTCTGGGTGAAGAAGTTTCTCCTCATCTTGGTCCTAAATGGCTTACCCCTTATCCTTAGACTGTGACCCCTGGTTCTGGACTTACCCAACATTGTGAACATTCTTCCTGCATCTAACCTGTCTAAACCCATCAGAATTTTAAACATTTCTATGAGGTCCCCTCTCATTCTTCTGAACTCCAGTGAATACAAGCCCAGTTGATTCAGTCTTTCTTGATAGGTCAGTCCCGCCATCCCGGGAATCAGTCTGGTGAACCTTCGCTGCACTCCCTCAATAACAAGAATGTCCTTCCTCAGGTTAGGAGACCAAAACTGTACACAATACTCCAGGTGTGGCCTCACCAAGGCCCTGTACAACTGTAGCAACACCTCCCTGCCCCTGTACTCAAATCCTCTCGCTATGAAGGCCAACATGCCATTTGCTTTCTTAACCGCCTGCTGTACCTGCATGCCAACCTTCAATGACTGATGTACCATGACACCCAGGTCTCGTTGCACCTCCCCTTTTCCTAATCTGTCACCATTCAGATAATAGTCTGTCTCCCTGTTTTTACCACCAAAGTGGACAACCTCACATTTATCCACATTATACATGTGAAGTGATTGAATGACCTAGGATTGCCAACTGAGGCTGCATGTATTCCTGGAAGTTTAATCACATGACCTCCTCCCTCCAACTGCCCAGCCTCCATGCTCCTCCCATTGGTCCCATGTCCATTCTCAACGCCTTTGCATGCCAACTGGAAAGCGAACAGACTCTTCACTACCCGATTGGATTTCATTCCCAACTCCAACATTTATAACTAATTAACAAAAATGTTGAAAGAAATGTTTTTAATGCCTCTATGTTTTGTTCCTGGGCTGTTTCCAGCAGTGTCCAGGAGATTTACCTTCAATTCCTGGAGACTCCAGGACAATCCTAGTGGGTTGGCAACCATGGATATAGCCACTAGTCTTTGACAGAGTTATCAGCTGCCCAGTTTTGGATCAGACGGTCCAATTGGCTGTCTGGAAATTATTAAAAAAATGATTGGGATGTGGGCATTGCTGATATACTGACATTTATTGCCCATCCCTAGTTGCCTTCTTCTTGAGCAGTTTGATACAAATGAGTGGCTTAAGAGTCTATCACGATGGAGTGGGACTTGAGTCACAGATGGATCAGACCAGATATGGACAGCAGCTTTCCTTCCTTAAAACATATTAGTGAACAGGTTGGGCATTTACCACAATCCGACGGCTTCATGGTTACTTTTACTGATACCAGTTTATATTTTCAGCTTTTTAAAACAACTGAATTCAAATTCTCAAACTGTCATGGTGAGATTTGAAGTTCTATTCTCTAGATTATTAGTCCAGGCCTTGTCTGGTCACTTCTGAAGTGTAGATTGGATACAAAAGGCTTTGGCTGGATTTTCAGCTTTTGCGACTTCGGGGTGCTAATCGCGGCGGGGTATTAAAAATAGTGCCTGAACATAGTTTGCGAACTCGACTGCAAGTTTCAGCAAAAATGTAAGTTGGAGGAGCATTGGCGTTAACTTAGGCAATGGACTTTGAGCGTCCGAGCCGAAACTCGCGGCGGTATTGAGTTTCATTGTTGTTTAGTGCCCTGAAGCATAACGTTGCAAATTGTATGTTTTTATTTTGGTGGGGGGGAATTTCTGTGACTTCGTTGCAGTAAAATATATGAATCGTCATTTGCCATTAGTGTCTTGTGGATCATTCCAACGTTCACTGGAGATGTGCCTATATCTGCCATTACAGTGCCCTTACAACTTTCGCGAGAAAATTTAATGGGGGCATTGCTAGTTTGCCAGCGTATCACGCTCCACGCTATTGCCAGGTGGTGTCAAGCTAGAAGAAGGGTTCTTGGCCATGTCGACCCACGGATGAGGAGAGGCCAAAGACATCCGGGGAGGAGACCTCATGTCCCACGGGTTTACAGGCACCAACACTCATACCTCCAGCTCTGAAAACCTTTTTTGTTCCACAACAACACAAACTACAAGTTCATAAGTAAAACTCAAAAAATATAGGCCCAGAAATCATGGCCTCCCCGGGGCTGTACGGAGATTCTACGGACCTGGGAAGGCATCGGATAAGCCGATTTTCAGCGCACAGTGCGCATGCGCTGAAAACCGGCTTTTCCGATCTGTCAAGTTTCTGGCTTGACAGATCCTCCACATCTCGGGAGCGAGGACATTTGCAAGGGCAAGATTGCAGGATTTATCCATATCTTGCCCAGCAAATGTCCTCAAAACTCTTGCGTCTGCTGTCATCAGGCACATAGCCTACTTTTACAAGCATGAGTTTTAAAATACACAAAAACATCTTAAAATAAAGTTATAAAAACATTTTATTGTTAAAAACCCTCCCCACTATGGTAAGTTTATTTTAAAGCATAATTTAAAAAAAACTTATTTTTTTTAATCGGGAAAATATATATTTTTTAAATACATCAATAACTTTAATTTAAATTAATAAAAATATATTGTGCATTTTTTTCTATCTTTTGTTAGTGTTTTGGGGGTGTTTTTCATTCATAGTAATTGGAGTTTCAGACTTACGAAACTCCTATTAATATGAATGAGAATATACTGCACCTGATTGGCTGCCCAGAGCCATGTGACTACAGCTACAGGCCTGCGCACGTCCTGACGTGCATATGTTGCGACGCGCAATTAGGAGAGGCCACAAGACCGGGATCTCGCGTGGCTGCAGCAACTTCAGGTAGGTGGGCATCTTTTTTCTAAAATCTATTCGAACGCCCGCGGAAAGGAGAAACCAGGATTTCTAGGCCATAGAATACCTTGTTCTCAGAGCACTGTGCTGGCAGCGCATAGTATTGTCAGCCACAGATGATCAGGAATTTGAAGACCTCATAAACCTTCTGGGATTCTCTTCAAGACCCCTAAGGATCTATACACCCCATTGTGAAAACTGATTGACCACAACATTGTTGAGGCGTCTGTAGATAGCCCTGATAGAGCATAGAGGTGATCTAGTAAACCGTTTCCTCTCTTGGTTATCAAGGGCCCAATTTTGTCCATGACTTGCATCAATTTTTTTGGAGTATGCCATTTACCCCCCAAAATTTGCTCCAGAGTAAGTCAGTTAGGTACGATTTTTTTTAATTCAGTTTTTTTTTCAAAAGGGGATGTCCCCAGGCACTTACGGCAGTTTTGGCCATTTCTGCCACTTTGGCCAGCTAAAACTTACTCCAAATCAACTTAGGTCAGCATATGTGGCCAGCTCTGAAAAACATTGCGGGCAGTTAAGAATTCGGTGCAGGTTAGTACATCTAAAGCACCAAGACTTACAAAGCACTAAACAAAGCACAAAAATAAGCATTCAATAACAAATAAAAAATATAAGGAAGCTGAGAGGACCTGCAGCAAGATGTGCAAAGCACTAAACAAACCACAAAAAGTAATAAGCAATTAGTTAACAAATAAAAGATAGAAGGAAGCTGAGGACCTACAGCAAGACTTACAACGCACTAAACAAACCACAAAAAGCAATCAATCAATAACAAATAAAAAATAGAAGTCCTACCTTTATGCCAGAATCAAGTTTTTTTTTAAAATCCCCCCACTCCCGCCATCAAAACACTCTTTCTCCGCACGCCCGCCAAAACTCTCCTCCTCTCCCTGCCTCCGCCCACGCTGACCCCCTCCGCCCCAGGATCAAAACTCTCCTCACTAAACAAAGCACAACCATCAATAAATAAAAAATAAAACTGAAGTCCTACCTCGGCCCGGGAAGTCAGCGGGCCGGCCGGCCGGTGCAGGAGGCCACTTGGTCGGGGATAGGGTGTGGCGAACATCGGGGCGTCCCTTCGGCCGGGGCTAGGGGCGGTGAGCATCGGGTCCTGCTCACAGCCTGCAGGACACGCTGGGGGGGGGGGGGGGGGGCGAGGAGCATGCGCGCAGACTTCACTGCGCATGTGCACAGCTGCCGGCAGTGTTTTCTGCGCTGTCTGTTGCTCCGCCCCCCCCCCCACTTCACTATCTACGCCACGCTGGGACACCGGAGATTCGGCAGAGCGGGCAGGATGAGGTCACTTTTTTTCAGCGCTGTTTCCAACGCGCAAAGTCGGCTCATTTAAGGTAAGTGCGCCGACAAAAGGGGTTGGGGAAAATTGGGCCCTTTAGAAGTTGGGTTACATAGGAGCATAGGAACAGGAGTAAGATATTCAGCCCCTCGATCCTGTTAGTAACATAGAAAAATAGATAATAGGTGCATGAGTAGGCCATTCGGCCCTTTGAGCCTGCACCACCATTCAATTAGATCATGGCTGATCATTCCCTCAGTACCCCTTTCCTGCTTTCTCTCCATACCCCTTGATCCCTTCTGCCGTAAGGGCCATATCTAACTCCCTCTTGAATATATCCAATGAACTGGCATCAACAACTCTTTGCGGCAGAGAATTCCACAGGTTAACAACTCTCTGAGTGAAGAAGTTTCTCCTCATCTCAGTCCTAAATGGCCTACCCCTTATCCATAGACTGTGTCCTCTGGTTCTGGACTTCCCCAACAACGGGAACATTCTTCTGTTTCTATGAGATCCCCTCTCATCCTTCTAAACTCCAGTGAATAAAGGCCCAGTTGATCCAGTCTCTCCTCATATGTGAGTCCAGCCATCCCGGGAATCAGTCTGGTGAACCTTCGCTGCACTCCCTCAATAGGAGACCAAAACTGAACACAATATTCAAGGTGAGGCCTGCATTACTGCATTAAGACCACCCTGCTCCTATACTCAAATCCCCTAGCTAAGAAGGCCAACATACCATTTACCTTCTTTACCGCCTGTTGTACCTGCATGCCAAATTTCAATGACTGATGAACCATGACACCCAGGTCTCGTTGTACCTCCCCTTTTTCTAATCTGCCGCTATTCAGATAATATTCTGCCTTTGTGCTTTTGCCCCCAAAGTGGATAACCTTATATTTCTCCACATTATACTGCACCTGCCATGCATTTGCCCACTCACCTAACCTGTCCAAGTCACCCTGCAGCCTCTTAGCGTCCTCCTCACAGCTCACACTGCCACCCAGTTTAGTGTCATCTGCAAACTTGGAGATATCACACTCAATTCCTTTATCTAAATCATTAATGTATATTGTAAAGAGCTGGGGTCCCAGCACTGAGCCCTGCGGCACCCCACTAGTCACTGTCTGCCATTCTGAAAAGGACCCGTTTATCCCGACTCTCTGCTTCCTGCCTGCCAACCAGTTCTCTATCCACATCAGTACATTACCCCCAATATCATGTGTTTTGATTTTGCACACCAATCTCTTGTGTGGGACCTTGTCAAAAGCCTTTTGAAAGTCCAAGTACACCACATCCACTGGTTCTCCTTTGTCCACTCTACTAGTTACATTCTCAAAAAATTCCAGAAGATTTGTCAAGCAAGATTTCCCTTTCATAAATCCATGCTGACTTGAACTGATCCTGCCACTGCTTTCCAGATGCGCTGCTATTTCATCCTTAATAATTGATTCCAACATTTTTCCCACTACTGATGTCAGGCTAACTGGTCTATAATTATCCGTTTTCTCTCTCCCCCCCCCGCTTTTTAAAAAGTGGTGTTGCATTAGCTACCCTCCAGTCCATAGGAACTGATCCAGAGTTGATAGACAGTTGGAAAATGATCACCAATGCATCCACTATTTCTAGGGCCACTTCCTTAAGTATTCTAGGACGCAGACTAACAGGCCCCGGGGATTTATCGGCCTTCAATCCCATCAATTTCCCTAACACAATTTCCCGCCTAATAAGGATATCCTTCAGTTCCTCCTTCTCACTAGACCCTCGGTCCCCTGGTTCTTCCGGAAGGTTATTTGTGTCTTCCTTCATGAAGACAGAACCAAAGTATTTGTTCAATTGGTCTGCCATTTCTTTGTTCCCCATTATAAATTCACCTGAATCTGACTGCAAGGGACATACATTTGTCTTTACTAATCTTTTTCTCTTCACATATTTATAAAAGCTTTTACAGTCATTTTTTATGTTCCCGACAAGCTTCCTCTCATACTCTATTTCCCTCCTCTTAATTAAACCCTTTGTCCTCCTCTACTGAATTCTAAGTTTCTCCCAGTCCTCAGGTTTGCTGCTTTTCCTGGCCAATTTATATGCCTCTTACTTGGATTTAACACTATCCTTAATTTCTCTTGTTAGCCACGGTTGAGCCACCTTCCCCGTTTTATTTTTATTCCAGACTGGGATGCACAACTGTTAAAGTTCATCCATGTGATCTTTAAATGTTTGCCATTGCCTATCCACCGTCAACCCTTTTAGTATCATTTGCCAGTCTATTCTAGCCAATTGACACCTCATACCATCGAAGTTACCTTTCCTTAAGTTCAGGACCCTAGTTTCTGAATTAACTGTCACTCTCCATCTTAATAAAGAATTCTACCATATTATGGTCACTCTTCCCCAAGGGGCCTCGCACAACAAGATTGCTAATTAATCCTTTCTCATTACACATCACCCAGTCTAGGATGGCCAGCTCTCTAGTTGGTTCCTCGTCATATTGGTCGAGAAAACCATCCCTAATACACTCCAGGAAATCCTCCTCCACCGCATTGCTAGCAGTTTGGTTAGCCCAATCAATATGTGGATTAAAGTCGCCCATGATAACTGCTGTACCTTTATTGCATGCATCCCTAATTTCTTGTTTGATGCTGCCCCCAACCTCACTACTACTGTTTGGTGGTCTGTACACAACTCCCATTAACGTTTTCTGCACTTTGGTATTCCGCATCTCCACCCATACCGCTTCCACATCATCCAAGCTAATGTCCTTCCTTACTGTTGCATTAATTTCCTCTTTAACCAGCAACGCCACCCCACCTCCTTGTCCTTTCTGTCTATCGTTCCTAAATGTTGAATACCCCTGGATGTTGAGTTCACAGCCTTGGTCACCCTGGAGCCATGTCTCCGTGATGCCAATTACATCATAACCGTTAACTGCTATCTGCGCAGTTAATTCGTCCACCTTATTCCGAATACTCCTCGCATTGAGGCACAGAGCTTTCAGGCTTGTCTTTCTTACACACTTTGCCCCTTCAGAATTTTGCTGTAATGTGGCCCTTTTTGCTTTTTGCCATAGGTTTCTCTGCCCTCCACTTTTACTTTTCTTCTTTCTATCTTTTGCTTCTGCCCCCATTCTACTTCCCTCTGTCTCCCTACATAGGTTCCCATCCCCCTGCCATATTAGTTTAACTCCTCCCCAACAGCACTAGCAAACACTCCCCCTAGGACATTGGTTCCAGTCCTGCCCAAGTGTAGATCGTCTGGTTTGTACTGGTCCCACCTCCCCCAGAACCGGTTCCAATGTCCCAGGAATTTGAATCCCTCCCTTCTGCACAACTCCTCAAGCCACGTATTAATCTGAGCTATCCTGCGATTCCTACTCTGACTAGCACGTGGCACTGGTAGCAATCCTGAAATTACTACTTTTGAGGTCCTACTTTTTAATTTAGCTCCTAGCTCCCTCAATTCATCTTGTAGGACCTCCACGGGTTAAATAAAAAGTAAGTTGCAAGAATGCGGCAACTTAACCAGGATTTAGCAAACTGTATTTCTGCAGCAAGGTATGTCCAATTCTGTAAATTCTGCCTCAAAAACAATAATCACTTTACATCGGAAAATCATCCTGGTTTTGGTTAAATTGACATCATTTTTCTTTGTAACTCTCAACCCTGCTCCTGAAGGCAGTCACTCATGCCGGTATATGGTTACGTGAGCGCCAGTATTTCTGCTATATCTTGACCAAGTGGCCATTATGTATGAACTGAGATAGTGAAGCCTGTATTTGCCCAATTATCATTCATTTATCAGCATTATTTTAACACCGGTGTTAACATGTTTAAAATAATGTTGATTGGAAAATCTAGGCTTAAGTTATTGTGAATTAATCATTCGAGGGCAGGAGAAATCACAGATGACTGCAATCTTGACCTCATTCAACATGAATACTTCTCAGCAGGAGTCAGTGGGTAGCAATCGACAACAACAACTTGTATTTATATCGCGCATTTAATGTAGTAAAAGGTTCCAAGGCACTTCACAGGATCCTTATTCAACAAAATTTGACACTGAGCCACATTGGGAGATATTGGGGCAGATGACCAAAAGCTTGGCCAAAGAGGTTTTAAGGAGCGTCTTAAAGGAGAAAAGAGAGGTAGAGAGACGGAGAGGTTTAGGGAGGGAATTCCAGAGCTTAGGGCCTCGGCAACTGAAGGCACAGCCACCAATAGTGGAGTGATTAAAATCGGAGATGCACAAGAGCCCAGAATTGGAGGAACACAGAGTACTGGAGGATTGAGGGGCTGAAGGAGGTTACAGAGGAGGTCACAGAGACAAGGAAGGGCAAGATCACAGAGGGATTTGAAAACATGGATGAGAATTTTAAAATCGAGGTGTTGCTTAACTGGAAGACAATGTAGCTAGCTCAGAGGTGATAGGTGAAAGGGACTTGGTGCAAGTTAGGATACGGTCAGTAGATTTTTGGATGGCCACAAGTTTACGAAGGCTGGATGATGGGAGGCTGGCCAGGAATGCTTTGGAATAATCAAGTCTAGGGGCAACAAAAGTATGGGTGACGGTTTCAATAGCAGATCAAGAACAAGAACCACAGCTAATTTTTTCCATTCACAAATTAAAAATTGAGCCTAGGATGTCTGGTTGGTATAGCCTAGCGCTACACTAGGCAATTTCTCAACCCAGTAATCTACTGGGATATCTTGGGAATATAGGAATAAGAATCGCCATTCAGCCCGTTAAGCCAGCTTTACCATTTTGTTAGACAGAGCAGTTTTTTATATTCCCCACACTTTCTCCACATCACTGAATACCTTTACTTCCAAAATCTGTATTTCTTTTTCTTTTAAACCCATTGATTCTGAGCCAATGGTCTTCTGAAGCAGTACATTTTACATTCTCACAACCCTTTGTGTGAGGAAGTATTTCTTCGTTTTGCTTAGTTAATTAAGATTATTGATAAGAATCCCCTTCTGATGAATTATTTTAAATTATTTTACACACCTCAATCATCTATAAATATTATCTCTTGGTGATATAACCTAAATTTACCCAGTCTCTCGGCATAGGTAAATCCCTTCAACCAAGGTATCATCCTGATGAACCATTAATGTAGAACCTCCACATTCAATTTATCTTCCTTGAAGTAGTATGTGCAAAACTGAACAGAATACTCCAAATGAGATCTGACTAGCACTCTGTATTATTGCATGTTTTTATATCTCATGTGATGAAGTCCTACATTCCATTTGCCTTCTTGATTGCTTTCTGCAGTTAACTTTAAATGACTATATATGAAAAAGCCTGAATTCCTCTGTCCATCTGTTATAAAGGGTAATATTATCCAGCATGGGGCAGTAAAAAATTTCGGGAAATTGGAATGCTTGAAACAGTCTGTCAAATAATGACATAGATCAATGTCATGGAATGTTTTAATGATGCTCTAAATACGAGAATCTGGCATAAATAAATAGTTGCAGTGAGTTAGAATAGGTCATATGTGTGACCGAGGTACTTTGTCAATCAATGTGAGTGAGGACATGTTTCTTGCAAGCATCATTGTCCCTGGTTCTTCCATTGTCAGCCAGTGAGGGGTTTATTATAAATAGTAATGTTAAATGCTTCACGGCTGCTGAAATCCTGGTTATTACCCCAATGCATTATCCAGCTCAGATATTTCACAGCTGCTACCTGACCTGAAGGAGGTTAAAGTGAACTGAGAGACAGATTAGATGCTTATCTTTGCTCATACTTCAATGTGTCTACCTACAGTCACGGAACACTGCTAGAACCAATAACATTGTCAGAGCAGGAAATGACAATTGAGCTTTTTAAGGGAACTATGGATCATTTATTCAGGGATTATCTGTATTCAGTTACAAAAAATACACAACAGTTTGTGGTTTCAATATAGTTTTATCTAGTTTTGCATCTGTATGTCTACACATTCATTCCGCTATCTGGAGTCTGGAATGTAGCCTGCCTGCATACAAACCCTACTTTATGGATTGAAAAGGACTCGGTTTGTGAAGTGAATATTTTCTAATGCATAAAGCACACGTTTGTTTTATTACTGCCTTTTTGGCTTAATTAAATTGCAATAATTTATTAGGCTGTATGGAAGTAAAAGGTTTGGATGACTTACAAATGATACTGGGAAGTGAGTTACAAGTGGGAATCTAATTGAAGGGTGCGGGCGACATTATAAAAGACAGGAATGAAGTTTGAGTGGTTTAACCATCATCAGAACTGCAAGAATCAATTGCATTCTCAAAATCAGCAGACTTATTATTTTAGGTATGCTGTAAATGGGATTTAGTAATTTTATTAAGTTTATAATTTGTTGTGGCAACAGCATCTGTCTGTGCATAGCCCTATGCGGCTCACACGCAATGATGCACCACTAACTTAATGGCCCTTCATTCGTGACCTCTACGGACTTGTACGAGGTGCGCATGCGTCCATAGAGGCCCCGCAAGTTCCAGGTTTAGGCATGTGAAGCGCATGTGCCTCAGCCCAGAACTATCTGTCAAGAATCGTCTTGACAGATTGCACACATCCGAAGGTAAAAGGCCTCTGCGGGCAGAGAGCTGGACCCTTGAAATTCTTATGACTGATAAAAGCCTATCCGCATAAGACTTTTAAAGGACTGAAAAATAATCTTTTTTCAATAATTTAAACATTTAAAATCCTATTAAATTAGGTAAGTTTATTTTTTAGACCCTTTAAAATATGTACATTTATTTTTCAAAAAATTAATTTAAAAAAAATAATGAATTACATTCCATTTTGATTAATTTTAAATATGTGCTGTTTTAAAAACATATATTTTAAGTGCTTGTGTGTTTTTGGGGTATTCCCATTCATACTTCCCATTCTGTATAAAGGGAACTCACCACAAGTGTGAATGGGATCCCCCTACTTTGATTTGGTTGGGCTGGCCTACGTTATCCCAGGAACACATACGACGTGCTTTCGTGCCTGGGATACGTGGGCCTCTATACAGGTCTTCGCGCAGAGGCCCAGGACCGGGACCGCCAGGTAAATTTGTAGAAATTTTTCAGGTCGGAGGTAGCATCCGACAGCAATTTCTGGGCCACCATGCTACATTCTGTGCACTTTAAAGGCTGCCAGTCAAGGAGAGGGCCAGTCGTGTTCCTGTATAATTTTGGGATACATAAATTTAATACCAGAAGTGAAAGAAAATTGATCAACAATAATTCCCCAGTTCCCTTTATACTTCAGAATCATCCAATTTTCCACTGTAACTAGCATAAGTACAGAGGGGGGTGATTTTCGGCAGTGTGTTCAGGCACTAATGATCCTCTGAGGTGGGGGTCTTGAGTTGAAATGCTGGTTTAGCCTGCGTTTGGCACAGGTAAAGCCATTGAAGTGGTGCTTGGAACAGCTGCCCGGAGGATGATTGCCACATAAAATGCCTGCTAGCACTTATTAAAGGGGTTGCAGAGCATTTTGGTCAGTAGCGCTTCAACTAACGCCATCTGCCAACAGCGACCAGCTGTTTGGGAACAAACAGAGCGTTGATGTCGATTTCAAGTGCTACTTAAAGGGATACTCACCATTTCATGTTCACTTGCTGCTGGAGCTGTTAAGAGGGCCTCTGAAGCACATTGGGAGACTTTCTGGGACACTTTATCAAGACTTCAACATTGGACACCTTATCGGAGTCATCAGGAAAAAGGAAGTGTTTGGTCATGGGCATCTTGCTAGGGGGCCTCCCGTTGGTCTGGACAAGGAATAGGAGGAGGACATGAGGCCAGGCAGACCAGCACCAACTGCTGCACTGGAGAGGGTCAGGAGGGTGAAGAGGGCCAAGTGGCGACTCTCCCCCCTTGCGGGTACAGGACATCCCTCCTCCTCTGGACCTCCTCCTACAGGCCCTCCAGTGCCACTATGTTCCAGCCACTGCACCCCACACCTTCAGTGGAAGCAGTTGCGAGGAGCCCACATGTACTGCTCCATGAAAATTGCATCTCATCAGCACTTGAGTGTTAAACCTGCAGCTTTTCAGTTTAGCAGCTCCAGGCAAATTCAAATTATGATAATCAGCAATTAGGACCAAAGTTGTGTGCTAAATCCAGACTATCAAACAGGTATATCTTATTAACACTGCACCCATTTAGCGCCTGTCTTCAATCTTTGGCCAAAATAACCCCACAGAATATTTAGTTTAGCTATTGGGTGCGCAAAATTTTATAGCAATGGCCTGCTATCCGATTCATAAAGTCAGATCACTGATTGGGACATAGAGCGAATAATAAAGGCACACAAGATAAAAAATATATATTTTTGGTGCTGCTGAGCAGTCAGTTATGATGCAATGCCAAATGCTGGACAATATATATTGGACCAAGATCCAAACAGTGGGAACCTGGATGTCCAAAATATGTTTTGTAACATTAGTAAGACAAAGGTTACAAAATCAAAATATCAACAATTGATGGATATGGAAACTGACCAGAATATCCACGGTAAACTTGGCTCGGTCACCTCAAGGTCTCTAAGATCAGCCCAGAAAAAAATCCAAGAAGTACCTGGTGACTCCCGAGCTTCAGAGTCTTTGGGTCCTGGGCCTGCAGGCGTATGTCTGTGTAAAGGCCCACGATTCCCAGGGATGCAGGCAGTTTGGAAACGTCGCTGGAATCGCGTGGGCCAGGCCATTCAATTAGAAAGGAGGATTCCTCATAAGCTTATGGGATTTCAATTTATGAACAGTATCCCCATTAGCAAATGAAGAATCCCAAATAAATAAATAATTAACAAAATCCTAATAAAAAATAAATATTCCCATATTCAAAATGAATTAAGAGTGTCTTTAATTAAGTATTTAAAATAAAAATTAAATTTTTTTGAAAAATATTAAAAACTTTTTATTCCGGCCCTAAATTTACATGAACTAATTTTAAATGCTTTTGTATGTTTTAATCATTTTTTACATTTTAATTTAACATTTATTTTAACCCTTACTCTAGTAAAAGCAGACCCTACATCTGCTTTTACCAGGCGTAAGGGTTTTGTGGGCATTCACTGAGCAGTAGTTGGACAAATAGGCCGAATCTGCATCAGCAAAGTGTTTTTGGGACGCATGAGACAACCTGTCCAGGAGACACTTGTCAAATCGCAAGTTCTAGGTTTTCGGCATGCTGAAACCCAGAATTTCAGGGCCATTCTGAGGACATACGGTGGTGTAGGCACAGTGTACACAGTCATCAGGCGAGGTAAATCCAGGTCAATGTGTTTTACTCCGGAAGTTGTGTAGCTTTGGAACTTCTCTCTGAGTACTGAGCCTCACAAAAGCTGCGTTTTTGTGGTAAGGCGTGGGAGTCGGTGAATTGAATTAGATTTAGTTTTGGTTTAGCTTATTGTGGGAGAAATTGTCCCATTTGGGGTGTTAACTTTTTAAATTTTGAAAATTTTGCGACAAGCGCAAAGGAATCTTAACTTCCTCTAAATTGGGCTTTAGCGCCCCAGGAAGTGGGGGGGGGGGGTGGTAAATCAGGCACTAATGACCTCAGTGGGGTGCTACAGGGGCGCTAACACCAGACGCTATCCTATTTCAGGTGACCTGCACTCAGCAATCATCCTTCAATCCTTCACACTGGCTTTATCCAGCTCTTAAAGGGGAGGTTATATCAAGCTGCAGCTGCTCATTTTCATGAGTCCAGCACCTGAAGGAGACCTGAGAGGAATTGCAAGAAATTTTGCTACGGCTGCTGCTAATCCAGCTATAAGGGAGAGAGCTCATCCAATAATGACATAGCATTGGAGGCATTGGTGAGGGCAGTCGAACGAAGGAGGGAAGCGCTGTTCCCAGCAAGTGGAAGGAGGCCATTGCCCCAGTCGTCAGGGCAATATGGAGGGAAGTGGAAGAGGAGGTGTCGACCAGTGTCGGTCATTCAATGAAGCCTCACACAGTACCGGAAGAAATGCAACGACCTCAGTTGGGTGGTTAAGGTGAGTACATGCTTTCACACCTCCTACATACCAGCCTCTGAACCTCTGTCTGTGCACACTATGCAAAGCATCACTCTCCCACTACTCACCCACCAAACATGTGCAGCTACTCAAACTCACATCCTCATCTCACGTCTTGCCTACATTCACAGCTATTCAATAATGTCAGGCATATCTCCCAGACACATAGCTGGAGTCTGACTCACCGGAGGGAGCATTTGTGCTTCAGTTCTGCTGCACAGGACTCAGATGAGGTCCTCGATGGGGAGAGGTTTACAAGAAGGGTGATGGCCATGCACTCCGACTTGAAAGGTGCAGTGGCAAGGGTGCCCAGGTGCCTCTCGGCAAAGATAAGGTGCATGGAGGAGTCCACTTCCAACACTGCACAGAGCTCTGTGCAGACCAGGGAGCTCATCAATTCCAATCTGCAGAAGATGGTGGACTCCCAGCGAAACTGTGCAGATCCAGACCTCATGACGCGTGTCATGGGTGATGTGGCAGCATCCACTGCAGCACAGGCGGAAGTGACGCAACATCTTAGTGTTGTAATGCAGTCAATGGTTGGTGACATGGAAGCTCAAACTGCTCTCATGCGGTCTCAGCTGCATGCCACGTGAGCTCTGACTGTTACAAACTTGGAGATATTACATTCAATTCCTTCGTCTAAATCATTAATGTACATTGTAAATAGCTGGGGTCCCAGTACTGAGCCCTGTGGCACCCCACTAGGCAACTGCCTGCCATTCTGAAAAGGACCCTTTTATCCCGACTCTCTGCTTCCTGTCTGCCAACCAGTTCTCTATCCACGTCAGTATATAACCACCAACACCATGTGCTCTAATTTTGCACACCAATCTCTTGTGTGGGACCTTGTCAAAAGCCTTTTGAAAGTGCAAATACACCACATCCACTGGTTCTCCCTTGTCCACTCTACTAGCTACATCCTGAAAAAATTCCAAAAGATTTGTCAAGCATGATTCCCTTTCATAAATCCATGTTGACTTGGACTGATCCTGTCACTGCCTTCCAAATGCGCTGTTATTTCATCTTTAATAATTGATTCCAACATTTCCCCCACTACTGATGTCAGGCTAACCAGTCTATAATTATCCGTTTTCTCTCTCCCTCCTTTTTTAAAAAGTGGTGTCACATTAGCTACCCTCCAGTCCAGAGGAACTGATCCAGAGTGGATAGACTGTTGGAAAATGATCACCAATGCATCCACCATTTCTAGGGCCACTTCCTTAAGTATTCTGGGATGCAGACTATCAGGCTCTGGGGATGTTTCGGCCTTCAATCCCATCAATTACCCTAACACAATTTCCCGCCTAATAAGGATATCCTTCAGTTCCTCCTTCTCACTACACCCTCGATCCGCTAGTACTTCTGGAAGGTTATTTTTCTCTTCCTTAGTGAAGACAGAACCACAGTATTTGTTCAGTTGGTCTGCCATTTCTTTGTTCCCCATTATAAATTCACCTGAATCCGACTGCAAGGGACCTACATTTGTCTTCACTAATCTTTTTCTCTTCACATATCTATAGAAGCTTTTGCAGTCAGTTTTTATGTTCCCGGCAAGCTTCCTCTCATACTCTATTTTCCACCTCCTAATTAAACCCTTTGTCCTCCTCTGCTGAATTCTAAATTTATCCCAGTCCTCAGGTTTGCTACTTTTTCTGGCCAATTTATATGCCTCTTCCTTGGATTTAACACTATCCTTAATTTCCCTTGTTAGCCACAGTTGAGCCACCTTCCCCGTTTAATTTTACTCCAGACAGGGATGTACAATTGTTGAAGTTCATCCATGTGATCTTTAAATGTTTGCCATTGCCTATCCACCATCAACCCTTTAAGTACCATTTGCCAATCTACTCTAGCCAATTCACGTCTCATACCATCGAAGTTACCTTTCCTTAAGTTCAGGACCCTAGTCTCTGAATTAACTGTGTCACTCTCTATCATAATGAAGAATTCTAGCACATTATGGTCACTCTTCTCCAAGGGGCCTTGCACAACAAGATTGCTAATTAGTCCTTTCTCATTACACATCACCCAGTCTAGGATGGCCAGCCCTCGAGTTGGTTCCTCAATATATTGGTCCAGAAAACCATCCCTAATACACTCCAGGAAATCCTCCTCTATCGTATTGCTACCAGTTTGGTGAGCCCAATTTATGTGTAGATTAAAGTCGCCCATGATAACTGCTGTGCCTTTATTGCACGCATCCCTAATTTCTTGCTTGATGCTGTCCCCAACCTAACTACTACTGTTTGGTGGTCTGTACACAACTCCCACTAGCGTTTTCTGCCCTTTGGTATTCTGCAGCTCTACCCATACAGATTCCATATCATCCAAGTTAATGTCCTTCCTTACTATTGCGTTAATTTCTTCTTTAACCAGCAACGCCACCCCACCTCCTTTTCCTTTCTGTCGATCATTCCTGAATGTTGAATACTCCTGGATGTTGAGTTCCCAGCCTTGGTCACCCTGGTGCCCTGTCTCCGTAATGCCAATTATATCTTATTCATTAATTGCTGCCTGTCGAGTTAATTCGTCCACCTTATTATGAATAAGGCACAGAGCCTTCAGGCTTGTCTTTTGAGGCACAGAGCCTTCAGGCTTGTTTTTTTAACACACTTTGCCCTTTTTGAATTTTGCTGCAATGTGGCCCTTTTTGATTTTTGCCTTGGGTTTCCCTGCTCTCCACTTTTACTTTTCTTCTTTCTATCTTTTGCTTCTGCCCCCATTCTACTTCCCTCTGTCTCCCTGCATAGGTTCCCATCCCCCTGCCATATTAGTTTAACCGCTCCCCAACAGCACTAGCAAACACTCCCTCTAGGACATTGGTTCCGGTCCTGCCCAGGTGCAGACTGTCTGGTTTGTTCTGGTCCCACCTCCCCCAGAACCTGTTCCAATGCCCCAGGAATTTGAATCCCTCCCTTCTGCACCACTCCTCAAGCCACGTATTCATCTGAGCTATCCTGCGATTCCTACTCTGACTAGCACATGGCACTGGTAACAATCCTGAGATTACTACCTGTGAGGTCCTACTTTTTAATTTAACTCCTAGCTCCTTAAATTCAGATTGTAAGACCTCATCCCATTTTTTACCGATATCGTTGGTACCTTTATGCACCACGACAACTGGCTGTTCACCCTCCCCTTTCAAAATGTCCTGCAGCCGCTCCGAGACATCTTTGACCCTTGCACCAGAGAGGCAACATACCATCCTGGAGTCTCGGTTGTGGCCGCCCAAACGTCAGTCTATTCCCCTTACAATTGAATCCCCTACCACTATCGCTCTCCCACTCTTTTTCCTCCCCTCTTGTGCAGCAGAACCACCCACGGTGCCATGAACTTGGCAGCTGCTGCTCTCCCCTGATGAGTCATCCCCCTCAACAGTACCCAAAGCGGTGTATCTGTTTTGCAGGGGGATGACCACAGGGGACCCCTGCACTACCTTCCTTCTGCTGCTCTTCCTGTTGGTCACCCATCCCCTATCTGGCTGTGTACCCTTTACCTGCCGTGTGGCCAACTCGCTAAACGTGCTATTCATGACATCCTCAGTATCGCGGATGCTCCAGAGTAAATCTACCCGCAGCTCCAATGCCGCAATGTGGTCTGTCATGTGCTGCAGGTGGATACACTTTCCACACATGTAGTCATCAGGGACCCTGGAAGCGTCCCTGACTTCCCACATAGCACAGGAGGAGCATGACACGTGTCCGAGCTTTCCTGCCATGACTTAACCCCTAGATTAACTTAATTTGGCAACAACAATGATAAAAGGTTACCTACTTATAGGGAAAAGAAAAAGAAAACTACTCACCAATCACCAGCCCTTGGCTGTGACGTCACTTTTCGATTTCTTTCTACTTCTTTATTTACCTTCTGCCCCTGCACCAGCTGGCCTTTATAGGCCTCCCGATCTCCCCCTCCTCGATGCTGCCGCCGATCCCCAGACTCCCGCTGGGCCTTTATAGGACTCACGAACTCCCGCTCCGCCTCCTCGATGCTGCCGCGGATCCCCGGACTCCCGCTGGGCCTTTATAGGACTCACGAACTCCCGCTCCGCCTCCTCCAGCAGAGATTAGTGGGGATGCTGAGGTGCTGCCCTGGGGGAGTGGCAGTGGGTCAGTGGAGCAGGACCCTGCTGTCCTCTCTCAGGATGACTGCATTCCTGAGCCCACTACTGCCACACTGCCATTGCAATTGTCGCTGCCCGTCATCCAACCGGCCCAAACAGCCGCCGCCCAGCCTGAGGTGGTGGAGTCTACAGCCGGGCCTTCCAGGCCCACAGCTGGTCGGAGGTGTCCTGCAAGGCCATCTGTAGTCTCTGGTCCTGACATTCATCAACCTTCGACCAGCTTTGCTGCAGTCAAAGGCACAGTAGAATAGGTACAGCCAGTGTTAAGAGGGGTTACAAGGTTTTGCACGGGTGATTCTTAAATTTAATTGTTGTTTATAATTGTGGTGAATGTTATGTGATAAAATTTTAATTGGCATGTTGCATATTTGGTGCTGTCTATGATTTCAGTTTTGGGGCTATGATACAGAAAGGGAAATTTATATGCTAATGGGGACGTGCAGAGACACTGGAAAGTGGGCTGGAATTCATTGGGACCGAAGTCTGATGAGACGATCGTGGACCGACCTTGTAGAATAATGATTGAGTGGCTGCCTCCTCCTACTGCTCCTCATCCTCCACCTCGTCCTCGTCCTGCTCATCCTCCTGCTTGTCCTCGTGTTCCTCCTGAGCTGGTGGAGCTAAGCCTGGTGGAATGGCTGCACCCTCATGATGACCAAATTGTGCAGCCTGCGGCAGGCGACAACGAAAAGGAACACCCGCTCAGCCGAGTGTTGGAGGACTCCTCCCGAGCGGTCAAGGCAGAGGAGCCATTGCTTGAGCACTTCGATGGTCTGCTCAGTGATGTTCCTGGTTGCAGCATGGCTCTCATTATATGAGTGTTGGGCAGGAGTGTTGGGGTTGCAGAGGGCAGTCATGAGTCAGGTAGAGAATACGGATAGCCCTTGTCTCCGACCAGTCAGCCGCAAGCTTGATGTGGTGGCTGGAAGAGAGCTGGCACATCGGTCTGGCACAGGATGAATGCTTCATGGCTGCTATCAGGATAGCGGGCATTGATATTGAGGATTTGCTGTTTGTGATCGAACACCAACTGCGCATTCAGTGAGTGGTAGCCTCTGCGGTTACGGAATACTTCAGGATTGTTAGAGGTGCTCGCAAAGCGACATGGGTTCAGTCAATGGCGCCCTGCACCATGGGGAAACCCGCTATGCTGGCATGCTCCAGCTGCTTCTCTCTGGTCATGGGGAAGGAAATGTAGTCCCTTCTCCTTCTGTATAGGGCATCAATGCAGCAATGGTCGGCGGTCTGGGAGATGTTGGAGATGTTGCACACTGGAAGGATCCGCTGGCATCGAAATTGAGCGCGATGGTGACCTTGACTGGCACTGACCCCTCACCTTGGTCTGTGGCTCAAGATCTGGTTGCAGGGGTTGGCAGAACTCTGTGATCATGTCCTTGCTGAAGTGTAGCCTTCGAACACACTATTCTCAGTGAAATTGATATCGGAGAACTGCTGACAGAATACCTTGGGAGGGTAAGGTCTCCAGTTGAGAGCCCTGTTGCCCCTCCTACCTCTGGGCACATTTTGCTGTTTTTCTCTCTGCCTAAGTTGCCTCAGACGGTGAGGTCAGAGCGCGAGGTCCAGTGCCAGCACAGCCCCCATGAAATGATATAAATGTTGGACTTTCAAATCTGCCCTCAATGAAAGTCACACATCTTTAACAGGCAGCACACTCCTTCAACTGGTGAAATCTGTCAAAGTGCCTGTCTACCTATGGGGAAGTAAGTAGCGACCATTGTTGGCCGACTAAAAGTTTACCCGTTGCTGGCGCCTTTAAATAGTACTCCTCCAGGCAACTGAAACTGTCGTCGGCAGCACCAGGTGGTAAAACAGGGGGCGAGGGCCAATTTTTCTTCTGGGGTGGTAACAGGTGCAGCCGAGCAGGGCGCTATGTGTTAGCGGCACTGCAAAACCCCGCCCCATTTAGCAGGAGGCGCTGTTCATGCCGCGCCCGCGCTAAAACTCATTTGTGCCCTGTTAGCACGAACGGGGGGGCGCAAAGTACCCCAATTTCTCCCCCATTGTTTTTATAACTTGCTGCGTATTTTAAAAAGTCATAAAAACTGTACAAAAGCTTTAGTTAGTAGTTGCTTTCATTGCGATCGATACAGTAGAAACCCCACAGAAGTAGTTGTCATTTAAACATTACTTATCCTTACATTTCTTTTGTGTTCTTTCCATGATTTATAAATGATGCTATTCATTACACTATGAAATAAAATTGCAAATGTTTTATTCGGAGCTTGGTGCTACTGAGACACTCAACTAAGGTAAATGCCATAACATTTGCAAACAGTGGACAAATGTCTCGTAATCAAATGTCAAGTAATTAAGCATCACATGAGCAGTGTCATGTGATCAAATGCCATGCGATCAAATATTACATGCTTAAATTTCCAGGAACACGTCAAAGCAGAGTTGGCAATCCTCGTCAAGGCACCAAAAGCAGTTCGCCATTACGGGGGGAGGGGGAGTTAACTCGGTCAACTAGAATGCCAGCCAAGGGTAGCAAGGATCCCTGCTGCTCCTGACTCCACATTCAGGTAAGTAAAAACGGACACTATGCAATCAAATTTCTAGGCCCATATTCGTTTGCTAATGCACATTGAGTTAGTTTGATTTGAGATGAATTATAGCCAAATATGTTCTGAGCCAGATTCATTCTGAAAGTAATTGAAAAGAAATAGCTTGTGTTCAAGTAGACCAGTGTGGACATGCAGGGCATCAGGTGCCATGTTTAATACCAGCGACAGTGAAAGTAATGATGAAGAACACCTCACTGGTTCCTGACCTCATCAAGAAGGATGTCAGATCACATCACCTTCACATCACAAAAGGGAAAAACTCCAGTAATTTGTCATCCAGATGCCAAATGCTCCTAATAAGAAAATGACCTTTGAAACAGATTATTGTTCCCACAATGTAATGGTAATGTAAGTCACATGAGGGAACTTATGATAAAATCTAATGGAGGCAATTCTTTAAAATTGTATTGAAATGAGAGCCTTAATGTGCAGAAAACAGTTTCCAAACTTCACCTTTTAGGGATTCAGCAAACCTTTTCACCAAATGCAATGGTTTTGTTGTGTCAAAGCCAAAAGAACTGTCACTGTAGCAATAGAACTTGGGAATATCTTGGAGCATGGATTGTTAAATTCTCCTTACTCAACCTTCAAATATTATTCTTCGACAACCAAAGATGAGCAGTATTTTTTGTATTTGCTATTCAATGGCCATTCTTGAAATCTCTGACATTGTAACAGATAGCAGAAAAATTGATGTATGTATTTTTCACGAAATGTGTTATTGTATTGTTAGGGAGTAAATTGGGAGAATTTATTTTGTGATTATTATTTTGTGAAAATTATTGTACCAGAACAACACCAAGGTTAGAAAGACTAGTCCACTGAGCTGAGTCCACGGCCAGATCAGCCATGATCTTATTGAATGGCGGAGCAGGCTCGAGGGGCTAGATGGCCTACTCCTGTTCCAAATTCTTATGTTCTTATATTCTTATGTTCTAAGACTAGGAAGATTTAAGAATTAAATGATACCAAGCTTTGATTTAAAAAGGTGTACATTTTTAATTGATATAGAAGTTTGGTCAAGCGCCACAATGGGGGGACAATATTAATGTGTTGTTAGAGATGTCAAGAATGTCGCTATGAGCCCAAGTGTCCATACAATCCTTTGAGGCGACATGATATTTAGATTTTATGAAAATTCTTCATCGTCAATTTAAAAAAAAAAATGACCTGAAATGCCGGAGTCCGAAAAGTTTTCCTGTTGTAAGCCAAGGTTTTATCTTTTGATTCCATGATCTGAAAGGAAATGGCACCTCTAATTTCTTATATTATGCAATGTTATTTTTCCCTAATGCTTATAGATACATTTGTAACACAAGAGGACTACAACTATTTTGACCCACTGGCTTAGAAATTCGATGCTGTAATGGCTTGTAGAGAAATGGCAGGCGCCTGCTTCCAGTGCAGAACATAACGGTCACCATTTTAGCAAGGGCCAGAGTGCTGCCGTTGACTGTGCTGGCCTCTCAAATTCAAATAATCAGATCGTGGTGTCCAGTCAGGCATTGCACACCGATGACTTGATGCCACGACTGTTAATTTGGACATTCTCGCTCTCCATTATGCTGTGTCCCGATCACACACTGAAAGATGTGTGTGAAGCAGCTCTGTAAAGACACTGTCAGCCCGTCTTAAAGGGAAACGGATATCTTTCAGGTAAGTTTGGATTTCAGCTTTTGGACAGTTTTCCTCACATTTTGTTGAAGTAGTGATTTGGTGCAATAGATTTAAAAAGTTGTAAAAGTGTGGCAGGAGTGCTGCTGAACACTTGCAAGGCTTCGGATGGTTAAAAGAAGGCCTCTAAGAAGTCAGAAAATTCTGGAAATACTCAGCAGGCCAGGCAGCATTTGTGAAGGGAGAAACAGGGTTAATGTCTCAGGTCGAGATGTTGTCTGACCTGCTGAGTATTTCAAGCATTTTATGGTTTTATTTCAAATTTCCAGCATCCGCAATATTTGGCCTCTCAGAAGACCTCACAGTCCTGGGGGGGCACATGGAGATGAAGCAGCAAATGGGACAAGCTGCTTCCAGAAGGAAGAGGAAGATGCAGAAGAGGAAGATGTATAAGAGAAGATGCAACCAATTCAGCCCCTTTCTGGCCGGGTTATCCGGGATGGAATCATCCGTCTGCAGTACCAGTGACCACATCCCCAATTCCCCTTTTCACATTTGTTCCACTACTTACCTTCCTTCTATTACTGACCATCACAGCGTCTTCTTGGCCACAATGCTGAAATAAAAGCCACCACAAAGACAACTTTCTGTTATGTATGCAACCCTAGGTAACCTGTATCATACCGCCACCAGAGGGCGTACCTGTTGGAGTCCCAAGGGATCCCAGCATCCCTTGGGAGCACTGTATATAAGCAGGCCTCCCACACTGTACTCACACTCTGGAGTTTGAATAAAGGAGCTAAGGTTACACTTACTCATGTCTACAGTATTCAGTTATATCACTTTATTATGAGCATAACAACTGGCGATGAGATAACGAACAACCACGCGAAAATGCAGAGAACTGTTGGTATCCTGGAGAAATTCTCAGAAAGGGACGATTGGGAGGCCCTCATGGAGCAACTCAACCAATACTTCGTGACCAACGAGCTGGAAGGGGACGAGTACGCTGCCAAACGAAGGGCGATCCTCCTCACCGTCTGTGGGGCAGCAACCTATGGCCTCATGATGAATCTTCTAGCTCCGGTGAAACCTACAACCAAATCGTATGAAGAATTGTATACGTTGGTCCGGGAGCACCTAAATCTGAAGGAAAGCGTTCTGATGACAAGGTATTGATTCTACACATGTCAACGGTGTGAAGGCCAGGAAGCGGCAAGCTATGTTGCCGAACTAAGGCACCTTGCAGGACATTGTGAATTTGATAGATTCCTTGAGCAAATGCTAAGAGACTTCTTTGTGCTTGGCATTGGCCATGAGGTTATCCTTTGCAAACTATTGACTGTTGAAACACCAAACCTGAGCAAAGCCATAATGATAGCCCAGGCATTTATGTCCACCAATGATAACACCAAACAAATTTTGCAGCATAAAGAGGTTTCGGCAAGTACTGTACACAAAGTAACGTCGTTTTCAGGCAGGAATGCACATGGCAGAACGTACGCACCTGCAGCTGCATGACCTCAGATGACTCAGAGTCCGCCATCAAACGTTAATGCGAGGCAATTAACACCTTGTTGGCGCTGCAGAGGTGATCATCGAGCTCATCAATGCCGCTTCAAATACTATGTGTGCAAAGGCTGTGGAACAATGGGACGCCTCCAGCGAATGTGCAGACGAGCTACAAAACCTGCAAACCACCACATTGCAGAGGAGGATCGATCCATGGCGGATCAGGCTGAACTAGAGACTCGAACCAAGGAGGCCGAAGTGTATGGGGTACACACCTTCACCAAGAAATGTCCACCGATCATGCTAAAAGTCGAACTGGATGGAATTCCAGTATCCATGGAACTGGACATGGGTGCGAGTCAGTCTATCATGAGCAAAAAGGCTTTCAACAGGCTGTGGTGCAACAAGGCACATAGGCCCAAGCTTAGCCCCATTCATGACATCCGAGCGCTTTCGTCCGTCAACGACGCCTCATGTGCCCAGGTTCTGAGCAAGTTCCCGTCGTTGTTTGAGCCTGGCATCGGAAGTTTCTCAGGGGTGAAGGTACAGATCCACTTGGTTCCTGGTACATGACCCATCCACCATAAGCCATATATGATGAGAGAGAAAATGGAAATTGAGCAGGATAGGCTGCAGCGAGAAGGCATCATCGCACCGGTGGAGTTCATCGAGTGTGCCAGTCCGATTGTTCCGGTTCTCAAAGGGGATGGCACGGTCAGAATTTGTGGGGACTATAAAGTAACGATTAACCGTTTTTTGCTACAGGACCAGTACACGCTACCCAGGGCAGACGACCTATTTCCGACCCTGGTTGGAGGAAAGACGTTCATCAAGTTGGACCTGACCTCGGCCTACATGACGCAAGAGCTGGAGGAATCTTCGAAAGGCCTCACCTGCATCAACACGCACAAAGGTCTGTTCATCTACAATAGATGACCGTTTGGGATTCGATAAGCCGCGGCAATTTTCCAATGGAACATGGAGAGCCTGCTAAAGTCAGTTCCGCGCACCGTGGTTTTCCAGGGCGACATACTGGTCACAGGTCGGGACACCATCGAACACCTGAAGAACCTGGAAGAGGTTCTAAGTCGGCTAGATCGCATGGGACTCAGGTTGAAATGCTCGAAGTCTGTTTTCCTGGCACCAGAGGTCGAGTTCTTAGGGAGAAGAATCGCAGCAGATGGCATCAGACCCACCGACACCAAGACGGAGGCCATCAAGAACGTGCTGAGACCACAGAACGTGACGGAGCTGCGGTCATTCCTGGGACTCAACTATTTTGGTAATTTCCTACCCGGGTTAAGCACCTTGTGAGAACCCCTACATCAGCTGCTACGCAAGGGACATGACTGGGTATGGGGGAAATCACAAGAGGCTGCCTTTGAGAAAGCCAGAAATCTATTATGTTCCAACAAACTACTTGTTCTGTATAACCCATGTAAATGTTTAGTGCTAGCTTGCGATGAGTCTTCGTACGGAGTCGGGTGTGTATTACAACAAGCAAACGAATCAGGAACATTGCAACCGGTCGCCAATGCGTCCAGGAGTTTGTCCAAGGCCAAAAGGGTCGACAGCACAATTGGAAAAGAAGCTGTGGCATGAGTTTATGGGGTGAAAAAAATGCACCAGTATCTGTTTGGTCTCAAGTTTGAGTTAGAAACTGACCATAAGCCGCTCATATCGCTGTTCTCAGAGAGCAAAGGGATTAATACCAATCCCTCTGCCTGCATCCAAAGATAGGCCCTCACACTGTCTGCATATAACTATGTAATCTGCCACAGACCAGGCACAGAAAATTGCGCTGATGCTCTCAGTCGGCTACCATTGCCCACCATCGGGGTGGAAATGGCACAGCCTGCAGACTTGCTCTTGGTGATGGATGCATTTGAAAATGAAAAGTCACCCGTTACGGCCCGCCAGATCAGGACCTGGACCAGCCAAGGTCCTTTACTGTCCCTTGTAAAAAACTGTGTCCTCCATGGGAGTTGGTCCAGCATCCCAGCGGAGGTGCATTAAGAGATCAAGCCGTTCCAGCGGTGCAAAGACGAAATGTCCATACAGGCGGACTGTCTTTTGTGGGATAATCGCGTGGTTTTGCCTAAGAAAGGCAGAGAAACATTCATACGCGACCTACACAGTACCCACCCAGGCGTAGTATTGCTGAAAGCTACAGCCAGATCCCAAGTGTGGTGGCCCGGCATCGACTCAGATTTGGAATCATGTGTACGCCAGTGCAACACTTGCTCTCAACTGAGCATTGCACCCAGAGGCACCGCTAAGTTTGTGGTCATGGCCCTCCAAACCGTGGTCTAGGATCCACGTTGACTTTGCGTGCCCGTTTCTCGGCAAAATGTTTTTGGTTGTTGTGGATGCTTATTCAAAATGGATTGAGTGTGTAATAATGTCTGTAAGCACATCCACTATGCTTACGAGCCTACGAGCCATGTTTGCCACACACGGCCTGCTTGATGTCCTTGTCAGCGACAATGGGCCGTGCTTCACCAGCGCTGAATTCAAGGAATTCATGACCTGCAATGGGATCAAGCACGTCACATCAGCCCCGTGCAAGCCCGCATCCAACGGAGAGGCAGAACGGGCAGTTCAAACCATCAAGCAACGTCCACGTGCAAAGCTTGAAACATGTGTCAGAAGACTCCCTGCAGACCTGCCTGCCTCAAGTCCTGCTCAGCTACCGCACCACACCCCACTCGCTCATCGGGGATCCCCCAGCCAAGCTGCTCATGAAAAGGATGCTCAAAACAAGGCTCTCGCTTGGCCACCCTGATCTCCAGGATCACGTCGAGGGCAGGCGGCATCAACAAAGCATGTACCATGACCGTGTAAACTTGTCACGCGATATTGAGGTCAATGACCCTGTATTTGTACTCAACTATGGACATGGTCCCAAATAGCTTGCTGGCACAGTCATAGCCAAAGAAGGGAGTAGGGTGTTTCAGGTCAAATTTGCTGATGGACTAACTTGCAGAAAGCATTTGGATCAAACCAAACTGCGATTTACAAACAGCCACGAGCAACCCGAAGAAGACACCACCAACTTCGACCCTCCAACACACACACAAGTGGTAACCGACATCACGGTCGACCACGAAGCAGAACTCACCATCCCCAGCAGCCCGGCAAGGCCAGCTGCCCAGCAGCCCAGCGAAGAACCAACCAACTCACCTCCACCTGCATTTGTACCGATCGACAAGGGAGCGAAAAGCCCCAGATTGTCTTACCTTGTAAATAAGTGTACTATTGACTTTGGGAGGCAGTGATATTATGTATGCAACCCTAGGTAACCTGTATCACACCACCACCAGAGGGCATACCTGTTGGAGTCCCAAGGGATCCCAGCATCCCTTGAGAGCACTGTATATAAGCAGGCCTCCCACGCTGTACTCATACTCTGGAGTATGAATAAAGGAGCTAAGATCACACTTACTCATGTCTACAGTACTCAGTTACATTGCTTTATTATGAGCATAACACTTTCCAATCCAACTTTATCCATATATGCATCCAATATGGCATCAAGAAATCAACTAACCACCCATGTGCATTTCCTTAGTGACTGTGTTGTATGTAGAAACATAGAAACATAGAAAATAGGTGCAGGAGTAGGCCATTCGGCCCTTCGAGCCTGCACCGCCATTCAATGAGTTCATGGCTGATCATTCACCTCAGTACCCCTTTCCTGCTATAGAAACATGTGCCTTTGCCTATCCTAGTGATGTTACACAGTTTTACCCTAGTGACTGCAGCATGGCTGGTGGAAGGCTGCCGATTTTCAGGGTTGGGGGAGCAGGAGAACCTCGTGGAACTGGTGGCTGGATTCTGATTCTGATTCTTTTTCCTCTCCCTCCTCTCCCTCTTCTTAGTTCAACCACTGGCTGAGCCGGCTGGCTTCCTTGGGTGCCTGAAATGAGGAGGCACAAGGGTAGAGTTGTGGTGAGGGGAAGGGGGGAAAGCAGGAGCTGTATGTCAATCAGAAGATACTGTGGGATGAGGGGGAAACGGGATGTGAGAAGCAGGGTAACGTATGAGGATATCCGCAACTTGTATTCTTTCGGCTCTGCCGCTCGCCAAGGGCTCAGCCATGCCCCTGACCAGAATGGCCAGCACTATCTTCTTCAGGGGAGCGGGGTGAAGCTAGGAATGGGAGGAGTGCCTCGTGTTTGGTACAGATTGTTGGTAGATGAGTGATGGGGTGAGGTGGGCGGGGTGTTGAGCAATGAGCAGTATGTGAGGTTAGTCGTACAGTTGGTAGGAGACAGCTTTCGAAGATGCAACCACAGACCTTGGGCTGAGGTCATGGAACTTCTTTGGGCCCTGGAGCCAGGTTCTGGGGCGGCACTGCAGGCAGTGACGGCCTCAGTGATCTGGTCCCAAAGCATTCTTTCTGGACGGCCTCCTGGCCCCTGTGGGTAGAGGACCTCTCTTGCAGTGTTGACCCCCTGCACAAAGCTGGAGTGTTGCGTGAGAGACCCTGCGTGCCCCTACCCTGGCTTGTTGAGCCATTTGTGTTCATGCTGAAGCACTTTTACCATTTTCTTACGTGATGTAAGAGCCAAAGATTGCAATTTCAGAATTTTTTTAATGGTTTTTATTCAGAAGACAGTTGAGCTCTAAGGGATAAAAACTGCCTATTTTTAAATGTTTTTTTTTCATTTTAGAAGGCAGTTCCCCTTTAAGGGTTTGAATTTGCTTTCTAAAATGACAGGCTAGCTTTAAGACAATGCTGCCTCGCTCCAGGCCACGCTACCTTGGGCCTCCTGCTGAGACTACTATCTGAAACAGCGCTGACATGCTAGGTTTTGCACTCTAATCATTTAAATCAGCAGGCAGCACCAAAATACCAGTGCTGCGTGCACTTTTTTTGCAGGCAGCCTTTAACCTTGGCACCGCCCTTTTTTTGGGCTCAATCAAATTTCAAGGCCATGATTATTATTAATTCACCTTTGCACATTCTGTACAGGGCTGAAACAAAAAAAAGAGGGAGAAATGGTGCGAAAGTGCCATTGACAGCTGATGTTGGTTCCAGCACCACACGGCACATCGGTGATCCAACCAACCAGGCTGGTAACCACGATCGCCAGGGAGCTTGCCATTATGGAGTTCATAACTTCAGTGGACGCCCGATCTCCCAAGTTTGTTTTAGCCAAGGTACTGGAGAAAGCAGTGACAGCTTCAGGTGGCGTGCAGCAGCAGGAAGCCGTCTGCAGCGACGCTATTAAAAGGGATCTTCACCAATCACTCGTACCAGTCAGGGTTTTGAAGTTTGAGTGGCTGTGTGCTGGTTCCTGCTATTGGAAGAGTTTTCCTTAGTTATTTCAAGGTTGTTTGGTATCGGGGAGTGTTCTGGCAAGTCCAAAACTCCCTCGTTATTTTTGAAAGGCTTCAAAATACTTGCTAAAATTCTGTTACTCACTTAATGTGCAGTTGGTGTGCGACCACAGACAGCGAATCCTCAATGTCAATGTCCACTATCCTGGTAGCAGCCACGATGCCTTCATCCTGCACCAGCACTCTTCCAGCCACCACATCAAGCTGCTTGGAGACAAGGGTTATCCACTCTCCACCTGGCTCATGACTCTCCTCCACAATCCCAACACTCGTGCCCAGCACTCATATAATGAGAACATCATCGAGCCGACCATCAGCTTATTGGCTCCACTGCCTTGACCACTCAGGAGGAGCCCTCCAGTACTCGCCAGGGCGGGTGTCTCATTTCGTGGTGGTTTGCTGCATGTTCCACAACTTGGCCATCATGAGGGCAGCCCTTCCAGCAGGGATTGTGGGACCACCTCAAGGAGGATGAGGATGAGGAGGAGGAACAGGAGGGAGGGAGGAGGCAGCAAGACAATCAGCCTTCCAGACAGGCTGTCTGTGACCGGCCCATCAGACTGTGATTTGAATGAATGAAGCTCCAGAGCCCTATTGCTCACCACATCCCGATCATACCATCCCTGTCTCACACCATGTCAAAATGTCCTCCTGGGCGCAAAGGTGAAATGAGAGATACCACAAAATATTCCAAACTCCATTAATAAATTTATCTATAAGCATATCACATGAATTCTAATAACTAATGACCCTTGTGCCTGCCATAGTTGAATAGCTGTCATTGTGCGCAAGGTGTGAGATGTGGTGTGTGAGCGTTGCAAGATAGAGATTGTTGGGGGCTGTGTGATGGGGGTGTGGTTCATTGAGCAATGTGTGAAGCTCATGGTAAGTTGGTGGCGTGTGGCATTTGCTGAAGCCTTCGCTCACCCTGACCACCCATGTGAGCTCGTTAAACTTCCTCCTGCACTGGGTGTGGGACCTGTGGACCACAGTGCTGCCCATGACGTGGTGTGCCAGCTCCGTCCACATAGTCCGACAGACTTGTGGCGCGTGCCTCCCGCCAGTTGGTACAGGACCGCCCGCCTTCTCTCCACCACTGAAAGCAATGCCTCCAAAGCGTCATGGGAAAACCTACGGGCTCGCTCCCTGGGGCAGCGGTTTGCCATCAGCATTTGTAAATAAGTGCTCCTTCTCCTTGTTCTTCTTCTTATGGTTGTTGAGGCAGCTGCACACCCAACAATGCTGAGAATGAGTTGCTGCAGCATCAATGAACCTCCCCTTTAAGCAGTGAAAAAAGCCCGTGGTAATCATTGCTTGAATTTACACTACACCCGATGTTGGTCCATCTTTTCAGTGTGACGCCAATGAGATGGGATTTAGCAAAAAGGGACTGGAAACAGCTACTTGAAGGTAAATCAGTGTCAGAGCAGTGTCCGTGGGAGGCATTCAAGGAGGAGATAGTGAGGGTTCAGAGCAAATATATTCCCACAAAGAAAAGGGGTGGGACTTCCAAACCTAGAGCTCCCTGGATGTCAAGGGGCATACAGGGTAGGATAATGCAAAAAAAGGGAAGCTCAATGCTGCAGAATGCCTAGAGGAGTATAAACAGTGCAGGGGTGAAATTAAAAAGGAAATTAGGAAAGCAAAGAGAGGGCATGAAAACATATGGGCAGGTAAAATCAGTGTAAACCCAAAGATATTTTATAAATACATGAAGACCAAAAGGATAACTAAGGAAAGAGTAGGGCCTATTAGTGACCAAAAAAGTTAACTTGTGTGTGAAGGTGGAAAATGTGGGTATGGTTAATGAATACTTTGTGTTTGTCTTCACAAAAGAGAGGGATGATGCAGACATTGTAGTTAATGAGGAAGAGTGTGAAATATTACATGGGATAACATAGTGAGAGAGGAAGTATTAAGGGCTTAAGCATCTTTGAAAGCAGGATCAAATGTTATTAAGAGAAGCAATGGAGGAAATAGCAGAGGCTCTGACCATCATTTTACAATCCTCTCTGGCTTGGTACTGGAGGACTGCTAATGTTGTGCCATTGTTTAAAAAGGGAGAAAGGGATAGACCAAGTAATTACAGACCAGTCAGCCTAACCTTGGGGCTGGGCAAATTATTGGAAAAAATTCTGAGGGACAGTATTAATCATCATTTAGAAAGGCACAGATTAATCAAGGACAGTCAGCATGGATTTGTTAAGGGAAGGTCGTGTCTGACTAACTTCATTTAATTTTTTGAGGAGGTAATAAAGAGAGTCAAAGAGGCTAGTACACTTGATGTAGTCTACATGGATATTAGCAAGGCTTTTGACAAGATCCGGCATAGCAGGCAAGTCAGAAAAGTAAAACCCATGGTACCCTCGGGAAAGTGGCAAGTTGGATCCAACATTGGCTCACTGGCAGGAAGCAAAGAGTAATGGTCAATGGGTGTTTTGTGACTGGAAGGCTGTTTCCAGTGGGGTTCCACATGGCTCAGTACTAGGTATAATAATTAAGAAGTTTGCAGATGATACAAAAATTGGGCGTATGGTTGATAGTGAAGAAAAAAACTGTAGACTGCAGGAAGAAATCAATGGAAGGACAAATGGGCAGAACAGTGGCAAATAGAATTCAATGCAGAGATGTGTGAGTTAATGTACGGGCAACTCTAGATTATCCGGGTCCTCGGGGATTCGTCTATTCCGGGTAAGCGATTTTGCCACGAGGGCTACTGTACGTACTTGCCGAGAATGCTTGGGTCCCAAATTTATACTTTAATGCTAGATTAACTTGCTGGAGTCAACGACCCCTCCCTCAATTCAATGTTGAAACTAGTTAGAACACCAACTCGACAAGCCTAATCCCCAATCCTTCGGCAGTCATCGGTCGGCGGAGAAAGAGCACAGACAAGCCGGACGGTGCCAGCATGCAGGGTCCCCAGATCCTGCCGAGAAACCCGAGCTCATTCCCTGCTAGTGCTGTGATCAGGCCCAGCAGCGTGGCTGAAAGGCGAAATGGGCAGTCTAAAGGCTTCAACCGCCGGAGGTCAAATGAGACTAGGCTTTACTTACCCCCGAGGCCGGGCAGTACCATCAGTGGCGGACAGGTGCAGAAAGTGGTCAGCGCAGGACTGTGTGTGGGGTGGGTTTAATGGTCGTGTGCAGCTGTACACGGGACAGAATCACAGTTTTTAAAAGTGCCGTTGCAGTGGGTTCTCCCTTAGATCCGTGTACGGATAATCGGGAGTTGCCTGTATTTGGGGAAGGCTAACAATGTAAGGGAATACACAATAAATGGTAGGATACTGAGAAGTGTAGAGGGACAGAGGGACTTTGAAGTGCCTGTCCATAGATCCTTGAAAATAGCTCAACAGGTAGATAAGGTGGTTAAGAAGGCATACAGGATAATTTCCTTTATTACCTAAGGCATTGAATATAAGAGCAGGGGGGTTATGCTTGAACTGTATAAAACACTAGTTAGGCCACAGCTGGAGAACAGCGGACAGTTCTGGTCAGCACATTACAGGAAAGATGTGATTGTACTCGAGAGGGTACAGAGGAAATTTACAAGGATGTTGCCAGGACTTAAGCTACGAGAAAAAAAGATTGGATAGGCTGGGGTTGTTTTCCTTGGAACAGAGGAGGCTGAGTGGAGAATTAATTGAGGTGCATAAAATTATGAGGTACCTAGATAGAGTGGAGAGGCAGGGCCTATTTCTCTTAGCAGAGAGGTAAATAACCAGGGGGCACAGATTTAAAGTAAGTGGTAGAGGATTAGAGGGGAGTTGAGGAGAAAAATTTTTTAATTAGAGGGAGGTGCGGGTCTGGAACTCAATACCTCAAAGGATGGTAGAGTTAGAAACCCTCATCACATTCAAAAAGTACTTGTATATGCACTTGAAGTGCTGTAACCTACATGGCTACGGACCACAAGCTGGAAAGTGGAATTAGGCTGGATAACTGTTTTTCAGGTGGCACAGATACGATGGGCCGAATGGACACCTTCTGTACCATAAATTTCTATGATTCTATGACACGGAATGTCCTGTCAGAAACAATGCTGGAAGCCGAATTAATAATTGCTTTTAAAAAGGGAAATGGAATATTATTTGAAAAATATATTTTTTTAAACGGGAGGGCAATTGGACAAAGTGGAAGCTCTTTCAGAGAGCATGCACAGACATCTTGGGCCAAATGCCCTCCTTCTGTGTTGTAGAATGATTTTAAATTACATTTATAAAGGGCTCTTCACATGGAACACATTAGGCACTTTCTACACAGTACATGTTGAAAACCAAGCAGGAAGTAAAGAAATGTAGGGGAAAAGACCCAAAGCACGGTCAAAGTGAATGATCTCTATTGCTACAGAGGTTCCATTCCATTTTTTGCTTTCCTTCAACATGCTGTGCTAGGCAACAGGTCCTTATTGAGTTGAGCAAGTAAAGTTATGAATCGTGGGCACTGTTGAATGAGCAAAGATGGAATAGCCCAAAACACTCTGCAACACTAAAGTTATTGTCAAATTGACCTTCCTTCTAAGAACTTCATTGGTGGTCCTGATAGAGTTTAGCAATTTATGCTCCAATACAGAACTTCATGTGGACGAGCACATGTTGGCAATTCAGGCATGGCGGGCATTGGGTCACTCTCGGTTCTCTGTCCATTCATTTTAATAAATGGAAGACAACTGACCTTTGCGTTTCAATTCCCGGAATATGCACCTGGGCATAAAGCTCGGAGTGCAAATTGGTAAAATCTACCTCTATGTGACTAAGGCAGTCCAGAGTGTTGTACATCCAAAGCATTCAATTTCTCTGGCAGTCTAACTTCACCCAGTAACAACTGCTCACTAGCTGTTTGGAAGCACTGCTGGCTGGAAAATGCTTCATGACCTACTTTATCTTTTGGAGGCACTGGTGGCAACATGTTCTTATTGAATGGCAGAAGTGTGATTAAGTGACAGGAACTATTGAATGAGGCAATATTGAACAGCTCTAGACACTGTTTAACATAGAAAGCCTTCTGCAAAATGGACAGATGATGACCATACTGTTTTCTTATTGATCACATTCACAGATCTTCTATCATGGTTGTAGAGTGAATGTAAGCTGATGGTTTCCATTCAGTCCTCAGTGGATATGCTTTGAGAATACAAATTTACCAAAGTATAGCTCCTCATTTTCAAGCTAACTCTGAGATGCACTTCATTATGACGGGCCTCTAATGGCTCAATTGATAAATGCAGTGGCCAGTGTAGAACTAAACCGTAAAGACTTGAAAGATCTCAGCTTTGATCTTGTTTTGTTGAGAGTTAGCTGACTAGTCAGGTCAGTAGTAGCGATCTAATAATTGGCCTCCATTCCCTGGGCTGTGTACAGAAAAATCAACAAAGTTTGGCATTCCAGATTGTTATTCACTGACTCCTGCTGGAAAGTACGAGTGTAATGTCAGGAGAGGACAGGATTGGACTCAGTTGTGATGCCTTTCAGGTGCACTTCACCTGTGAGCCTGCTAACACTAAGTGTCTAGGTTCACCTCTGAAGCAAGGGTAAGGTAAAGGAGGGCAGCCAGCGTCTGTGAGATCATGATGTGGCATGAGCCAGTTCCTTCAGGGGAGGAGGCAGAAAATTGGGGGTGAGGAAGGAAGAGAGAAAAAAAGAGAAAGCAGAGTAATATTTCAAGTGTCGGCTCCGATATATCATCAGCTCGGTCAGTAATTTGTTCTCATGTAGTAACTCACTTTACTGATGTTTTTCCAAGCAACTGGGAATATTTATCATAAAGGATAGACATCTGGTCAAGTAACCTGAAAGCCTATTCATCAGGCTTGTTAACAGCAATATGTGCAATGACGTGCTGAGTGACTTTCAGACATTATAACTTAATGAACACGTTAGCACTTAAAATCTTTCAACTTGGAATCAGAACTAAGAGAAAAACTTAAGTAAGATTATGTGGTGACCTATTGAACTCCAGCAATGACTCCAAAAGTCAAATTCCATTTCTTTACTTGGTATTCAAATATTTTATCAGTGTTCTTGGTATTAAATTCTGCAATTCCATCCATTTAGAATTAAGTTCACTGATTCATTATTATAGCATTTTTTTTTAAACCCCATTCAATACACATCACACATTTCCTTGAGCTCAATTTGCTTGACAACAAAGCTCCTGTCGGATGCTGCAGAATTATCGATTACATAAATATAATGATGGAGTCCAAACTTCAGCTTTTGAAAATAGTCAAAGAATTTACTTAGTGAACCTATTTGGATCATCAAAACTCATCTCTCCAAACAACGCAATAACACATTGTTCATGTCAGCAAGTTGCTTAATTAAAGTATACAAAATAAGAACATAAGAACATAAGAAATAGGAGCAGGAGTAGGCCATATGGCCCCTCGAGCCTGCTCCGCCATTCAATAAGATCATGGCTGATCCGATCAAGGACTCAGGTTCACTTCTTTGCCTGCTCCCCAAACCCCTTATTTCCTTATCGGTTAAGAAACTGTCTATCTCTGTCTTAAATTTATTCAATGTCCCAGCTTCCACATCTCTCTAAGGCAGCAAATTCCACATATTTACAACCCTCTGAGAGAAGAAATTCCTTCTCATCTCAGTTTTAAATGGGCGGCCCTTTATTCTAAGATCATGCCCTCTAGTTCTAGTCTCCCCCCTCAGTGGAAACATCCTCTCTGCATCCACCTTGTCAAGCCCCCTTATAATCTTATACGCTTCAATAAGATCACCTCTCATTCTTCTGAATTCCAATGAGTAGAGGCCCAACCTACTCAATCTTTCCTCATAAGTCAACCCCCTCATCCCCGGAATCAACCTAGTGAACCTTCTCTGAACTGCCTCCAAAGCAAGTATATCCTTTCTTAAATATGGAAACCAAAACTGCATGCAGTATTCTAAGTGTGGCCTCACCAATACCCTATATAACTGTAGCAAGACTTCCCTGCTTTTATACTCCATCCCCTTTGCAATAACGGCCAAGATTCCATTGGCCTTCCTGATCACTTGCTGTACCTGCATACTAACCTTTTGTGTTTCATGAACCAGTACCCCCAGGACCCGCTGTACTGCAGCACTTTGCAATCTTTCTCCATTTAAATAATAACTTGATCTTTCGATTTTTTTCTTCCAATGTGCATGACCTCACACTTTCCAACATTATACTCCATCTGCCAAATGAGAGATGCAAACAATCCCGGGATGGCGGGACTGACATATCAAGAAAGACTGGATCAACTGGGCTTGTATTCACTGGAGTTCAGAAGAATGAGAGGGGATCTCATAGAAGCGTTTAAAATTCTGATGGGTTTAGACAGTTTAGATACAGGAAGAATGTTCCCAATGTTGGGGAAGTCCAGAACCAGGGGTCACAATCTAAGGATAAGGGGTAAGCCATTTAGGACCGAGATGAGGAGAAACTTCTTCACTCAGAGAGTGGTGAACCTGTGGAATTCTCTACCACAGCAAGTTGTTGAGACCAATTCACTAAATATATTCAAAAAGGAGTTAGATATAGTCCTTACTACTAGGGGGATCAAGGGGTATGGCGAGAAAGCAAGAATGGGGTACTGAAGTTGCATGTTCAACTCATTGAATGGTGGTGCAGGCTCGAAGGGCCGAATGGCCTACTCCTGCACCTATTTTCTATGTTTCTATGTTTCTAGTTCAGAAGTACAGTGAGTCCTCAAATCCATGATTACTGTTCTTTTTATATTTAAAGAAAACACTAAATTTAACTCCTCTGGACTAAAAGTTTTAAATTCAATCTAAAGATATCTCTTTTAAAACAATCTTTACCAAACCACAGCCAGCATTTCTTCATTGTTTCAATGTGCTAAACATTTACAACATCACAAGATAATTCTCCCATTGCAGAATCCACTAATCTATCCAGGTGTGCAACCCATGGATTAATCACTCCAAATGTGGAGAATTTCTTGATATCAATCCTACATTTGGCTTTAACTTGTTTGAACTATTGGCCTCCTGTCCTAATCTCGTAGTTTGACTTCCAAAGTAATTTTCCAGATTTACCTTTTCCATATCATTTACTATGTAACAGCATTTACTATTCAAAGCAGAGAAGAGTTTAAAGCAGGGTGGCCAAACTTTCAAAGCTCAACAGCCAGAAAAAGATTATGGCCCGGACTTTGTGATTGAAGTAATGGTGAGGCTATCAGCACTCACCATTATGTTGCAGTAAATCGCATAGCAACTTTCAGCGTCCGCACAATCGCAGTTAAACATGGAAATCCAGAAGTTGCTGTCCGATTTGCCCGATTCCTTCACAAACTTCGCTACACCGGTACCTCGCTGAGAAGCTTGGCATTGAAACACATGAAGGGCGTGAAGTTACGCTACTTGCCCACCAGTTACCCACCACCACTTCTTGTGGTAGAGAGTTCCATATTCTAACCACTCGCCAGAAAAAGTTAGGGCTGGTGCAGTCAGGTGTAAGTGAATTTTTAATGGCGTGCTAACCTCTTTGGCCCTAAAGATTTAAGTTTACATGGGTGGAGTCTCATTCCTTCAGAGTTTAATTATTGTTGGTGATTTAAAAAAAATTTAATATTACATAGAATGACATAAAAATTTATCGCATAGAAAGAGGCCATTCAGTCCAACTAGTCCATGCCAGTGTTAATACTCCAGACAAGCCTCCTCCCACCCCTATTAGCATAACATTCTATTCCTTTCTCCCTCATATGCTTATCTAGCTTCTGCTTAAATGCATCAATGCTATTTGCCTCAACTACTTCTTGTGGTAGAGAGTTCCACATTCTAACCACTCTCTGGGTGAAGGAGTTGTTCCTGAATTCCTGATTGGATTTATTTGTGACTATCTTATATTAATGGTCCCTAGCTTTGGTCTCCCCACAAGTGGAAACATCCTCTCTATGTCAACCCAATCAAACCCTTTCATAATTTTATAAGGACACCACTTAGCCTTCTCTCTTCTGGAGAAAAGTGCCCCAGCTTGTTCAATATTTTCTGAGAAAGATTGTAGATTACAGTACAACCAAGCTACAAGGGACCGACTGAAGCTAGTTTCACAAAACTACAGCTGTGTCGTCCAGCTCAAGGAGAGTACCTGCAGTGTCACGATTCCAGATCTTTATGGTGCAGTCATGTGCAGAGATTGTAACCAAGGGAAATGAGGACGTCCCACTTGGGAGAAAAAGATACAGGCTGAAGTAGTCTGTAAATGTCCCTTGTATTCACAAACCTTATGTTTTCCTTACCGCAAGTCCCACAGTGTGGCTAAAATAAGACTTATAAAAAACTTTTTCTTCCCGTCTCTATTATCGCTGTCTCTCTTAATTCCATCTTTCTTTCCCTCTCTTTACCTGATTTTACATTAAATGAAATATTCTAATTTATACTGCCTGGTTTAGACGCTGCCTATCTCAGTGAAGATTCTTCAATTTGATTGGTTGAAGAGATACGCCGTTGCTTTCCCTGCTCATACATCCACTGTTGAGGATGCCAGGCTGAAAAAGGATTTCCAAGTACCATAAGTTGCCACTCAAAAGCCCACGAAAAATCTATGGGCAGCTGTAAGTGTAATGAATGGCAAGCACGTTCCTTCACCGCTGACAGCTACATCTGGGCCTATATCTCAGAACACATACAAGCCTTTATGCCCTTTTATATTACAGCTCGGTATTCTTAGGACTCTTGACGAATAAAGACAAAAGTGGGTCTCCACTGTCTGTGATCCTACAGAGGTTGGGTCATTTACGATCAGATATGTTGCAAATGGCATAAGAACTACATCTGCAGCTAGTAGCACACATTCAAAATAAAAGTGCTCAAATTAAAATAAAGTACTAAGTATACTCAGCACTAACATTTAAAATATCTAAGTGGCACACTATAAGCCTCAGACTCCATTGAGACACTTGAACTCAGCATCAAGAAATAAACATTTGTATGATACACCCTATGCAAGCTCACCACACTTGTCTTCATCACTCATCTCTATTCGAAGGAGAATTTGCTATTATTTTTATATCAGACTTGGATAGGAGTATTGCTGTGAAAGAAACAAAGAGGTTTGCAGCACAATCAGCCCATCATGTCTGTGCTTGAGCAATCCAAATCTAATCCAACTGCCCTGCTCTCTTCTCTAGCCCTGTGTCTTCCTTTGCTTCAAACATTGATCCATGTTTCGCTTAACAACATGATGGTTTCTACCTCAACTACTGTTTGTAGCAGTCAATGCTCCAGGTTTCTCTATACCTTTCTCCTCATTCTTTTAATGAGAGTTTTAAATTTGTGACCTCCTTGTCACTGACATCGTAAACAGAGGAAATAGTCTTTCCTTATTCATCCTAGCAAAACTATTCACATTTTTAAAAGACACTATCAAATCTAATTTTAACCGTCTTTAATACTCCCAGTATCTCAAGTTTCTCCTCATTACTACAGTTTCTCCCTGATATCATCTGATATCCATGATATTAGCCGAGGGATAGAATGTAAGAGCAGGGAGGTTATGCTTGAACTACATAAAACATTAGTTAGGCCACAGCTAGAGTACTCCATATAGTTCTGGTCACCACATTACAGGAAGAATATGATTGCACGAGAAAAGGTGCAGAGGAGATTTACGAAGATGTTGCCAGGACTGGAGAATTTTCGCTATGAGGAAAGAATGGATAGGCTGGGATTGTTTTCTTTGGAACAGAGGAGGCTGAGGGGAGACTTGATTGAAGTGTATAAAATTATGAGGGGCCTAGATAGAGTGGATAGGAAGGGCCTATTTCCCCTAGCAGAGAGGTCAATAACCAGGGGGGCATACATTTAAAGTAATTGGTAGAAGGCTTAGAGGGGAGTTGAGGAGATTTTTTTTCACCCGGAGCGTGGGGGAGGTCTGGAAGTCACTGCCTGAAAGGGTGATAGAGGCAGAAACCCTCATCACATTTATAAAGTATTTGGATATGCACTTGAAGTGCTGCAACCTACAGGGCTGCGGACCAACAGCTAGAAAGTGGGATTAGGTTGGATAGCTCTTTTTTGACCGGCACAGACACGATGTGCCGATTGGCCTCCTCTGTGTAGTAAATTTCTATGATAAATTTGTACTATTTATAGGAATGATGTATTTGAAACCCAAGATCTCTGCTCCTCCATAACTTTAAGTATTTTTGCATTGAGTGTTTAATCCCATCACTTGTTTGTCCTCCCCAAAATGCATTGCCTCAATTTGCCACTTTAAATTATATCTGCCCTTTGTCTGCCCATTCTAACCTTGTTTATTCTTCCCAAATTCTTTTACAGTCTGCCTCACTGTTTGCCAATCCTATTTTTGTGTTATTGGCAAAGTATGATCTTGTCCTCCCTATTCCGAAATCCAAATCATATTTATATTTATGGATGCACTCACTACCAGTCAATTTCTTTTTCCGTTATAAATTGCTTTGTCCACATCTATAATGGAAGTGGCCCTGTTATAACAACCCCTGCTACAGGAGGTGCTGCAGTGCCACTGCTGGCAAGAGGGTGTAATTACAGCATGATAACGTTACATCAGCAGTTTCCATTATACATGTAGACATTTGAATTTGTAGTGAAGATTTTAAAATAAGGACAGAATGCATGACTTTAAAATGGAGACCGAATTACATCTATATGATGTGCTATATATAGATACAGAGAAAAAAGCAAACATGTGTCCAGCATTGGCCCCTTCTCCAATTTGAGCAACACCCATTAAACCTAACCCTTTGTTTGCTGTCTGTAAAGCAACATTCTATCCATGCTGCTACATTTCCTCTCCTATCATGTACCTGATATTTTATAACAGGCCTCCTATGAGACACTTTATAGAACACCTTCTGAAAATCTGTATACACCACATTTGCTGCATTCCCTTTGTCTAGTCAATACATAACTTTCTCAAAAAACGGTTAAGTTGATCAGACACGACTTGCCTTTAACAAAACCTAGAATTTTAATAAATACTAATTTCACTAAGCTTGCATTTTCTCCATTGCTCAAAAGAAATTTAATTAAGCAAAGAGCATTTGATATCTTAAAAGCTACAATATTTTGAATTAAGTCTGCAGTGAATTATATCTGTTCTGAGCATGGAATCCATTATCTGCATCAAGTCATTCACTGTGAGCCACCAAATGAGGAAAATGTAACAATTCTCCAGAGACAGTCGTTCTTTCTCAATTTTTAAAAGTTAAAATCATTTTTCGATCTCTTCCTGTCCCGTTCATAGCAAAGCTCACTACTACCTGCTCTATCACACACCCCAGCACTACTCACTAAACTCTGGTGCTTTCAGAAAACCCCACTTCCACGCCCCACAAAACATTTGTTCCACTCCTCGGAAAATACCTCCTCCCACTCCTTGCTCAATGTCCACTCTCAATGCACCATGCCTGAATTTCAGCCAGCTGGCCATGCTGGCACTGGTTGAACCAGTGATAAAGTGCACTGAAAGGGGAAAAATCTGCACCGCAGCAACAGAAGGGTTGCATAAGGCTCGTGAGCCACTGTCTGACCACTCTGGTTTGAAGGTTTGGGTGTTGAAACTCGAGTGGGAGTAGTTGTCATTACCTTTCTTCGGTAAAGATTTTCCCCGAGAACGATTTGCACTTGAAACTAATAAATCCATGTTATCATGACAGCTTATTACTGATCTTATCAAGCAAAATTATGCAATTGTAGAAGATGATTAGTATGTGATTAATTAATTCAAGGTCAGAACTAGCATTAACAAATTAACAAAATGATCAGATATGAAGGATCAGGCACAGCAATCAGAAAATTAATGGGCTAGAAATTGCGGTTGGAGATGTATCTCCGGACTACGCCTTCAGCCCGCAAAACCTTTACGAACCTACCTCCAGGTGTCCAGGCTGCGTAGAGTTGCGGGGCTGAGCCTCCAGGCTATGGCAATGTAAAGGCCCATGGATCCCAGGGATACAGATAGTTCAGAAGCATCCCTGGGATCACGTGGGCCCGGTCCTCCAATCATGAAGGAGGATTCCATTGCAATCATTTACGAAGTGAATCTCTTAATGATATGTAATGGATTCCCAAATAACTATACAACATACATACTTCAAATAAATATAAATGTACTGAATCACAATTTTATTCATAAGTCCCTTCATTGCACCAACGTCAATAAAAATTTTATATTTGTATAAATCATTTTAAATATCCTAATCTAGGCCAATATTTGCATAGACTCATTTAAAGTGTATGTGCATAATTTTTTGTTTTTTTAATGTTTAATTTAAGGCTTATATATACCTTTACACTGATTAAACCAGGCCGTACACCTGCTTTTACCAGCCATAAGAGTTTCATGAGCAATTGTTGGGCAGTTGTTGGGCAAATAATCCAACTCTGCACCAGCAATACTAAGTTTCCATGTGGTTTGGATGTTCTGTCAACATAATAACATAAGAAACAGGAGCAGGAGTAGCTCATATGGCCCCTCGAGCCTGCTCCGCCATTCAATAAGATCGTAGCTGATCAACAACTTCAAATCCACTTTCCTGCCCAATCTCCATAATCCCTCGATTCCCTTAGAGTCCAAACATCTGTCTATCTCAGCCGTGAATAGATTCAGAGACTCATGCATCCACAGCCCTCTGGGGCAGAGAATTCCAAAGATTCACAACCCTCTGAGTGAAGAAATTCCTCCTCATCTTGGTCTTAAGTGGCCTACCCCTTATCCTGAGACTATGCCCCCTAGTTCTAGACAATACAGCCAGGGGAAACAACCTCTCAGCAACCTTGACAGATCGCAAGTTCAGATTTTTGCACAAGCATTGCAGAAACCCGGAAGTTGCAGTGCCTTCCACATGGGTTACGATGGCGTCCTCTCAGAGTACGTCGTCAGCCAGACCGCATTTTCACGGCCAATGTTACAAAAGAATTTTGCACCCAAAAGTATGAGTGAATAAGCCACTGCTGGGCACACAGCAAGTGCAACAGGTGAAGAAGTGCAGGGGGCATAGAAAGCGCATGAATAAATGCCTTGGGATGTTTTACTACATTCAAGGTTCTAATTGAAAGCAAGTTGTTGTGGTTATTGTTGTTGATTTACAGCACATACCACTAGGTCCAGTGGGAGGTCGAGAGCCGGGAGCAGTGTTGGTGAGGCCTATAAAGGCCCAGTGGGAGGTCGAGAGGCAGCGGCAGTCGGGGAGAGCCAGGAGCAGTGTTGGTGAGGCCTATAAAGGCCCAGCGGGAGGTCGAGAGATGACGGCAGTCGATGAGAGCCAGGAGCAGTGTTGGTGAGGCCTATAAAGGCCCAGCGGGAGGTCGAGAGGCAGCGGCAGTCGGGGAGAGCCAGGAGCAGTGTTGGTGAGGCCTATAAAGGCCCAGCGGGAGGTCGAGAGGCAGCGGCAGTCGGGGAGAGCCAGGAGCAGTGTTGGTGAGGCCTATAAAGGCCCAGTGGGAGGTCAGGAGGTGGCGGCAGTCAGCGAGAGCCGGGAGCAATGTTGGTGAGGCCTATAAAGGCCCAGTGGGAGGTCAGGAGGTGGCGGCAGTCAGCGAGAGCCGGGAGCAGTGTTGGTGAGGCCTATAAAGGCCCAGTGGGAGGTCAGGAAGTGGCGGCAGTCAGCGAGAGCTGGGAGCAGTGTTGGTGAGGCCTATAAAGGCCCAGCGGGAGGTCGAGAGGCAGCGGCAGTCAGCGAGAGCCGGGAGCAGTGTTGGTGAGGCCTATAAAGGCCCAGCGGGAGGTCGAGAGGCAGCGGCAGTCGGCGAGACCCGGGAGCAGTGTTGGTGAGGCCTATAAAGGCGTGACTTGTGCAGCTGCAGCGGGGACAGAAGGCAAAAAAGAAGTAGAAAGAAATCGAAAAGTGACGTCACAGCCAAGGGGGTAAGTGATTGGCTGGTGATTGGTGAGTAGCTTTTCTTTTTCTTTTCTTTATCAGTAAGTAACCTTTAGCATTGTTGTTGCCAAATTAAGTTAAACTAGGGGTTAAGTCATGGCAGGAGAGCTCGGACATGTGTTATGCTCCTCTTGTACCATGTGGGAAATCAGGGATGCCTTCGGTGTCCCTGACGACTACGTGTGCGGGAAGTGTATCCGCCTCCAGCTCCTGATGAACCGCGTTGCAGAACTGGAGCTGCAGGTGGATTCACTTTGGAGCATCCACGATGCTGAGAATGATGTGAATAGCACATTTAGCGAGTTGGTCTTACCGCAAGTAAAGGGTACACAACCAGATAGGGAATGGAAGACCAACAGGAAGAGCAGTGCAAGGAAGGTAGTGCAGGAGTCCCCTGTGGTCATCCCCCTGCAAAACAGATGCACCGCTTTGGGTACTGTTGAGGGGGATGACTCATCAGGGGAGGGCAGCAGCAGCCAAGTTCATGGCACCGTGGCTGGCTCTGCTGCACAATAGGACAGGAAAAAGAGTGGGAGAGCAATAGTGATAGGGGATTCAATTGTAAGGGGAATAGATAGGCATTTCTGCGGCCGCAACCAAGACTCCAGGATGGTATGTTGCCTCCCTGGTGCAAGGGTCAAGGATGTCTCGGAGCGGGTGCAGGACATTCTGAAAAGGGAGGGAGAACAGCCAGTTGTCGTGGTGCTTATATAGGTGCCAACGATATAGGTAAAAAACGGGATGAGGTCCTACAAGATGAATTTAGGGAGCTAGGAGCTAAATTAAAAAGTAGGACCTCAAAAGTAGTAATCTCAGGATTGCTACCAGTGCCACGTGCTAGTCAGAGTAGGAATCGCAGGATAGCTCAGATGAATACGTGGCTTGAGCAGTGGTGCAGAATGGAGGGATTCAAATTCCTGGGACATTGGAGCCGGTTCTGGGGGAGGTGGGACCAGTACAAACCGGACGGTCTGCACCTGGGCGGGACTGGAACCAATGTTCGAGGGGGAGTGTTTTCTAGTGCTGTTTGGGAGGAGTTAAACTAATATGACAGGGGGATGGGAACCTATGCAGGGAGACAGAGGGGAATAAAATGGAGACAGAAGCAAAAGATAGAAAGGAGAATAGCAAAAGTGGAGGGCAGAGAAACCCAAGGCAAAAAACAAAAAGAGCCACTCTACAGCAGAATTCTAAAGGGTCAAAGTGTGTTAAAAAGACAAGTCTGAAGGCTCTGTGCATCAATGCGAGGAGTATTCGGAATAAGGTGGACGAATTAACTGCGCAGATAGCAGTTAACGGATATGATGTGATTGGCATCACGGAGACATGGCTCCAGGGTGACCAAGGCTGGGAACTCAACATCCAGGGCTATTCAGCATTTAGGAAAGATAGACAGAAAGGAAAAGGAGGCGGGGTGGTGTTGCTGGTTAAAGAGGAAATTAATCCAATAGTAAGGAAGGACATTAGCTTGGATGATGTGGAATCGGTATGGGTGGAGCTATGGAATACCAAAGGGCAGAAAACACTAGTGGGAGTTGTGTACAGGCCACCAAATAGTCGTAGTGAGGTTGGGGACAGCATCAAACAAGAAATAAGGGATGTGTGCAATAAAGGTACAGCAGTAATCATGGGCGACTTTAATCTACATATTGATTGGGCTAACCTAACTGGTAGCAATGCAGTGGAGGAGGATTTCCTGGAGTGTATTAGGGATGGATTTCTAGACCAATATGTCAAGGAACCAACCAGAAAGCTGGCCATCCTAGACTGGGTGATGTGTAATGAGAAGGGACTAATTAGCAATCTTGTTGTGCGAGGGCCCTTTTGAAGAGTGACCATAATATGGTAGAATTCTTTATTAAGATGGAGAGTGACACAGTTAATTCGGAAACTAGGGTCCTGAACTTAAGGAAAGGTAACTTTGATGGTATGAGACGCGAATTGGCTAGATTAGACTGGCAAATGATACTTAAAGGGTTGACGGTGGATAGGCAATGGCAAACCTTTAAAGATCATATGGACGAACTTCAACAATTGTACATCCCTGTCTGGAGTAAAAATAAAACGGTGATGGTGGCTCAACCGTGGCTAACAAGGGAAATTAAGGATGTGTTAAATCCAAGGAAGAGGCATAAAAATTAGCCAGAAAAAGTAGCAAGCCGGAGGACTGGGAGAAATTTAGAATACAGCAGAGGAGGACAAAGGGTTTAATTAAGAGGGGGAAAATAGAGTACGAGAGGAAGCTTGCCGGAAACATAAAAAATGACTGCAAAAGCTTCTATAGATATGCGAAGAGAAAAAGATTAGTGAAGACAAACATTGGTCCCTTGCAGTCGGATTCGGGTGAATGTATAATGGGGAACAAAGAAATGGCAGACCAATTGAACAAGTACTTTGGTTCTGTCTTCACAAAGGAAGACACAAATAACCTTCCCGATGTACTAGGGGTCCAAAGGTCTAGTGAGAAGGAGGAACTGAAGGATATCCTTATTAGGCGGGAAATTGTGTTCGGGAAATTGACGGATTGAAGGCCGCTAAATCCCCAGGGCCTGATAGTCTACATCCCAGAGTATTTAAGGAAGTGGCCCAAGAAATAGTGGATGCATTGGTGATCATTTTCCAACAGTCGATCGACTCTGGATCAGTTCCGATGGACTGGAGGGTTGCTAATGTAACACCACTTTTTAAAAAAGGAGGGAGAGTGAAAACAGGGAATTATAGACCGGTTAGCCTGACATCAGTAGTGGGGAAAATGTTGGAATCAATCATTAATAATGAAATAGCAGCACATTTGGAAAGCAGTGATAGGATCGGTCCAAGTCAGCATGGATTTATGAAAGGGAAATCATGCTTGACAAATCTTCTGGAATTTTTTGAGGATGTAATTAGTAGAGTGGACAAGGGAGAACCAGTGGATGTGGTGTATTTGGACTTTCAAAAGGCTTTTGCCAAGGTCCCACACAAAAGATTGGTGTGCAAAATCAAAGCATATGGTATTGGGGGTAATGTACTGACGTGGATAGAGAACTGTTTGGCAGACAGGAAGCAGAGAGTCGGGATTAATGGGTCCTTTTCAGAATGGCAGGCAATGACTAGTGGAGTGCCGCAGGGCTCAGTGCTGGGACCCCAGCTCTTTACAATATACATTAATGATTTGGATGATGGAACTGAGTGTAATAGCTCCAAGTTTGCAGATGACACTCAACTGGGTGGCGGTGTGAGCTGTGAGGAGGACGCTAAGAGGCTGCAGGGTGATTTGGAGAGGTTAGGCGAGTGGGCAAATACATGGCAGATGCAGTATAATGTAGATAAATGTGAGGTTATCCACTTTGGGGGCATAAACACGAAGGCAGAATATTATCTGAGTGGCGGCAGATTAGGAAAAGGGGAGGTGCAGCGAGACCTGGGTGTCATGGTACATCAATCATTGAAGGTTGGCATGCAGGTCCAGCAGGCGGTGAAGAAGGCAAATGGTATGTTTGCCTTCATAGCAAGGAGATTTAAGTATAGGAGCAGGGAAGTCTTACTGCAGTTGTACAGGGCCTTGGTGAGGCCCCACCTGGAATATTGTGTTCAGTTTTGTTCTCCTAATCTGAGGAAGGACGTTCTTGTTATTGAGGGAGTGCAGCGAAGGTTCACCAGACTGATTCCCGGGATGGCGGGACTGACATATGAGGAGAGATTGGATCAACTGGGCCTTTATACACTGGAGTTTAGAAGGATGAGAGGGTATCTCATAGAAACATATAAGCTTCTGACGGGACTGGACACGTTAGATGCGGGAAGAATGTTCCCGATGTTGGGGAAGTCCAGAACCAGGGGACACAGTCCTAGTTTAAGGGGTAGGCCATTTAGGACTGAGATGAGGAGAAATTTCTTCACACAGAGAGTTGTTAACCTGTGGAATTCTCTGCCGCAGAGAGTTGTTGATACCAGTTCATTGGATATATTCAAGAGGGAGTTAGATATGGCCCTTACGGCTAAGGGGATCAAGGGGTATGGAGAGAACGTAGGAAAGGGGTCCTGAGGGAATGATCAGCCATGATCTTATTGAATGGTGATGCAGGCTCGAAGGGCCGAATGGCCTACTCCTGCACCTATTTTTTATGTTTCTATGTTTCTTTCTAGCAGCTCAAGACTGGCTATCCATGAGGCACTGTGGGCCATCAGCAGCAGCAGAATTGTATTCCACCACAATCTGTAACCTCATAGTCCGGCATATTCCTCAGTCTACCATTACCATCAAGCCAGGGGACCAACCTTGGTTCAATAGAGTATAGAAGAGCATGCCAAGGGCAACACCAGGTATACCTGAAAATGAGTCAATCTGGTGCAGCTACAACACAGGAGTACATGCATGGTAAACAGCGGAAGCAGCATACTATAGACAGGGCTAAGCAATCCCACATCCAACGGATCAGATGAACACTCTGTAGTCTTGCTACATTCAGTCGTGACTGATGGCGGAGCCCAGCACGTGACTGAAAAAGATAAGACTGAATCATTTGCAACCATCTTTAGCCAGAAGTGCTGAGTGGACGATCCATCTCGGCCTCCTCCTGACGTCCCACCATCACAAATGTCAGTTTTAAGCCAATTTATTTCTCCCCGTGTGATATCAAGAAATGGCTGAGCGCACTAGGTACAGCAAAGGCTACATCCCAGTTGTCGTGTTGAAGAATTGTGCTCCAGAACTAGCTGCGCCTCTAGCCAAGCTGTTCCAGTACAACAATAACACTGACATCTACCCGACAAAGTGGAAAATTGCCCAGATATGTCCTGTCTATAAAAAGCAGCACAAATCCAATCTGGCCAACTACTGTAGAAATTTCTTCTCTCAGAGGATTGTAAATCTGTGGAATTCGCTGCCTCAGAGAGCTGTGGAAGCTGGGACATTGAATAAATTTAAGACAGAAATAGAAAGTTTCTGAAACGATAAGGGGATAAGGGGACCGGGCGGGTAAGTGGAGCTGAGTCCATGATCAGATCAGCCATGATCTTATTGAATGGTGGAGCAGGCTCGAGGGGCCGTATGACCTACTCCTGTTCCTATTTCTTATGTTCTTATTTGACTGAGTGTGGCATCAAGGATCCCTCGTAAAACTGAAGTAAATGGGAATCAGGGGGAAAACTCTCCTCTGGCTGGAGTCATATCTAGCACAAAGTAAGATGATGGTTGTTGGAATCCAATCATGTCAGCCGCAGGACATTGCCCAAGGCAGTGTCCAAGGCCCAATCATCTTCAGCGGCTTCATCAATGACTTCCCTCCATCATAATGTCAGAAGTGGGGATGTTCACTGATGATTGCACAGTGTTCAGTTCTAATTGCAGTTGGCTTATAAGTGGCAACTAATATTCATGCCACACATGTGCCAGGCAAAGATCATCTTCAACATGAGAAAGTCTAAACACCTCCCTTTGACATTCAATGGCATTACCATTGTCGCATCCCCCACTAAAACATCCTGGGGGGTCACCATTGACCAGAAACTTAATTGGCCCAGCCACATAAATACTGTGGCTACAAGAGCAGTTCAGAGGCTGGGTATTCTGTTATGTGTGACTCGCCTCCTGACTCCCCAAAGCCTTTCTACCATCTACAAGGCACAAGTCTCTCCACTTGCTTGAACGATTGCATCTCCATCAACACTCAAGAAGCTTGACATCATCCAGGACAAAGCAGCCCACTTGATTGGCACCCCAGCCACCGCCTTAAACATTCACTCCCTCCACCACCGACGCACCATGTCTGCAGTGTGTACCAACTACAAGATGTACTGGAGCAACTCACCAAGGCTTCTTCAACAGCACCTCCCAAACTCACGACAAGGGCAGCAGGTGCATGGGAACACCACCACCTCCAAGTTCCCCTCCAAGTCACACACAATCCTGCCTTGGAAATATGTTGGCATTCCTTCATCGTCGCTGGGTCAAAATCCTGGAACTCACTCCCTAAAAGGACTGTCAAGTACCTTCATCACATGGACTGCAGTGATTCAAGTTAGTGGCTCACCACCACCTTCTCGAGGGTAATTAGGGATGGGCAATAAATGCTGGCCTTGCCAGCAACTTCCATGAATGGATAAAAAAATAAGTAAAAAAGAAGGCAGGGTCAGAATGCCCTGCAGCAGGTCCACCTGAAGACTTTGCTGCCATTTGACGACAGCCACTACCTTCCCAGAAGTGTTTGTAAAGAGTCAGCAGCCAGCCACCTCACAGTCTTGTGACCCTCAGATCATCATCATCATCATCATAGGCAGTCCCTCGGAATCCTGAAGTGAGTTCTTTGGTGGCTGAACAGTCCAATACGAGAGCCACAGACTCTGCCACAGGTGGAACAGATAGTCGTCGAGGGAAGGGGTGGGTGAGACTCGTTTGCCGCACGCTCCTTCCGCTGCCTGCGCCTGACCTCTTCACGCTCTTGGCGTTGAGATTCGAAGAGCTCAACGCCCTCCCAGATGCACTTTCTCCAGTAAGGCAGCCTTCGGCCAGGAACTCCCAGGTGTCAGTGGTGATGTCGCACTTTATCAGGGAGGTTTTGAGGGTGTCCTTGTAATGTTTCTGCTGCTCACCTTTGGCTCGTTTGCCATGAAGGAGCTCCGCATAGAGCTTTTGCTTAGGTAGTCTCGTGTCTGGCATGTGAACTATGTGGCCTGTCCAGCCAAGCTGATCAAGTGTGGTCAGTGCTTCAATGCTGGGGATGTTAGCCTGGACCCTCAGATAACACCTAGGAGGAGCACAAGAATAGGTTTAACGTATAGTAGAACCAATTGGAAATACTTTGGTGAGAAACAGTAACCAGATGTTTCATAGTTGGGGTTCGAAATAAATGGTGAGGATCACAGAAGTTCCTGTGGTTGGCAGCAATGCTTTGTTAAGATTTGGAAGTGGTTTGCATAAGGTGGCATGAATAGAGCTGTATGGTTTTGTACATGAAGAGGATTTTGGTAATGGTGGAATCTTTGGGATATGAATATGGGTTGGGAATATTGAAAGAGTTCTTCATGAAATGGGCCGATGTGGTAATCAAAAGAAGCTCGTAAATCAGATGGTTATGATTGTGTCTGCTCGACAGGAATGGGTAGTCACAAGCTTCCTCTTCTCGATTCAGCTACTGCTAATCTTTATTTCCCCTACTGCCTTTGGGCACTTCTGCTTCTGTGCCCTCCTTGAAGATGCCTCTTTACAAAGCAAGTTTTTGCAAAATGGAGCATGCCACCACTACCATTGATACGCAAGCTGGACTTTGTTGCAGAGTTGCCCTGGAGACAAACACAGGCACCTGAAGCATGCCTTGAAGATTCCAATAGTATGCTCTATGATATCTCTGGTGGATGAATGGACCTCTTTGTAGGAGTGCTGTTCTGGGAAAGCACTGAGATGTCAATAGCCAAGCCTGTAGACGGTAGCCTTGATATTCCAGGAACCAGCCAGGTACTTGCCTTTCTGGGCCAAAGAATGTTGGCATGGTGGACTGCCTTCATTTGAAGGCTTCATAGCAGTTGACTGCAAAATGAATATTGTCTTGCATGATGCAGTGTTGCTGGTGACACATGAGTTGAACATTGAAGGAGTGGCAGCCTTTCCGAGGGATACAAGTGACTGGATTGATGAACAGAGTGCATATGGTAATGTGGGTTCAACCAATGGCCCCTTGTCCTGGGGAAATCCAGCCACTCGATAAAATTGAATCATCCTCTCATGCTGGTGTCAGGCATTAATAGGTAGCTGATGAACTGACTTGCTTGAGCAAATAATGCATCAATGATCAGCCTGATACATGTGTGTGTAGCTGACTTAGTAATGTTACTAAATAAAGGGTGGTGGTGACCTTTACAGCCACTGGCAGTGAAGTGCATTTGAACATAAGAACCTAAGAACTAGGAGCAGGAGTAGGCCATTTGGCCCCTCAAGCCTGCTCCTCCATTTAATAAGTTCATGGCTGATCTGATCATGGACTAAGCTCCACTTCCCTGCCCGCTCCCCATGTTGAAGGTGGTCTGAAAGTTAAGTAGAAGCAGTAGCAGGACATTTGGAAAAATAAAATTCGGTCAGGCAGAGTCAGCATGGATTTATGAAGGGGAAGTCATTATTGACAAATTTGCTGGAATTCTATGAGGATAAGGATGGGTCTTTACTCCTTGGAGTTCAGAAGGATGAGGGGTGATCTTATAGAAACATTTAAAATTATGAAAGGGATAGACAAGATAGAGGCAGAGAGGTTGTTTCCACTGGTTGGGGAGACGAGAACTAGGGGGCACAGCCTCAAAATACGGGGGGCCAATTTAAAACCGAGTTGAGAAGGAATTTCTTCTCCCAGAGGGTTGTGAATCTGTGGAATTCTCTGCCCAAGGAAACAGTTGAGGCTAGCTCATTGATCGTATTCAAGTCACAGAGAGATAGATTTTTAACCAATAATGGAATTAAGGGTTACAGGGAGCGGGCGGGTAAGTGGAGCTGAATCCATGGCCAGATCAGCCATGATCTTATTGAATGGCGGAGCAGGCTCGAGGGGCTAGATGGCCTACTCCTGTTCTTAATTCTTATGTTCTTATGTAATGAACAGGGTGGATAAAGGGGAACCAGTGGATGTGATGTATTTGGACTTCCAGAAGGCATTTGACAAGGTGCCACATAAAACGTTACTGCACAAGATAAAAGTTCACGGGGTTGGGGGTAATATATTAGCATAGATAGAGGATTGGCTAACTAACAGAAAACAGAGAGTTGGGATAAATGGTTTATTCTCTGGTCGGCAATCAGTAACTAGTGGGGTGCCGCAGGGATCAGTGCTGGGACCCCAACTATTTACAATCTATATTAACAACTTGGAAAAAGGGATTGAGTGTAATGTAGCCAAGATTGCTGAGGATACAAAGATGGGATGAAAAGCAATGTATGAGGAGGACACAAAAAATCTGCAAAAGGACATAGACAGGCCAAGTGAGTGGGCAAAAAATTTGGCAGATGGAGTATAATGTTGGAAAGTGTGAGGTCATGCACTTTAGCAGAAAAAAATCGAAGAGCAAGTTATTATTTAAATGGAGAAAGATTGCAAAGTGCTGCAGTACAGCGGGACCTGGGGGTACTTGTACATGAATCACAAAAGGATAGTATGCAGTTACTGCAAGTGATCAGGAAGGCCAATGGAATCTTGGCCTTTATTGCAAAGGGGATGGAGTCTAAAAGCAGAGAAGTCTTGCTGCAGTTATACAGGATATTGATGAGGCCACACCTGGAGTACTGCGTGCTATTTTGGTTTCCATATTTACGAAAGGATATACTTGCTTTGGAGGCAGTTCAGAGAAGGTTCACTAGGTTGATTCCGGGGATGAGGGGATTGACTTATGAGGAAAGGTTGAGTAGGTTGGGCCTCTACTCATTGAAATTCAGAAGAATGAGAGGTGATCTTATCGAAGCGTATAAGATTATGAGGGGGCTTGACAAGGTGGATGCAGACAGGATGTTTCCATTGATGGGGGAGACAAGAACTAGAGGGCATGATCTTAGAATAAGGGGCCGCCCATTTAAAACTGAGATGAGGAAAAATTTCTTCTCTCAGAGGGTTGTAAATCTGTGGAATTTGCTGCCTCAGAGTGCTGTGGAAGCTGGGACATTGAATAAATTTAAAACAGAAATAGGCAGTTTCTTAAACGATAACGGGATAAGGGGTTATGGGGAACGGGCAAGGAAGTGGAGCTGAGTCCATGATCTTATTGAATGGCGGAGCAGGCTCGAGGGACCATATGGCCTACTCCTGTTCCTATTTCTTATTTTCTTATGTGACACAACTGACAGATGACTTTCCTTTTGAAGCAGTCTTCTCATGTAGCGTTGGAGGTGCATGGAGAGGCGTGAGTCCGGGGTCGGTGAGAGGCCTATAAAGGCAGAGCTTGTGCAGCTACAGGGAGAAGGCAAAAAAGAAGTAGAAAGAAACAGAAAGGTGACGTCACAGCCAAGGTCCCTGGCGACTACGTGTGCGGGAAGTGTATCCGCCTCCAGCTCCTGACGGTCTGCGTTGCGAAATTGGAGCTGAGGGTGGATTATTCTGGAGCATCCACGATGCTGAGAATAACGTGAGTAGCACATGTAGCGAGTTGGTCTTACTGCAGGTGAAGGGTCGACAGCCAATAGGGAATGGAAGACCAGCAGGAAGAGCAGTGCAAGGAAGGTAGTGCAGGAGTCCCCTGTGGTCATCCCCCTGCAAAACAGATACACTGCTTTGAGTACTGTTGAGGGGGATGACTCATCAGGGGAGGGCAGCAGCAGCCAAGTTCATGGCACCGTGGCTGGCTTTGCTGCACAGAAGGGCAGGAAAAAGAGTGGGAGAGCGATAGTGATAGGGGATTCAATTGTAAGGGGAATAGATAGGCGTTTCTGCGGCCGCAACCAAGACTCCAGGATGGTATGTTGCCTCCCTGGTGCAAGGGTCAAGGATGTCTCGGAGCGGGTGCAGGACATTCTGAAAAGGGAGGGTGAACAGCCAGTTGCCATAGTGCACATTGGTAGCAATGATATAGGTAAAAAAAGGGATGACGTCCTATGAGACGAATTTAATGAGCTAGGAGCTAAATTAAAAAGTAGGACCTCAAAAGTAGTAATCTCGGGATTGCTACCAGTGCCACGTGCTAGTCAGAGTAGTAATCGCAGGATAGCTCAGATGAATATGTGGCTTGAGCAGTGGTGCAGCAGGGAGGGATTCAAATTCCTGGGGCATTGGAACCGGTTCTGGGGGAGGTGGGACCAGTACAAACCAGATGGTCTGCACCTGGGCAAGACCAGAACCAATGTCCTAGGGGGAGTGTTTGCTTGTGCTGTTGGGGAGGAGTTAAACTAATATGGCAGGAGGATGGGAACCAATGCAGGGAGACAGAGGGAAACAAAATGGAGACAGAAGCAAAGGACAGAAAGGAGATGAGTAAAAGTGGAGGGCAGAGAAACCCAAGGCAAAAAACAAAAAGGGCCACTGTACAGCAAAGTTCTAAAGGGTCAAAGTATAATAAAAAGGCAAGCCTGAAAGCTCTGTGCCTCAATGCAAGGAGTATTCGGAACCCAGGAGAGGGCTCTGAGCAAGTTAGAGTGCATGAGAGCTCAGATGAACAGGACCCCAAGAAAGAATGCAAAAGGCAGGAGGCAACAGAGCAGAGTAGCACTGGGGTAAGTGTAAACCACAAGGTGATAGGAAGGGACAATATGTATGAATATAAAGGGTCTGCAGGAGAGGTCAAAACTAAAAATCATGGTTTAAAAACTAGTATTAAAACACTCTACCTAAATGCACGCAGCATTTGAAATAAAGTAAATTGATGGCACAAATCATTACAAATGGATATGATTTGGTGGCCATTACAGAAGCGTGGTTGCAGGGTGGCCAAGACTGGGAATTAAACATACAGGGGTATCTGACAATTCGGAAGGATAGACAAGAAAGGAAAGGAGGTGGGGTAGCTCTGTTAATAAAGGATGATATCAGGGCAGTTGTGAGAGACGATATTGGCTCTAATGAACAAAATGTTGAATCATTGTGAGTGGAGATTAGAGATAGTAAGGGGAAAAAGTCACTGGTGGGCGTAGTTTATAGGCCCCCAAATAATAACTTCATGGTGGGCCTTGCAATAATCAAGAGAATAATGGAGGCATGTGAAAAAGGAACGGCAGTAATCATGGGGGATTTTAACCTACATATCGATTGGTCAAATCAAATCGCACGGGGTAGCCTTGAGGAGGAATTCATAGAATGCAGATGGGATTGTTTCTTAGAACAGTATGTTACAGAACCTACAAGGGAGCAAGCTATCTTAGATCTGGTCCTGTGTAATGAGACAGGAATAATAAACGATCTCCGAGTAAAAGGTCCTCTCGGAATGAGTGATCACAGTATGGTTGAATTTGTAATACAGATTGAGGATGAGGAAGTAGTGTCTCAAACGAGCATACTATGCTTAAACAAAGGGGACTACAGTGGGATGAGGGCAGAGTTGGCTAAAGTAGACTGGAAACACAGACTAAACGGTGGCACAATTGAGGAACAGTGGAGGACTTTTAAGGAGCTCTTTCATAGTGCTCAACAAAAATATATTCCAGTGAAAAAAAAGGGCGGTAAGAGAAGGGATAACCAGCCGTGGATAACCAAGGAAATAAAGGAAAGTATCAAATTAAAAACCAATGCGTATAAGGTGGCCAAGGTTAGTGGGAAACTAGAAGATTGGGAAAATTTTAAACGACAGCAAAGAATGACTAAGAAAGCAATATAGAAAGGAAAGATAGATTATAAAAGTAAACTTGCGTAAAACATAAAAACAGATTGTAAAAGCTTTTACAGATATATAAAACGGAAAAGAGTGACTCAAGTAAATGTTGGTCCCTTAGAAGAAGAGAAGGGGGATTTAATAATGGGAAATGTGGAAATGGCTGAGACCTTAAACAATTATTTTGCTTTGGTCTTCACAGTGGAAGACACAAAAACCATGCCAAAAATTGCTGGTCATGGGAATGTGGGAAGGGAGGACCTTGAGATAATCATTATCACTAAGTGGGGTAATACTGGACAGGCTAATGGGACTCAAGGTAGACAAGTCCCCTGGTCCTGATGAATTGCATCCCAGGGTATTAAAAGAGATGGCGGAAGTTATAGCAGATGCATTCGTTACAATCTACCAAAATTCTCTGGACTCTGGGGAGGTACCAGCGGATTGGAAAGCAGCTAATGTAACGCTTCTGTTTAAAAAAAGGGGCAGACAAAAGGCAGGTAACTATAGGCCGGTTAGTTTAACATCTGTAGTGGGGAAAATGCTTGAAGCTATTATTAAGGAAGAAATAGCGGGACATCTAGATAGGAATAGTGCAATCAAGCAGATGCAACATGGATTCATGAAGGGGAAATCATGTTTAACTAATTTACTGGAATTCTTTGAGGATATAATGAGCATGGTGGATAGAGGTGTACCGATGAATGTGGTGTATTTAGATTTCCAAAAGGCATTCGATAAGGTGCCACACAAAAGGTTACTGCAGAAGATAGAGGTACGCGGAGTCAGAGGAAATGTATTAGCATGGATCGAGAATTAGCTGGCTAACAGAAAGCAGAGAGTCGGGATAAATGGGTCCTTTTCGGGTTGGAAATCGGTGGTTAGTGGTGTGCCATTTGGATCGGTGCTGGGACCACAACTGTTTACAATATACATAGATGACCTGGAAGAGGGAACAGAGTGTAGTGTAACAAAATTTGCAGATGACACAAAGGTTAGTGGAAAAGCGGGTTGTGTAGAGGATACAGAGAGGCTGCAAAGAGATTCAGATAGGTTGAGCGAATGGGCTAAGGTTTGGCAGATGGAATACAATGTCGAAAAATGTGAGGTCATCCACCTTGGAAAAAAACCCAGTATAAGGGAATATTATTTGAATGGGGAGAAATTACAACATGCTGCGGTGCAGAGGGACCTGGGGGTCCTTGTGCATGAATCCCAAAAAGTTAGTTTGCAGGTGCAGCAGGTAATCAGGAAGGCGAATGGAATGTTGGCCTTCACTGCGAGAGGGATGGAGTACAAAAGCAGGGAGGTCCTACTGCAACTGTACAGGGTATTGGTGAGGCCGCACCTGGAGTACTGCATGCAGTTTTGGTCACCTTATTTAAGGAAGGATATACTAGCTTTGGAGGGGTTACAGAGACGATTCACTAGGCTGATTCCGGAGATGAGGGGGTTACCTTATGATGATAGATTGAGTAGACTGGGTCTTTACTCGTTGGAGTTCAGAAGGATGAGGGGTGATCTTATAGAAACATTTAAAATAATGAAAGGGATAGACAAGATAGAGGCAGAGAGGTTGTTTCCACTGGCCGGGGAGACTAGAACTAGGGGGCACAGCCTCAAAATAAGGTGGAGCCAATTTAAAACCGAGTTGAGAAGGAATTTCTTCTCCCAGAGGGTTGTGAATCTGTGGAATTCTCTGCCCAAGGAAACAGTTGAGGCTAGCTCATTGAATGTGTTCAAATCACAGATAGATAGATTTATAACCAATAAGGGAATTAAGGGTTAGGGGGAGCGGGCGGGTAAGTGGAGCTGAGTCCATGGCCAGATCAGCCATGATCTTGTTGAATGGTGGAGCAGGCTCGACGGGCTAGATGGCCTACTCCTGTTCCTAATTCTTATGTTCTTATGTTCTTATGTACTGTTCCTGGGTGAAGTACAGGTAGGAGTCGCAGGTCTGTAATTCCCAGTGTTTGGGTATTGACAGGTGGGTTCTAGACAGTGGAGGGAACTTTGCGTAGTGCAGTGAGCGTGATTGGTGGCTGGGAACCTGTCAACCTGCCACCACGTGCCTTTACCAAACGTCGGATCTGTCAGTGTTGAGCAGACTTGACACGCTGCAGCGGGAGAGGCAATAACAGAGGATTAACAACGATTTTCAGCTCACCTTCAGGGTTTACCAGGTCGCCCATGGGGCCATGATGCTCGGGAATCACGTCAGGTAAGCAAGACGGGAGTTGAATGGCCATGCAATTATCTCATTACTTGGCAGCTGCAAATGTGCTATAAAAGTTTCCATATCACAGCTGTTCATTTTCCAAGCTCCGAAACTGTTGCTTACTGCATTTGGAAGATCGATTGAGCTTTATGCAGGATGTAAGTGTTTGGAGCAAACACTCTATCCAGTGTCACCTCATTGGAACAACCTCTCTCATCATTGACAGATCACTTCGATCATTTCAACTTCACCTGCCATCTATTACATTGGCATCAGAGCCCTTGAAATTATTTCACCTTGGTCCTCAGAATCCCACCATGATCATCCCCAACTCCGGCAGCACCAACAACATCAACATCAACCTTCGTCGCAATTAACCGATGCTTCACAGGTCACGGGGCATCAGCACCTGAGCACATTGCTGCCCGGGACGCCAGGGATGGCCTCACCATGGCCACATTTACTTCACTTGAGGCTGTACATCCTGGTTACCACATGATGCACCAGGCTGGCACCACCCCACACCAACATCATAAAGCATCCCTAAAATGCCCAAGCCATTCCTTTCACACTCATCAGCATTGCGGGGGGTTACCGTTATGACTCACCATTCACTGCAACTCACTAAGCCACTTCCAATGGTGTACACAGATTTGTCCAAGAACGCAAAGTTTTCAAGATAAAAGTTTCAATGTTTGACACCGTATTAACAGAAACTTTACATGAATATTGCATAAAACACCCAAGTGCTTGCCCTTGTGTGTTAATAGTTGGTATGATTGGACTAGGATGAGGATGAGTGTGAGGCATGCCTAGTGAAATGGGGAAGTGATAATGTAGATAGAGAGTGATGGACGGGAGGTGCAACGTAAGTTGGTGTGAGTAAAGATGTGCAGGAGTAGGGTAGGAAAGGCAGAGTGATGTACAGCAATAATGCTTTGTGATCTGCTGGGATCATTGAAAAGTTTCGCCACTGCAGCCTGGTCTTCCTGATGACATCCCTGCTTATATCCCCCATGTACAATGTGCAACCAGGCTGCGTAGGTCTCCTGGGGAGGCCTCTTCCGCCCACTGGAAGAGAAGATAACCTACCTGCGTGCTATGATTCCCTCCAGAGAAATATGGAGGGAGTCATGGGAGAGCCTGGGTGCAGCCGTGAACCTCTGTGCAGTGCTCATCAGTGTATGCAGCACCTCAATGCTGTGGAACTCTGACAGCACAACTCTCAAAAAACATTTCTGCTGACCAGCTGCGTCATCAAATGACATCACATGACCCACTTCCTTCAATTGACCCGGCAAATGTGTTGGGCGGGCTTACCAAGCCCAATCAGGGGAAATCATTTTGGACAGCGGGCTGGGATCCGCCAGCAACATCGCGCACCACAGACCCGCCAAGGTTGCTGAAATTCAGCCCAGTATTTTTGAAACTTGACCAGTCTGCCTTGCCTCCACTCCTCTTTTCTCCGTCCTCCAAGAAAGATAAATAAAGGGGAATTCCCAAAGGAAACCTCATAGTACCCTCTATACAATGGGTAAAGGTTCAGAAATTAAAAAGAATGCAGCAGCAGACCCCAAAAATACACGGGTAAGAAGGGGAAAAAAAGGAAATAGAGCCAAATCATTGCTCTATCAGGATTTGCCAGGAACTTCAACGTTTTCTACCATGTCCCTTTAAATTTATTTCTATCTTTACAATTACATCACAGCAACACAGCCTGTTTTATACCTGGCCAATGTAAATGAAGCCATAATGATGGAAAATGTAATGTATGATGCCACACTGTCATTACCATTTTATGATACATGCATTGGAAAGTGAGCTGGTGCTTCTGTTCCGATACCATTTTCAGCAGAAATTTGATGCTAATAACAATGGCAGTGCCACAGGTCAGTGCATTTTCTCCTCCACCTGTCCAGAAATGCCACTTTAGCAGCAACAGTGATAGCAGAAGATCTAGCCCTTTTTTGTGTATTTGATATAAAGTGACCCCATGGTTGATTTCTTATTTGAATATTAATTTGATGGCCAGAATTTTTTTTTCAAAATTCTCTTTTCTAGAAATCATTTTTTTCTGTGGCAGGAAAATTTGAATCAGTCATCAAGCAAGTTTAACTGCTAAGTGCACAATTCAGATTTTTCTGTCTCCAATACTGATTGTCCTGCAGAGGAAACCTGTCTCTAGCGAAATATAATTCACAAAGGTACTGTGATACTCTGACAGATTTAGTGTTCGGCATTTGAGCCTATTCCATCAGGCATGAAATAGCTCCCCTTCAGATCAGGTGAAATGCTTTTTTGGTGAGGATATTACAACCTTTTCCACTTGAGACTTACTCGTTAATATAATGGTCTATTTTTTCATATATATATACATGTACATTTGTCACCAATTTTCTTTCTTCCGCTTCCCTCTTCTCTTGAAGGCATATTTCTGTCATGTTGCAGTTCATGGCACCACAAGTTCTGTGCTCATTACCCAAGTGCCCATTGTTCATGTGTGAGTCTTGACAATTGATATTCAACTAGGGGGGACATCACACGGTGGCCTTCCATTCACATATGTAAGTGTATTACATAGTAATCAGGTGCAGAATTCCCAGCCAATTTACTTCTCTAACAATTGTGGCACCCTCACTATCACCTTGATCAAGGTCAACTAACTCAGCACAGAATGGGCATTAAACCTAAAACCTTCTTGATCTGTCGGACCCAACTATTTACTGGGCAAACTCACTGAACTATCGGGTGAGCCCTAATCATGAATTAATATATTTGTGCACATTAATTGCTAAGAAAACGAAATGTTTTCTCTGCAGTCAATAGTAGCCATTATGAGGCGTTGCATTTTAAAACAGTGGATGCGGGTCCATTTTGTTCAGGAACAGATTGTAAAGAGTGGCCAGTGAAAGGCCCATTTGGCACTTTTCAAGCAACCGCTGACCTGCATGAGACGTGACAAAGTTCTTATGAATGTCTCTGATGAGGACGATGGGTAAAATGAAAGCCAAACAAATTAAAGCAAAACGCATCCTATCTTAAATTTTCTACATTTCTTTAGTTATGTATCTATTTTTTATGACAATTACTATCTCCAAAATTGAGGCTGTCCACTCAGCTATCTAGACTCTGCCTCCTCCCTCACTATCTACCGTGCCTGGCCTGCTCCCCCGACCCCATAATACTCTATAGCTTCTACATCATCTCCTGCCGCAGCCCTCATCAGATTTATCTCCTGCATGAGGTGCACATCCTTCTCCCTCAACTCCTTCCTAATGCATCATCATCATCATCAAAGGCAGTCCCTCGGAATCGAGGAAGACTTGCTTCCACTCCTGAAGTGAGTTCTTTGGTGGCTGAACAGTCCAATATGAGAGCCACTGGCTTTGTCACAGGTGGGACCGATAGCCGTTGAGGGAAGTGGGAGGGTGGGACTGGTTTGCCGCACGCTCTTTCCGCTGCCTGCGCTTGATTTCTGCATGCTCTCGGCGTTGAGACTTGAGGCGCTCAGCACCCTCGCTTTTCCTCAGCACTTCCTCCACTTAGGGCGGTCTTGGGCCAGGGACTCCCAGGTGTCAGTGAGGATGTCGCATTTTATAGAATCATACAGCACAGAAGGAAGCCATTCTTGCCTGTGCCAGCTCTTTGAAAGAGCTATCCAATTAGTCCCATGCCCTCACTCTTTCCTCATAGCCCTGTACAATTTTCAGCTTCACGTATTTATCCAGTTCCCTTTTGAAAGTTATTATTGAATCTGCTTCCACCAGCATTTCAGGCAGTGCATCCCAGATCATAACAACTCACTGTGTAAAAACAATTCTCCTCGTCTCACCTCTGGTTCTTTTGCCAACTACGTTTAAAATGTGTAGTTAGCGACCCTTCTGACATCATTGCCCAAGGGCTAGGTGGAGATAAAATCAACCAGAGTTCCCATTCATGATCACCTCTTTGAAGGCCTCCCATTGCTTATTTACTGTTTTACCTGACAATCTTTGGGCCCAATTTTGGCCATGACTTGCATCAAATTTTTTGGAGTAAGTTGGTTTTTCTGATGTAAGCTAAAAAAAAAACATTTTCCCTAATAGCCTTGCTCCAGAGTAACTTAGTTAGGGACGATTTTTTTTAGTTCCGTTTTTTTTTTCAAAGGGGGGCGTTCCCAGACACTTACGCCAGTTTTGGCCATTTCTGCCACTTTGGCCAGCTAAAACTTACACCAAATCGACTTAGGTCAGCGTATGTGGCCAGCTCTGAAAAATGTTGCGGGCAGTTAAGAAATTGCCGCAGGTAAGTAAGTAAGGACCTGCACCCAAGCAGCAAACAGCCCAAATAAAAGTTAAAATAACGAAATAAAAATAAAGAACTCAGGTAAACAATTGATTAACAATTAAATATTTGAAGTAAATCCTACCTTGGGCCGGGAAAGGCAGCGGGCTGGCCTGTACGGGAGGCCATTTGGTGTGGGATAGGGGCGGCCGGCAAAGACGCATCAGGAGGCTGGGGGGGGGAGGCGGGAGGGAAAGGCTGGGCTCAGCGGCATCGGGTGGGGGGGGAGGGGAAAGGCTGGGCTCGGCGGCATCTCGGGTAGGGTTCTGACAGCCTGGGCTGCACTCAGACGCGGGCGACCATTTGGCCATGACTAGTGGCGGTGAACATCGGATCCTGCTGACAGCTTGCAGGAGCCGCTGGGAGAGTGAGGAGCATGCGCGCAGACTCCACGGTGCATGCGACAGCTGCCGGCAGTGTTTTCAGTGCAGGGCTGTAGCTCCGCCCCCCACCCCCCCCCCCCCCCCCCCGCTCCACCATGGACGCCCTGCCAGGACCCGGGACACTCGGCAGAGGGGCCAGGATACTAAGAACGTTTTTTGCCGCCCTTTCCAGCGCACAAAGTCGGGGCATAAAGGGTCAGTGCGCCAAAAAAACGGGTTGGCCAAAATTGGGCCCATGGATTCCAATCTACTTGGGCCGGATCCCTTTTGAACTCACGTATTATGCGCAAAAAAAAAATGCCCTCCTCCAGTTGAGTATTTTCACAGTTGATTGTTCCTTGACCTTTTCCATAACACCTCTAAACCTAATGATACTGTGATCACTGTTTCCCAAATGCCACTCAACTGAAACATGCCTCACTATGCCCCACTTCATTCCCCACAACCAGACCCAGCACTGATTCCTTCGTTAGTGAGCTGGAAACATACCGATCAAGGTGTTATTGTACACGTTTCGGGAAATCCTCCCACTCTTTACCTTTCACACTATTATTTTCCCAGTCTATATTAGGATAAGTCCCTCATTATCACTACTTTATAATTCTTGCATCTTTCTGAAATTGGATCCTCTATCTCCTTCCCACTATTTGGTGACCTACAGTCGACACTCAGCAGTGTAACAGCTCCTCTATTATGAATTTTAACCAAATCGATTCTGCCTTTGAACCATTAGCCCAGGAATCCCGATTGAGGTCTTCCCGTGGGCAAACTACTGAAAAAAGGAAAAAAAATGTGCACCTGCCTGAAGGTGGTGCGCCCACTCGAGCTCCCGATCCTGAGGCCTTCACTCCCTAGACATCGGAGCGCGTGCATGTTGGGACGTCCGTATGCTGGAGCTGGAGTCACATGGCTCTGGGCAGCCAATCAAGGTACAGTATTTTCTCATTCACAATAATGGGAACTCCGTAAGTTGGAGTTCCCATTATTATGAATGAGAAACCCCCCCCCGAAACACACAAAACACTAATAAAAAATAGGATCCAAGCTACTGCCTTGGTTAACTTGGTTAACCAGTTGGGGCTGTTTCGTGTTATCGCTAATGGATATGAAGACTTGTGCTACCGTGATGGCCTTGTTCAGATCTGGGGATTCAGCAGACAGCAGTTTGCGAAGAATGACCTCGTGGCCGATTCCAAGCACGAAAAAGTCCCGCAACATTTCCCCCAAAGATCCTGCAAATTCGCACGGTTCCGCAAGGCGTGTTAGGTCGGCGACAAAACTCGCCACGTTCTGGCGCTCGGAGCGCTGGTGCATGTAAAAACGATACCTGGCCATTAAGATGCTCTCCTTTGGCTTGAGGTGTTCCCGAACCAGCATACACAGCTCTGTGTAAGTCTTGTCCATTGGTTTGACCGGTGCCAGCAGAATTTTGAGGAGGCCATATAACAAAGACCCACACACGGTGAGGAGAATCGCCCTGCGCTCGATCACCGTCTCAGCCTTGTCCAGTTTGTTGGCCACCAAGTACTGGTCGAGGCGCTCAACGAAGGCTTCCCAATCATCACCCTCAACAAATCTCTCAAGAATACCAACGGCAGCCATTACCGCGTGAAAGTTCGTGATCCGTTACTCGTCGCCAGTTTGTTATGTTCAGAATAAATCCACAGGACTGTATTGTAAGCTCAAACTGTTGTGAAACAGTGGGGAAGCAGCATGGTGAATTACCTTTTATACCTGCTTGCCTCAGGGTGCACAGGTGACGCTTAGGTCTCCCACAGGTGTGCCCCCTAGTGGCAAGTCTTACATATTGGTGAGGTTTACATACATACATAACACCCTGAGCTTCCAGTCACTTGCCACTTTAGTTCTCCATCCCACCTGCACTCTGACCTCTCTGTCCTCAGTCTCCTCCACTATTCCACTGAAGCTCAATGGAGGCTCAAGGAACGGTACCTCATCATTTGATGAGGCACTTTGCAACCTTCCGGACTCAATATTTTCAACAATTTTAGATCATAACCACTGCTGCTATCTTTTCTGACAGGAGGTACTGGTAATGATTGTCATTTACAGATCCTCTCGACCCATTTTTTGTTTCTTTACTTGTCCCATGACACCCTTTTTGCCTTGCCTCATCATCCCTTTTGTCATTTAATCACTCCTGCCCTCCAACCTACCACATAAAATCATAGAATCATAGAATGGTTACAGCATGGAAGAAGGCCATTCGGCCCATCGAACCCATGCTGGCTCTCTGTAAGAGCACCTCAGCTAGCCCCACTCCCCTGCCCTTTCCCCGTAGCCCTGCACTTTTTCTTCTTCTGGTACTTATCGAACTCACTTTTGAAAGCTGTGATTGAATCTGCCTCCACCATCCTTGCAGGCTGTACATGCCGGATCCGAACCACTCTCTGCGTAAAAAACGTTTTTTCTTATGTCGCCTTTGGTTCTTTTGCCAATCACCTTAAATCTGTGTTCTCTGGTTCTCGGCCCCTCTACGACAGATCTTCCGTTTTGTTCTTTCCTCTCCTCCCGCTCTTTCCCTGCCTCTGTACTTTCTGACAAAAGGTCACCGACCTGAAACGTGAACTGTTTCTCTCTCCATAGATGCTGCCTGAACTGCTGAGTGTTACCAGCATTTTCTGTTTTATTTCAGATTTCCAGCATTTGCAATATTTTGCTTTTGTTTCCTGAATACCTTGTAGCTAGGAATATTAAATTCCTAATCAACCCCTTGTTTGAGCCAGGTCTCCATTACTGCCACGATATCATTATCCCATGTGGCAATTTGTGCCTGCAGCTCACCAACCTTATTTACAACTCTCCGTGTATTTATGCACGTGCACTCCAAACCCATCCTAGTCTGCCTCACATCTCTTCCCTGTCTGACCCCTCCTATTTCTGAACTGTCATGTATTCAACCAGCATTGTAACCCATGTATAATCTGACCTAAGTTGCACACTGTGAGAACAATGACCACTAGATGGTGAACTTGTGGGAGACACTCCTAACTTGGACCTTCAGGTATAAACGGGGAAGCTCCACCCACTTCCATCACTTGACTGCTAAGGAATAAAGGACAGGTCACAGACTGACCTTCTCTCAAGCATGGGCCTCGTGTGCATTTATACTGTATAGTAAGGATGTATCAATGGCGATGAGGATGGGATTCGAACCCACGCATACATGGCCACTAGCAGAACAGACGAGAAGTACTGTGTTAAGGAATGGTTGGGACAGAAATTCAACATTGTTAAAGCAACACACAGTTCTCCAGGCAGACAAGGGCAATCGGGCATGCCCCAATATGTAGTCGAAACCAGAGGGGGACTTTGACAGAGACAATGGCAATCTGAACGGTGATTCACGCCATTGCAAGGGACAACATGGCCAGTAATGGGGTGCGGCCATCAATACCTGTTAATGGCGCACTCAAGGACAATCACAGGAGCAGTCGGGGACGATCGACTGGCAAGGGACCTTTTGTTTCCAACAGCAGCTCATGCTGGAGGCGTGGAGGCACATTCTCAGCCGGAGTTTGCAGAGATGAGCAAAATACCTGCAGAAATTGCAGAAATGAACACTGGGGGAAATTGCTGGAAGCTGAAGTTCAGCGAGTTCATGTGGAGCACATATACAGTCATACACCAGGACGCTACCGATAATGATGAAAGTGCTCCTCAATGACATTCCAATATCAATGGAGCTAGACACGGGGGCCAGCCAGTCCCTGATGGGTATCAAACAGTTTGAAAAGTTGTGGGCGTCCAAGGCCAGGAGGCCAAAATTATCACCGATTGACGCACAGCTACGGACTTACACAAAGGAGATCATTCCGGTGCTAGGCAGCGCCACGGTAGGCGTGACCCACAAAGATTCGGAGAACAGATTGCCACTCTGGGTTGTCCCAGGGCGGTCCCACACTACTGGGGAGGAGTTGGCTTGCTGTCATGAACTGGAAATAGGGCAATGTCAATGCAATTTCCTCTGTGGAGCGAGTATCACGCTCACAGATCCTGGACAAATTTGACTCATTATTTTAACCCGGCATTGGCACTTTCATGGGGGCCAAGGTAGTGATTCACATAAATCCGGACGCCAGGCCAGTACACCACAAGGCCAGAGCGCTGCTGTACGTGATGCGGGAAAAGATAGAAGGCGAATTGGACCGCCTGTTGAGGGAAAGCATCATCTCACCAGTCGAATTCAGTGACTGGGCGAGCCCGACTGTGCCGGTGCTCAAGGCGGATGGGTTGGTCAGGATATGTGGTGATTACAAGGCTACCATCAATCGGGTGTCACTCCAAGACCAGTACCCGCTACCGAGAGTGGAGGACCTCTTTGCAACACTATCCGGTGGCAAACTTTTTTCAAAATTGGACCTGACCTCAGCTTACATGACCCAGGAGCTGGCGAGTGAGTCGAAGAAGCTGACCACCATCACGACACACAAGGGGTTGTTTCAGTACAACAGATGTCCGTTCAGGATTCGCTCAGCCACCGCGATCTTCCAACGAAATATGGAAAGCCTCCTCAAGTCGAGTCCAGGGACGGTGGTTTTTCAGGACGACATCCTCATCACGGGTTACGATACTGAAGAACACCTCCACAACCTGGAGGAGGTGCTACGCAGACTGGACTGGGTAGGGCTGCGACTGAAAAAGGCAAAGTGCGTCTTCCTAGCTCCAGAGATAGAATTCCTGGGGATGAGGGTAGCAGCAGACGGGATCAGCCCTCCTGCGTCCAAGACGGAAGTGATCCAGAGAGCACCAGTCCGCGTAACACGACGGAACTGCGTTCATTCCTGGGGCTCCTGAACTATTTTGGTAACTTTCTTCCCAAATTGAGCACGCTGCTAGAGCCGCTACACGTGCTCCTATGCAAAGGTCGCGAATGGGTCTGGGGGGATAGCCAGGAAAGAGCTTTTAATAGAGCACGCAATTTGTTATGTTCCAACAATCTGTTAACGCTATATGACCCATGTAAGAAACTTGTGTTAACGTGCGATGTGTCATCCTATGGTGTCGGGTGTGTGTTGCAGCATGTCAATGCCAAGGGTCAGTTACAACCGGTAGCTTATGCCTCCAGAAGTCTGTCCCAGGCAGAAAGAGGCTATGGGATGGTAGAAAAGGATGCGCTCGCATGTGTATATGCGGTAAAGAAAATGCACCAGTATCTGTTTGGCAGGAAATTTGAGCTGGAGACAGATCACAAACCCCTAACGTCCCTTTTGGCCGACAACAAGGCCATAAATGCAAATGCATCGGCCCACATACAGAGGTGGGCACTCACGTTAGCCGCCTATGAATACACAATTCGGCACAGACCGGGCACCGAAAACTGCGCCGATGCACTCAGCAGGCTCCCACTAGCCACCACTGAGGGGGCTACCGAGCATGCTGCTGAGATGGTCATGGCTGTTGAAGCTTTCGGATGCCCGTCAGATTAAAGTCTGGACAAATAGAGACCCGCTATTGTCTCTAGTCAAGAAATGTGTCCTGAATGGGGACTGGGCAGCCACGTATGGGGCATGCCCTGAGGAATTTAAACCATTTGACAGGCGCAGGGATGAACTCTCGATTCAGGCCGATTGCCTACTGTGTGGAAACTGCGTAGTCATGCTCCAGATGGGCAGAGAGGTGTTCATCAAAGAACTCCAGTGAGCACCCGGGCATTGTCATGATGAAGGCAATTGGCAGGTCACACGTTTGGTGGCCAGGGATAGACGCAGATCTGGAACTTTGTGTTCGCAGGTGCAACACCTGTGCCCAGCTGGGCAACGCACCCAGGGAAGCCCCCCTTAGCCCCTGGTCCTGGCCCGCCAAGCCTTGGTCACGCATCCATGTGGACTACGCAGGTCCTTTCATGGGAAAAATGTTTTTGGTTGTAGTAGACGCCTAATCCAAATGGATCGAGTGTGACATTTTAAATTCAAGCACATCCTCTGCCACAGTAGAAAGTCTACAGGCAATGTTCGCCACCCATGGTCTACCGGACATCTTGGTCAGCGACAATGGCCCGTGCTTCACAAGCACTGAATTCCAGGACTTCATGGTAGGCAATGACATTAACCATGTCAGAACAGCAGCGTTCAAGCCGGCCTCAAATGGCCAGGTAGAATGAGCAGTGCAGATAATCAAACAGGGGATGCTCAGAATCCAAGGGGGTTCCCTACAAAGCCGCTAATCATGCCTCCTGTTGGCCTACAGATCCCGACCACACTCGCTCACAGGGGTCCCACCCGCAGAGCTGCTAATGAAAAGGACGCTCAAAACCCGGTTATCCTTTATACACCCCACTATGAAAGAAATTGTCGAGAGCAGGCGCCAGTCACAATATGACTACCATGACAGGAATGCGAGGGCGCGATGTATTGATGTAAATGACCCTGTTTTTGTCCTCAACTACGCTGCAGGGCCCAAATGGCTTGCAGGCACTGTGATTGCCAAAGAGGGAAATAGGATTCTGGTAGTTAAACTTACCAATGGACAAATCTGCCGCAAACATGTGGATCAAACAAAAAGGAGGTTCAGCAACCCCATAGAAGAAGCAGAGGAAGAACACAATATAGAGTTCACTCCTCCACAGGTGACCGAACACAGGAACCAAAGGGAGGAGAGCCCAGTCACTGTGGGTAGTCCGGATAGGCCTGAGGCACCGCAAACAGCAGACACTCAGGCCAGCGCCCAACAACCGGAGCCCCAACTCAGGCGCTCTACAAGGGAGCGTAAACCACCAGAGAGACTCAACCTGTGACCCCAATAAGACTTTGGGGAGGGAGGTGATGTCATGTATTCAACCAGCATTGTAACCCATGTATAATCTGACCTAAGTTGTACACTGTGAGAACACTGACCACTAGGTGGTGAACTTGTGGGAGACACTCCTAACCTGGACCTTCAGGTATAAAAGGGGAAGCTCCACCCACTTCCATCACTTGAGTGCTAAGGAATAAAGGACAGGTCACAGACTGACCTTCTCTCAAGCATGGGCCTCGTGTGCATTTATACTGTGTAGTAAGGACGTATCATAAACTACTCTTTATTCTAATGCTGTGTCTCTCCCAGTCCTCTGTGCACCTTTTCCCCTCTCTCATTCTTCGTCCTTATTCCCCTTGCCCAGCCAAATTAATTTAAACCCTCCCGCATGTTCCAAATCACTGAAATACCCCCATGAAACATTAACTGTGACATCCTTAAATTGCCCATCCCCAAAGTCAAATTGTTACCCCCTTCATAACTGTTGTGATCACCCCCTCCATAAAAAGGTGTCCTTGATCCATCTGTCCTTTTCTACTGTTACCCCCTGCTAATCTCTCCCTCATAACTAAGGTCATGGAATGGATTGTCAACATTCATTTCTATTGCTCTCTTCTCTCACCACATATTGTTCAAATCCCTTCAGCCTGGTCTTTGTTCAATGCCACAGCAGCAAGCCTAACCTGATAAAAGTTACGAGCATCAACCCTTGTGACGGCAACCGCCTTTGTCGTCCTCCTTGACCTATCCAGTTATTCCATCTTCCTCCACTGCATCTCCTCTGTGGTTGAAATCCATATTACCATTATTTTATAGTTTCACTCCTACCTATTTCAACATTGCCAGCATATCTGCTCTTGCATCATACCACACATTTACATCTACTTGCCAAGTAATGCTGTCCTTTGATGACATTACCCATAAGCAAGTAGTCAGCTTCCATATGTAGGCTGATAACATCCAACTTTATCTCTCCACCAATACCCGTGATTTGAGTTCGGCTGCAGGGTTATAAACGTAAAACATTATAACCTGTTTTTTTCTCTTTAAAGATGCTGTCTAATGTGCTGTGTACTTCCAGAATTTTCTGTTTTTTATTGTCTAAGTGCAAATTGTTATTGTTGCAGATATGATTCCCAGGGCTGGCAGTCACCTTGTGGGGATCTAATGGAAAGGTTCAGTTTGGGACCCCTACAGGGTCAGTGTGGAAGGTAAGAAAAGGGGCTGAGTTGCCAGACCCCATCCCTTCTCTGTCCGTTACATATAACAGAGTGGTAAATGGGCTGCTGCCAATCTTCCCTGCTGGGAAAGGGGGAAGAAAGTGTCGGCCAGGGTGGAAGGGCACCCCTCCTGACTTTCCCACTATTTTCATCAACATCCACCTGAGTTGGGGCAGGATAGCAAAGGAAAAGCCAGGCTTTTGCATATAAATTCCCTCTTTTGACCATTGGATATATTATTCAATATATCTTTCATCAAAATAGTCGCCGTTCAATTTTGATAATGAGTTGTGATATTGAGCCTTTCTCCAAGGGTTCAGTGTTACAATTCTATCACAGAAAGGCCTTATTTTATTAGACAGGAACGATTTATGAAATATATGTTTAACAATTATTTTGTGGGACTTAAGTATCGGGCTAATTGTTTTGATGAAGGATAATTGGGTTAACGTGGGCATTATCTGTTACGTACATTTTCTGGCACAGTTCACCTACATAGCAACAGTCATCAAAAGTAATTCAGTAATTGGTCAGCTTTGCGCCCAGTTTTTTCGGCGATATTTCGCCTTTTTTGACGTTAAAAGGTGCTCACCTAAATTGGCCAAAGTTGTGCGCTGGCGGTTTTGAAATACCGCTGAAAAGCGGACCGCCATCTTGCAATGCCAAAAAAAAGTGATACCGCTTTAAATTGGCCGTTCGGCGCACCCGTATTATGTGCGGAAAAAATGCCTGAATAAAGCCTGCGTTGCAGCCCCAGAAACAGCGGTAAGTATGAAAACCTTCAAAAAAGTTAAGTTAAACTTTTTATTTTTTTAATTCTTTTGCAGCGATTAGTTAGTTAAGGGTCTTGTAAATGTTTTGTGATTTTTGATCTTTTTGTTTTTTGCAATTTTTATTGTGTGTGTTTTCCCCCTCGCAGGGCCTGTCTTTTTAGCCATAATCGGCTTCGGACTAAAGTAGGGGAGGGCCGCGGTTTCCACCGCGAATCCTGGTGCAACGTCGAGTTTTACTATCGGCCGCATTTTGTTCCTGATTTTACTCCTTTAAAAAATAGCGGTAATTGTAACAGTATTTTTGTGCAAAAATGCCGAAAAAATACCGCTATCGCCAAAAGACCAATGTTTAACCCATTGTGTCAAGTGATCGAAGAAGTTTTGATATGGCGCTATAAAATGTAAGTCACTGATTACAAGTTATATTCAGATAGACATGGCCCTTCAGACTGTTTGAGCTCATCATTTCAGAATAACAAGTATTATTATTACATTAAAGTCTGCTCATTTGCCTCTTTTGTATGTAAAGACCTGTTGGTCTGAGGTTCAGCCGCTTTTAATGAGATATGATAGAGTGTTGGTTCAAATTATGTGTCGCCTCAAAATTCCTTGGACACGGGCCACCTGTTTTTACAATATTTGTAATTCTTCCAGCTCACTAGTATCTTGAAAACACCAGGCTTGGTCGTCACCCAAAAGGAACACCCAAAAGGTCCCCAGTTTGATTGCTGGAGCATTATTTAAGCAGGTATATAAAGCTGGGTATTACAATGTCCTCAGTGTTCCAGCTAGGGAGGGGGAAAACTGACAAGTGTTCCTGCTTCTGATCACCAACCGTTAACTCATTTTGGAAAGTGCCCATGTCTGGGTCTTTCAAATAAAAGGGCTAGATCAGACTTTCCTTTGAGTGCTTCATTTAGCACAGAGCAAAAATAAGATTTTTGGAGAGAAAGTTTGCTTAATAAAATGTGTGTTTTAAGACAGTTATGGCTAAGACTCATTTACTTGAATATTACAGATATTTAATAATTGCAGTGAAAATCTTATTTCATGCATGAATTGCCAAACATACACTCAGCTGTAATAAACTCCTCATTATGCAGAGATACACAAGAATATTTCTCAGACCATTTTTATGTATTTGTCAGAGGGATGTCACAGTAAACTTTTTAATGAGACTATAATAGTTGAAAAACATTCTGATGTTTAACATTAGTACCGGGCAGTGAGAATAATAAGTTTAAATATTCTTGAGTATTACAATGGAATGTTCCACTTGCACTTCAAGCTAAAATAGTACTGATTGCTCATATTCCCTCTAACAATTAAACAATGGATGAAGGTGCCTTCAGCGGTCAGTAATAATCTCTGGAATTCCATAGGAACATAGGAACAGGAGTAGACTACTCAGCCCCTCGAGCCTGTTCCACCATTCAATGAGATCATGGCTGATCTGCGATCTAACTCCATGTACTCGCCTTTGGGCCATATCGCTTAATACCTTTGGCTAACAAAAAGCTATCTGTCATGTATGTATACCATGTATACTAACTGTATAATCACATAAGGTGTGTCACCAGAGGGCACTGCGGTAGGAGACCTGAGGGTCACCTGCATAGGTGTGCAGGGCCCAGTATAAAAGGCTGCCCACCGTGCTTGTGCCTCACTCTGGAGTTACAATAAATGGGACTAAGGTCACAACAGCTCAAGTACAATACTAGACCTCGTGGAGTCATTCATAAGAGTATTAAAGACATAACAACTGGCGACGAGATTACGAACTTTCACACAAAAATGACTAACGGTGGTGCAGTATAAAAGCTCTCAGAGGGTGAGGATTGGGAAGCCTTTATGGAGCGGCTCGACCAATATTCCGTAGCAAACGACCTGGTAGACGATGCTCCGGCCACGCTGGCAGATAAGCGCAGAGCTACTCTGTTGACCAGTTGTGGGCCCACGGTCTACGGCCTCGTCAGGGACTTGCTTGCACCAGAGAAATCAACGACCAAGTCATACGAGGAGCTGAAAGTCTGAATTCGGGATCAACTCAAACCGAAGGAGAGCTTCCTCACGGCCAGACATCGATTTTATATACACCCATGCCCCGAGGGCCAGGAAATCGTGAAGTACACTGCTGACCTCAGGAGGCTGACAGGACCGTGTGAATTCGGCACATCCCTTGCCAATGTGTTACGGGACGTTTTTTTAATTGGCATCGGTCATGAGGCCTTTCTTCACAGGCTACTGTCTGTCGAAACCACCGTCACTTTGCAGAAGGCCATCAGCATCAGCCAGGTGTTCACGACCTCAAGCTGCAGCTCCAAGCAGATGATGACTCACTCTCAGGACTCAAACCCGGCAAGTACTGTAAATAGAATGGTGCCTTTCACAGGCAGAACTGTTGAACGTGAATCTGCCCAGGGCAGACCGTACAGGCCCCCGAGTCCTTTAACTCAGAGTCCGCCGAGGGGTGCAAACGTAAGTCGAGTTGCACCATGCTGGCGTTACGGAGGTAATCACAGGGCTCATCAGTGTCGGTTCAGAGACTATGTGTGCAAAGGTTGCAGCACAAAGGGCCACCTCCAGCGAATGTGCAAAAGAGCTGTGACTCACCACGTGGAAGAGGAGTCAGCAGATGGCTGTGAATCCAGCGCAGATTACGAGGAGATGGCTAGAGAGGCAGCTCAGTCCCAGGATGAAGTGTATGGAGTATGTACCTGTACCACAGATTGTCCTCTAGTGATAATGGGAGTTGAGATAAATGGCGTTCCAGTCTTCATGGAAATGGACACGGGGGTGAGTCAGTCAATAATGAGCCAGGAAGCCTTTGAGAGGCTATGGAACGATCAAGCTGAACGACCCAAGCTGGTCCCGGTTCAGACAAAGCTGCACACCTACACCAAGGAACTGGTATCAGTTGTTGATAGTGCGGATGTAAGTGTATCCCATGATGGCGGGGTGCACAATTTACCATTGTGGATTGTTTCAGGTGATGGACCAAGGCTACTTGGAAGAAGATGGATGGGGAAGATTCATTGGAACTGGGAAGACTTCATCCCTCCAGCGATCGACGTTCCCCGTGCTCAGAGGCAGAGCAAGCCCCACCTTCGGTTGGACCAGGCACCGGAGAGCAGATCCGCGCAGCCCCCGAGGCACAGACCGCTCATCACGACTGTGTGGAGAGGATCCGGCCGAGACGACCCGAACGCACCTTCCCGGTTTCAGTGACAGGACTCCTGGGGAGGGAGATTGGATCTGAACGCACCTTCCCGGTTTCCGTGACAGGACTCCTGGAGAGGGAGATTGGATCTGAGGGTGCTTTCCCAGTTTCAGTGGCAGAATCCCTGGGAAAGAAGATCGCGGCAGTCGACATCATGGACAGGGAAAAGATGGCGTCCAAACCACGAGGTTCAGCGCTAATGGAGCAATAACACGTGGTTCCACGCAAGGAAGACGATTGGGGTAAAAGTAGTAAGGCCATTTTAAAGGAGGCCAGCAACCCGCTATCTTTGAATGAACTGCTTGAAATTGGTAATCAATGTAAAAGTCCAGTTGTAACAAGCAAAATGTTGTTGAGCGATGTCGGGTACAAATTACAATCAGCCAATGTAGCGGGCGAACACCTAACGGTCGTATACAGGTCCAGCGGGCTACCCAATGCTGTAGCCTGCGTCCCCGGGACCAGAACGATGTATCATAAAGTGTCCCCACAGCTGACAGAAGTAGACAAGCCGCAGAGTAAACGATCCCCGGAGATCAGAGGCACCGGCAGCGATACCCTGCCTCAGATCGGTTTAACATTGCAGGCACCCGATGGCATGAACCGCCACGGGCCAGAAACAGTAAACTGCGCCTATCTCGCAGTCGGCTACCGTCGCCCATCACCCGGCTGGAAAAGGCGCAGCCCACAAACCTACTCGCCGCCACGGCAATGCCCAAGACCAAAGGGTCACCCGCAACGACTCCTCCGAACGGGACCTGGACCAGCCAGGATCCCAAACCAGAGAGTGCTCACAAAGGTGCCCTCAAGTAAAGCGAGTCAGCAGTCCCCTGCGAACAGCTAGACAAGACGAGGCAGCCCCACCGTCGCTTAGACGAAACGCTCACTCGCTCAGACCGCTTCCCAGGGAGCAGCAGTGACACTGCACAAACGAAAAGGACAGGGAGGTCACAGACACATCAGCTGTCTTTGGGCCTGCCCGACACAAGGAGTAACGGCAAGAGCCCTGAGCTCCGGCAATTCGAGCAAAATGAGTTCACCTCGCCCACAGACCCACTAGCATGGGGCTCTGCACCACCACCAGACGACCCGGATCTCATCCGGCCGTGCTGGAACTAGACTGTCCTTGTGTACCTGTACTGAGATACCTGTACTGATCATGTAAATGTACCACACTAAAAAAAACGCAACTATAATCCACCCAACAAATGTATAAAGATCAATCTCCAATTTAAAATTAACAATTGATCTAGCACCAACTGCCATTTGCGGAAGAGAGTTCCAAATTTCTACCACCCTTTGTGTGTGAGATGTGTTTCCTAATTTCAATCCTGAAAGGTCTGGCTCTAATTTTTAGACTATGCCCCCTAGTCCTAGAATCTCCAACCAGTGGAAATAGTTTCTCTCTATCTACCCTATCTGTTCCCCTTAATATCTTGAAAACGTCGATCAGATCACCCCTTAACCTTCTAAATTCTAGGGAATACAACCCTAATTTATGTAACTTCTCATAACTTAACCCTTGAAGTCTGGGTATTATTCTGGTAAACATACGCTGCACTCCATCCAAGGCCAATATATCCTTCCTAAGGTGTGAGGAGGATGCTAAGAGGCTGCAGGGTGACTTGGACAGGTTAGGTGAATGGGCAGATGAGGTACAATGTAAATAAATGTGAGGTTATCCACTTTGGTGGTAAAAACAGGAAGGCAGATTATTATCTGAATGGTGGCAGATTAGTAAAAGGGGAGGTGCGACGAGACTTGGGTGTCATGGTACATCAGTCATTGAAAGTTGGCATACAGCAGACAGTGAAGAAGGCAAATGGCATGTTGGTCTTCATAGCAAGAGGATTTGAGTATAGGAGCAGGGAGGTCTTACTACAGTTGTACAGGGCCTTGGTGAGGCCACACCTGGAGTATTGTGTACAGTTTTGATCTCCTAATCTGAGGAAGGACATTCTTGCTATTGAGGGAGTGCAGCGAAGGTTCATCAGACTGATTCCTGGGATGACAGAACTGACATATGAAGAGAGATTGGATCAACTAGGCTTATATTCACTGGAATTTAGAAGAATGAGAGGGGATCTCATAGAAACATATAAATTCGGATGGGATTGGACAGGTTGGATGCAGGAAGAATGTTCCCGATGTTGGGGAAGTCCAGAACCAGGGATAAGGGATAAGCCATTTAGGACCAAGATGAGGAAAAACTTCTTCACTCAGAGAGTTGTGGGCATGTGGAATTCTCTACCACAGAAAGTTGTTGAGGCCAGTTCGTTAGATATATTCAAAAGAGAGTTAGATGTGGCTCTTATGGCTAAAGGGATCAAGGGGTATGGAGAGAAAGCGGGAAAGGAGTACTGAGGTGAATGATCAGCCATGATCATATTGAATGGTGGTGCAGGCTCGAAGGGCTGAGTGGCCTACTCCTGCACCTATTTTCTATGTTTCTATGTGCCCAGACCTGCTCACAGTACTCCAGGTGTGGTCTAACCAGATTTTATATAGCTGCAGCCTCATTTCTATCCCCTTGTACTCTAGTTCTCCAGATATAAAAGCCAGGATTCCATTAGCCTTTTTGATTATTTTCTGTACCTCCCTAAACCTCTTAACCTTTTTCTTCTCCTTTAAGATGCTCCTTAAAACCTACCTCTTTGACCAAGCATTTAGTCACCTGTCCTAATATCTCCTTTGGCTTGGTGTCAAATTTTGCTTGATTATGCTCCTGCAAATCACCTTGAGGCTTTTTACTATGTTAAAGTTGCTACAGAAATGCAAGTTGTTGTTATTTCAACATCTCAAGGCTCATGTTGTATACGCTGACTATGGATGTACTCTATGTGTAGACACTGTGAGACTGTATAAGATGGAGACTTGTTTACCTGATGTACTGTCAATAAGGTTTACACTGTGTACATACATGCTGGCACCACTAGAGGGTGCAACTGCTGGAGACCGGGGGTTTCCTGCCCTGGTGGCAGGGCCCTGTATAAAAGGCTGCACACAATGCTTGTGTCTCACTCTGGAGTTTGGAATAAAGGACCAAGGTCACTACAGTTTGAGTACAACACATTGCCTCATGGAGTCATTCATAAGTACATTATAGACATAACAACTGGCGACAAGAATAAGGGCTTTCACGTGATTATGGCTACCTTTGGCACACTAAAATACTTTGCAGAGGGTGATGATTGGGATGCCTTCACGGACAGGCTCGAGCAATGTTTTGTGGCAAATTACCTGGCAGGGGAGACGGACACATTGGCGGAGAAGCGCAAGGCTATACTGCTGACCAGTTGTGGGCCCGAGGTCTACCGCCTTGTCAGGGACTTGCTGGCACCCACGAAGGCCAAGGATAAGACATACGATGAGCTGACTGAACTAATTCACGACCAAGTTAAACCAAAGGAGAGCATCCTCACGGCCAGGCACAGATTCTACACTCACCGCAGACCTGAGGGCCAGGAAATTGAAAAATATGCTGCCGACCTTAGGAGACTTGCGTGTGATTTCGGCACACACCTCAATGAAGCATTGCGAGACATCTTCGTTATAGGAATTGGCCACGAGGGCCTCCTTCACAAGCTACTGTCTGCCGACACCACAGTCAACCTGCAGAAAGCCATCAGCATCAGTCAGGCATTCATGACCTCGACCTGCAGCACCAAGCAAATCATTCAGCCTATGGACTCAAACCTGGCAAGTACTGTACACAGAATGGTGCCTTTCACAGGCAAGACTGTAGAACATGGCTCTGCCCAGGGCAGAGAGCACAGACCTCAGGGTTCCAGAACTCAGAGTCCGCCGAGGGGTGCTAATCGAGTAGCACCATGCTGGCGTTGTGGAGGAAACCATAGGGCTCACCAGTGTCAGTTTGCTGAGTACGTATGCAAAGCCTGTAACATGAAGGGCCACCTCCAGCGTATGTGTAAAAGAAATACGACTCACCGTCTAGCAGAGGAGTCGGTAGATGACTTTGAATCCAGCGGGGAGTATGATGATTTGCAGAGAGGCAGCTCAGCCGCAAGAAGAAGTGTATGGAGTGTATACCTGCACCACCGATTGTCCTCCAGTGAAGATGGAAGTCGAGATAAATGGCGTTCCAGTCTTCATGGAAGTGGACACGGGAGCGAGCCAGTCAGTGATGAGCCAGGATGCCTTTGAGAGACTGTGGAACAAAAAAACGACCTGAGCTGGTTCCAGTCCAGGAAAAGTTGCGCACCGACACCAAGGAGCTGATTCCAGTCCTTGGTAGTGCGGATGTAAGTGTAATCCATAATGGCGTGGTGCACAAGTTACCTCTGTGGATTGTTGCAGGTGATGGCCCAATGCTATTCAGAAGAAGGTGGATGGGGAAGATCCAGTGGAAATGGGAAGACCTCTTCACTCCAGCAATCGATGTCCCCCATGCTCAGATTCAGAGCAAAAATCACCTTCGCTTGGGCCAGGCACCAGAGAACAGACCAGCGCAGCACCTGAAGCACAGGCCATCCATCATGACTGCGTTGCAATGATCCGATCAGTACGATTTAAAAATACCTTCCCGGCTCCAGTGGCAGGACTCCTGGGGAGGAAGATCGAAATCACAGGTACCTTTCCAGCGTTTGTGGCTGAATCGCGGGAGAGAAGGATCAAGGCAGTCAACCTCGAGGACCGAGGCAAGGTGGTGTCCCTGATGCAGCGAGGGGCAGCGTGGCTGAAAAGAAAGATGGCCGCGGCCATATTACAAGGTGCAACACTGAGGGACCAACATGTGGGGTCCAACAAAGGATCTGTTTGGGGTAAAGCCAGCAGGGTTCTCTTAAAGGAGAACTGCAACCAACTGAACTTGTTACATTGTATGCATGGCAATCAATGTAACGAACTGATTAAGATTGTGAACAGAATGTTGTTGCGAGATGTTGGGAATAGAATGTCCCCTAGAGCAGCAAGCGAGGGAATTCGGGAGGGTAAAGGCACGGAGCCTGATACCCTGCCCCAGGTCTATCCCACACTGCAGGCACAGGATGGCACTATTCGCCACGGACCTGGAAACGGAAACGGTGCCAATACGCGCAGTCGGCCGCCGTTGCCCACCACCCGGGTGGAGACAGCGCAGCCCCCAGACCCAGTCGCTACCTCGGCCATGTCCAGGGGCGAAAGGTCAGAACCAACGAGTTCCCAAACGGGACCTGGAACAGCCAGGTTCCCAACACCGTGAGAGAGCAGGCAGAAGATTCTGCAGCACTCAAAGGAGGAGAGGGAGGCCCCACACATCAGTGGCTCTGCCCACCACCAGGCAATGGCAAAGGCCCTGATCCTGGCTCAGTGAGTGAACCAGGCCCACCCCGCCAGCAGGGGGCGCAGCGCCGCCATCAGACGACTTGGTCCCCGTCCGGTTGCTCTGGAACTAGAGTCCTCGCATACCTGTACTGCTACCTCAGTACTGACCATGACTGAACCATGAATGCAATCTACCCAATCCTGGCGCACGACCGTAAACCATAACGAATATAAGTCACGGAACCTAGGTGCCACGATACAAACTGAAAAAACATTTTTTTCTTCCTTTCTTTGTACTTGCACTGTGTCTGATCCTGTATGTTAACATAACGGGCCAGCTGCATGATCTAGCTGGGGGGTGCGGGGGGGTGGATGTACATAGCCATGGAAACACATATGGATCACACCTAGAATCCACTGGAACCTCCACCACATCATTGAACCATCCAATCTGATAACCACTACCTAACGTTGTGGCAAAACGACTTGGGGGTTGACAGGGAGAGAGCCATGCCAAAGCACAGCCAAGGTGCAAGGGTTATTGGCACTTACATCTGTGGAGAGCTAAGCCAGAGCACATAGTGCAAAGGTAATTGGCACAAAGGACTTGGGGGAGAGTGATGTTGTATATGCTGACTATGGATGTACTCTATGTGTAGTCACTGTGAGTCTGTATAAGAAAGAGACTTGTTTACCTGATGAACAATCAATAAGGTTCACACGGTGTACATACAATGCTGGCACCACTAGAGGGTGCAACTGATGGAGACCAGGGTTTCCTGCCCTGTATAAAAGGCTGCACACACTGCTTGCACAGCATCTGGAGTTTGGAATAAAGGACCAAGGTCACTACAGTTTGAGTACAACACATTGCCTCGTGGAGTCATTTATAAGTACATTATAGACGTAACACTCAGCTTCTCCAAAATTCTCCTTGCCTGCTACCTGCCTCCACAATCTTTAACTTATTGAGAATGCTGTAGTCTATCTCCTCTCTTGCATAAATTCCCCTACTCTCAATAACCCCCCTTTGCTAAGCTCCACTAGCTCCCCATGTCCAGAGAATCAGCTTTACGACCATTTTCAAATGCCTCCCTGGTTTATACCTCGATGTTCCTGAACACCTTCTGCTATTCCAACACTGGATTGCTTCACATTCCCTGCTCCTTCAATAGTCATGCTTTGAGCACTGTGCGCTTATTCTCTGCAATTCTTTCTCCAAATCCATCCATCTTGCTATTTCATTCCCTGGAAGTCTCTTCTGTACCATAACCACACCAACTAGGATTTGGGTTGAGACTGTCTAAACCAATATCACAAGGAGTACTTTCTTTAAAACAAAATATAAATGTCCCAGTTACAAAGTGTGAAATACTTATCTCAATTGCTTTCAGTTCAGCTATAGGTTTTGATTAGAAGATCAAATAGATTTGCTTTTTGAATGTAATTAATAGTAGCATTGCTTTGATGTGAAAAACTGCGTTTTGCTTCTATTGCTTCTATGTGATTGTCTACCACAAACATTAGGATAGCTATTCCTGCACTTCAGACATCTATTCCCTAGTGATTTTTTTGTGTCTGCAGAGAGAAATGTTTAATTCTCTTTGGTACAGTGCAAATTTTGTATAGTTCCTCCTGAACACTATTTATTTGGATTTGTGTATAAAACATTATTCAGTTGTTATAGTAATATTCAATGTTAACCAAAAGGTTGCATTGTTTAATGAGATCTGGGCAAGAAGACATTTGAGAATTCACCAAAGTGTTGGATTTGGTATCTACAGACTTAAATAGCAATAGCTCCGAGTCAGACGGAATTTTTCATAAATGATGTATTTTGTACAGATCCGAGGAGAAGTCTCAGGAAGCAACACTGTTTGAGGCTAAATGAGGATTAGGGCCAGAAATTATGGCCCCAAAATGTCTCAATACTCTGGCAGAGTAGGGCTTCCACCTGATAGTGATGTGCACCGCTGACCCAGCTCATTTATATATGGTATAAGAGGACAGGAGTGTAAATCTGTGTAAAATGGGAGAGAAATGCTGAGGCGATGAGGGGAAAGAAGGAACTGCAAGATAAAAAAATAGTGGCAGCAACATCCAGTTTTTGTGAAGGTGATTCACCCAATCACAGCCCTTCTCATTGCACAGCTGTTTATATAAATGATACCTCGAACATTTGCAGATTTTTGAGCTTCATATTTCTATTTTATTGTTATTGTAAACACATATATTAGCTTGTAAACTTTACTTTGTATATTTGTCATTTCGAATAGAGTATGGCAGCAAGTGTGAAGTAGGGTTAATCCTTGGGTATGCCTCTCTGTTAAAGACAGATTATAGAAAAGATACAGAAATGAGGTCCCCTATTGGAATAGTTAGACAATTGAGAGGAAAGATTGTTCTCTAACAGCCTGAAAGTGTAGCAGCCTTCCCCTTCCCATTAAAAGAATTCACAGCCTAAGGACAGAATCCCTGACTTTCGAGGAAATGATTAAAAAGATTGTTTAAGGGTGATGCAGTTTTACTACAGTATGACCGCTATTACCATGCTACTCATTAAGCTGGAAAGTTGAATGTGGTTGGCAGTTACTGCCAATACTGCTGCTTACACTTGTGTGGAAAATGAAATTTAGGGCCATGGGTTACCTTACAACACAGAAAAGTTCGACCGCATCAATACGATTCAAGGATTTGAAATGTCTGCCCTGCTCAAACTTGGAAAAAACAAGCCTTCTCCCATAATTTATGGCAATAATATTCCTTTGGAAAAGCTCAGTGAATTGGATTATAGTTTAAAAACTTTTGTTCAGTCTTAATACTTGGGAAGTGAGCACTATTATTTTCAAATAATTGTTTATATTTCTTTCATGACAAAATAAAAACTCGACCACGCCCACTCATATTCATAACCAAAAATATCTTAAAATGTAAATGCAGGTCTACAGTCTATTCTGAGACCATTATTTTGCACATCTGTATTTACGTGAAAGGCACGCAGAAGAATCCCTTTATAGCAGCTCCTCAGGTAGCTTAATGCATTAAGACTCCAACCTGAGTAGCCTTTGCTGTGTATGATAATGGACCAAGTCGAAGGATATCGGCCTAGAAATTGGTTTCGGCCTGCAGAATGGTGATGTACACATGCAAGAAGCTAGAGACCTTGGGCCTCATTTTAATGGTTGGGGCAAGCTGCCCGCACCAGTCGTGCCTCCAGAGGCAGCTCGTGGCTTTGCTCCGCTCAAATTTGGGCCTTGCTTGGCTGGCAGCGGCCCTCGGGTAAGTCTTATGGTGGGGGAGGTGGGGAAAATGGGAGGTGGGATAGCACAGGTGGGTAGCAGCCCCACAATAGTGCTGTGGAGCCCGGGGGGACCACTCCTGCTCTCCCGGATCCACATGAAGGTAGGTAAATTAAAAAAAACACTTAGGTTTTGGTGGCAGCCGCCGGTAGTTCCGTTAAGGACTGCTTGTTAGGCCGAAAGTAGATCAAGATATCCTGAGCAGAGCAACGCAACATATCTAGGCCAGTAGGCTGTTCCGCTCAGCGCTGCCCAAATTATGGAAGGCATCCTTAAACAGGCATTAACATATGCAAGGAGCCCAGTGCAGGTTTCAGGCAGGCGCCAGAGATGCTTGGAAAGCCACCTTTATCTATACGACGGTTCCCCTAACGCAAGTGCAAATTGGGTGCGGGAAGGTGTACCGCAAAATTGTTCCTTTATGTCCTCAATTTGGCCCAGGAAACAAGCGCAATGAGGACCAATTTCCTCCCCATTGTCTTGTGATTGTTCTGGACTGGGATGATTTTTTTCTTTGCGAGAAATTATGTTTGTTTTGGTCAATTGGTGTATTGTTTGAGGAGCACACAGAATTGAGGAGCAATAGCACCTGGAATAATAGATCACTGTCTTCCTCTAGGTTTGACGAGCCATTATCCAAGATGAGCAGCAGCCAACCTGCTATGGATTCTAGAGATGAATGCATAGGTTTCTTTGACATTTTATTTAGCCTTGCATTGCAGGAGGTCTAAAATCTTACATGGAACACACTAGGTGGGTGTAACTGATAATGGTGAATTCATTGATTTCAGTGGAAAAGAATGTCAGGTAGGGGGTAAAATGGGCTGCCGATTTGTTAGAGAAATCCAACATCAGAAACCGAATCATTTGTTGTGTTTATCTACTCATCATTCTCACAACACTAATGCATTCATAGTATGACAGTGACCTACCATCACTTCTTTCCCCCAGTTACCCAGATAAGATAACAAAGGACACAATTTGTCTTCAGAACCAACATTCTACATTTTTAAACCTTTAAGCTTTGTCAGAAACAACCAAGCTGTCCAAGGAACTAATATGTGAGCTTGTCGGGAGCCAGCGGGAGTTCGAGGAGACGGAGGGGCAGCGTGGTGAGGCCTACAAAAGGCCCAACAGTCGTCGGGAGCCAGCGGGAGTTCGAGGAGACGGAGGGGCAGCGTGGTGAGGCCTACAAAAGGCCCAACAGTCGTCGGGAGCCAGCGGGAGTTCGAGGAGACGGAGGGGCAGCGTGGGAGGCCAGCTGGTGCAGCTGCAGGGAGTGAAGGCAATAAAGAAGTAGAAAGAAATAGAAGGATGATGTCACAGCCAAGGGGGTAAGTGATTGGCTGGTGGTTGGTGAGTAGTTTTTCTTTTTCTTTTCTTTATCAGTAAGTAACCTTTTAGCATTGTTATTGCCAAATTAAGTTAATCTAAGGGTTAAGTCATGGCAGGAGAGCTCGTTATGCTCCTCTTGTGCAATGTGAGAAGTATGGGACGCTTCTAGTGTCCCTGACGACTACATATGCGGGAAGTGCTTCTACCTGCAGCACCTGACAGAACACATTGCAGCACTGGATTTACTCGGGAGCATCCACGATGCTGAGGATGTCGTGAATAGCACTTTTAGCGAGTTGGCCACATCGCAGGAAAAGGGTCCACAGCCAGATAGGGGATGGGTGACCAACAGGAAGAGCAGTGGAAGGAAGGTAGTGCAGGGGTCCCCTGCGGTCATCCCCCTGCAAAACAGATACACCGTATTGGGTACTGTTGAGGGGGATGACTCATCAGGGGAGTGCAGCAGCAGCCAAGTTCATGGCACCGTGGCTGGCTCTGTTGCACAGGAGGGCAGGAAAAAGAGTGGGAGAGTGATAGTGATAGGGGATTCGATTGTAAGGGGAATAGATAGACGTTTCTGCAGCTGCAACCGAGAATCCAAGATGGTATGTTGCCTCCCTGGTGCAAAAGTCAAGGATGTCTTAGAGCGGATGCAGGGCATTTTGAAGGGGGAGGGTGAACAGCCAGTTGTCGTGGTGCATATAGGTACCAACGAGATAGGTAAACAATGGGGTGAGGTCCTACAAGATGAATTTAGGGAGATAGGAGCTAAATTAAAAAGTAGGACCTCAAAAGTAGTAATCTCAGGATTGCTACCAGTGTCACATGTTAGTCTGAGTAGGAATCGCAGGATAGCTCAGATGACTATGTGGTTTGAGGAGTGGTGCAGAAGGGAGGGATTCAAATTCCTGGGACATTGGAACCGGTTCTGGGGGATGTGGGACCAGTACAAACCAGACTGTCTGCACCTGGGCAGGACCAGAACCAATGTCCTAGGGGAAGTGTTTGCTAGTACTGTTGGGGAGGAGTTAAACTAATATGGCAGGGGGATGGGAACCTATGCAGGGAGACAGGTAGAAACATAGAAACATAGAAAATAGGTGCAGGAGCAGGCCATTCAGCCCTTCTAGCCTGCACCGCCATTCAATGAGTTCATGGCTGAACATGAAACTTCAGTACCCCCTTCCTGCTTTCACGCCATACCCCTTGATCCCCCAAGTAGTAAGGACTTCATCTAACTCCCTTTTGAATATATTTAGTGAATTGGCCTCAACTACTTTCTGTGGTAGAGAATTCCACAGGTTCACCACTCTCTGGGTGAAGAAGTTTCTCCTCAACTCGGTCCTAAATGGCTTACCCCTTATCCTTAGACTGTGACCCCTGGTTCTGGACTTCCCCAACATTGGGAACATTCTTCCTGCATCCAACCTGTCCAAACCTGTCAGAATTTTAAACGTTTCTATGAGGTCCCCTCTCACTCTTCTGAACTCCAGTGAATACAAGCCCAGTTGATCCAGTCTTTCTTGATAGGTCAGTCCCACCATCCCGGGAATCAGTCTGGTGAATCTTCGCTGCACTCCCTCAATAGCAAGAATGTCCTTCCTCAAGTTAGGAGACCAAAACTGTACACAATACTCCAGGTGTGGCCTCACCAAGGCCCTGTACAACTGTAGCAACACCTCCCTGCCCCTGTACTCAAATCCCCTCGCTATGAAGGCCAACATGCCATTTGCTTTCTTAACCGCCTGCTGTACCTGCATGCCAACCTTCAATGACTGATGTACCATGACACCCAGGTCTCGTTGCACCTTCCCTTTTCCTCATCTGTCACCATTCAGATAATAGTCCGACTCTCTGTTTTTACCACCAAAGTGGATAACCTCACATTTATCCACATTATACTTCATCTGCCACGCATTTGCCCACTCACCTAACCTATCCAAGTCACTCTGCAGCCTCATAGCATCCTCCTCGCAGCTCACACTGCCACCCAACTTAGTGTCATCCGCAAATTTGGAGATACTACATTTAATCCCCTCGTCTAAATCATTAATGTACAATGTAAAACAGCTGGGGCCCCAGCACAGAACCCTGCGGTACCCCACTAGTCACTGCCTGCCATTCCGAAAAGTACCCATTTACTCCTACTCTTTGCTTCCTGTCTGACAACCAGTTCTCAATCCACGTCAGCACACTACCCCCAATCCCATGTGTTTTAACTTTGCACATTAATCTCCTGTGTGGGACCTTGTCGAAAGCCTTCTGAAAGTCCAAATATACCACATCAACTGGTACTCCTTTGTCCACTTTATTGGAAACATCCTCAAAAAATTCCAGAAGATTTGTCAAGCATGATCTCCCTTTCACAAATCCATGCTGACTTGGACCTATCATGTCACCATTTTCCAAATGCGCTGCTATAACATCCTTAATAATTGATTCCATCATTTTACCCACTACTGAGGTCAGGCTGACCGGTCTATAATTCCCTGCTTTCTCTCTCCCTCCTTTTTTAAAAAGTGGGGTTACATTGGCTACCCTCCACTCGATAGGAACTGATCCAGAGTCAATGGAATGTTGGAAAATGACTGTCAATGCATCCGCTATTTCCAAGGCCACCTCCTTAAGTACTCTGGGATGCAGTCCATCAGGCCCTGGGGATTTATCGGCCTTCAATCCCATCAATTTCCCCAACACAATTTCCCGACTAATAAAGATTTCCCTCAGTTCCTCCTCCTTACTAGACCCTCTGACCACTTTTATATCCGGAAGGTTGTTTGTGTCCTCCTTAGTGAATACCGAACCAAAGTACTTGTTCAATTGGTCTGCCATTTCTTTGTTCCCCGTTATGACTTCCTCTGATTCTGACTGCAGGGGACCTATGTTTGTCTTTACTAACCTTTTTCTCTTTACATACCTATAGAAACTTTTGCAATCCGCCTTAATGTTCCCTGCAAGCTTCTTCTCGTACTTCATTTTCCCTGCCCTAATCAAACCCTTTGTCCTCCTCTGCTGAGTTCTAAATTTCTCCCAGTACCCAGGTTCGCTGCTATTTCTGGCCAATTTGTATGCCATTTCCTTGGCTTTAATACTATCCCTGATTTCCCTAGATAGCCACGGTTGAGCCACCTTCCCTTTTTTATTTTTACGCCAGACAGGAATGTACAATTGTTGTAATTCATCCATGCGGTCTCTAAATGTCTGCCATTGCCCATCCACAGTCAACCCCTTAAGTATCATTAGCCAATCTATCTTAGCCAATTCATGCCTCATACCTTCAAAGTTACCCTTCTTTAAGTTCTGGACCATGGTCTCTGAATTAACTGTTTCATTCTCCATCCTAATGCAGAATTGCACCATATTATGGTCACTCTTCCCCAAGGGGCCTCGCACAATGAGATTGCTAATTAATCCTCTCTCATTACACAACACCCAGTCTAAGATGGCCTCCCCCCTAGTTGGTTCCTCGACATATTGGTCTAGAAAACCATCCCTTATGCACTCCAGGAAATCCTCCTCCACCGTATTGCTTCCAGTTTGGCTGGTCCAATCTATGTGCATATTAAAGTCACCCATTATAACTGCTGCACCTTTATTGCATGCACTCCTAATTTCCTGTTTGATGCCCTCCCCAACATCACTACTACTGTTTGGAGGTCTGTACACAACTCCCACTAACGATTTTTGCCCTTTAGTGTTCTGCAGCTCTACCCATATAGATTCCACATCATCCAAGCTAATGTCTTTCCTAACTATTGCAGTAATCTCCTCTTTAACCAGCAATGCTACCCCACCTCCTTTTCCTTTTATTCTATCCTTCCTGAATGTTGAATACCTCTGGATGTTGAGTTCCCAGCCCTGATCATCCTGGAGCCACGTCTCCGTAATCCCAATCACATCATATTTGTTAACATCTATTTGCACAGTTAATTCATCCACCTTATTGTGGATACTCCTTGCATTAAGACACAAAGCCTTCAGGCTTGCTTTTTTAACACCCTTTGTCCTTTTAGAATTTTGCTGTACAGTGGCCCTTTTTGTTCTTTGCCTTGGGTTTCTCTGCCCTCCACTTTTCCTCATCTCCTTTCTGTCTTTTGCTTTTGCCTCATTTTTGTCTCCCTCTGTCTCCCTGCATATGTTCCCATCCCCCTGCAATATTAGTTTAACTCTTCACCAACAGCACTAGCAAACACTCCCCCTAGGACATTGGTTCCGGTCCTGCCCAGGTGCAGACCGTCCGGTTTGTACTGGTCCCACCTCCCCCAGAACCGGTTCCAATGCCCCAAGAATTTGAATCCCTCCCTGCTGCACCACTGCTCAAGCCATGTATTCTTCTGCGCTATCCTGCGATTCCTACTCTGACTAGCACGTGGCACTGGTAGCAATCCCGAGATTACTACTTTTGAGGTCCTACTTTTTAATTTAGCTCCTAGCTCCTTAAATTCTTTTCGTAGGACCTCATCCCTTTTTTTACCTATGTCGTTGGTACCAATGTGCACCACGACAACTGGCTGTTCTCCCTCCCATTTCAGAATGTCCTGCACCCGCTCCGAGACATCCTTGACCCTTGCACCAGGAAGGCAACATACCATCCTGGAGTCTCGGTTGCGTCCGCAGAAACGCCTATCTATTCCCCTCACCATCGAATCCCCTATCACTATCGCGCTCCCAATCTTTTTTCTGCCCTCCTTTGCAGCAGAGCCACCTACGGTGCCATGAACTTGGCTGCTGCTGCCCTCCCCTGATGAGTCATCCTCCCCAACAGTACTCAAAGCAGTGTATCTGTTTTGCAGGGGGATGACCACAGGGGACCCCTGCACTAGGTGGAAGTAAAATGGGGGGCAGAAGCAAAAGATAGAAAGAAGAAAATTAGAAGTGGAGGGCAAAGAAACCTAATGCAAAAAGCAAAACGGGCCACATTACAGCAAAATTCTAAAGGGGCAAAGTGTGTTAAAAAGACAAGCCTGAAGGTTCGAGGAGTATTCGGAGTAAGGTGGACGAATTAACTACGCAGATAGCAGTTAATGGGTATGACGTAATTGGAATCATGGAGACATTGCTCCAGGGTGACCAAGGCTGGGAACTCAACATCCAAGGGTATTCAATATTTAGGAAGAATAGACAGAAAGGAAAAGGAGGTGGGATGGCATTGCTGGTTAAAGAGGAAATGAATGCAATAGTAAGGAAGGACATTAGCTTGGATGATGTGGAATCGGTATGGGTGGAGCTATGGAATACCAAAGGGCAGAAAATGCTAGTGGGAGTTGTGTACAGACCACCAAATAGCAGTAGTGAGGTTGGGGACAGCATCAAACAAGAAATTAGGGATGCGTGCAATAAAGGTACAGCAGTTATCATGGGTGACTTTAGTCTACATATTGATTGGGCTAACCAAAATGGTAGCAATGCGGTGGAGGAGGATTTCCTGGAGTGTATTAGGAATGGTTTTCTAGATCAATATGTCGAGGAACCAACTAGAAGGCTGGCCATCCTAGACTGGATGATGTGTAATGAGAAAGGGCTAATTAGCAATCTTGTTGTGCGAGGCCCCTTGGGGAAGAATTACCATAATATGGTAGAATTCTTTATTAAGATAGAGAGCGACACAGTTAACTCAGAGACTAGGGTCCTGAACTTAAGGAACGTTAACTTCGATGGTATGAGCCGTGAATTGGCTAGAATAGACTGGCGACTGATACTTAAAGGGTTGACGGTGGAAAGGCAATGGCAAACATTTAAAGATCACGTGGATGAACTTCAACAATTGTACATCCCTCCCTGGAGTAAAAATAAAACGGGGAAGGTGGCTTAACCGTGGCTAACAAGAGAAATTAAGGATAGTGTTAAATCCAAGGAAGAGGCATATAAATTGGCCAGAAAAATCAGCAAACCTGAGGACTGGGAGAATTTCATAATACAGCAGAGGAGGACAAAAGGTTTAATTAGGAGGGGGAAAATAGAGTATGAGAGGAAGCTTGCTGGGAACATAAAAACTGACTGCAAAAGCTTCTATAGATATGTGAAGAGAAAAAGATTAGTGAAGACAAACGTAGGTCCCTTGCAGTCAGATTCAGATGAATTTATAATGGGGAACAAAGAAATGGCTGACCAGTTGAACATATACTTTGGTTCTGTCTTCACGAAGGAAGACACAAATAACCTTCAGGAAATACTCGGGGGCCGAGGGTCTAGTGAGAAGGGGGAACTGAAGGAAATCCTTATTAGGTGGGAAATTGTGTTAGGGAAATTGATGGGATTGAAGACCGATAAACCCCCGGGGCCTGATGGTCTGCATCCCTTAAGGAAATGGCCAAAGAAATAGTGGATGCATTGGTGATCATTAGTTCCTATCGACTGGAGGGTAGGTAATGTAACACCACTTTTTAAGAAAGGAGGGAGAGAGAAAGCGGGTAATTATATCCCGGTTAGCCTGACATCGGTATTGGGGAAAATGTTGGAATCAATTATTAAAGATGAAGTAGCAGCACATTTGGAAAGCAGTGACGGGATCAGCCCAAGTCAGCATGGATTTATGAAAGGGAAATCCTGCTTGACAAATCCTCTAGAATTTTTTGAGGACGTAACTAGTAGAGCGGACAGGGGAGAACCAGTGGATGTGGCGTGTTTGGACTTTCAAAAGGCTTTGACAAGGTCCCACACAAGAGATTAGTGTGCAAAATTAAAGCACATGGTATTGGGGGTAATGTACTGACGTGGATGGAGAACTGGTTGGCAGACAGGAAGCAGAGAGACGGGATAAACGGGTCCTTTTCAGAATGGCAGGCAGTGACTAGTGGGGTGCTGCAGGACTCAGTGCTGGGACCCCAGCTATTTACAATATACATTAATGATTTGGATGAGGGAGTTGAGTGTAATATCTCCAAGTTTGCAGATGACACTAAGCTGGGTGGTGGTATGAGTTGTGAGGAGGACGCTAAGAGGCTGCAGGGTGACTTGGACAGGTTAGGTTGAGTGTGCAGCTGCATGGCAGATGCAGTATAATGTGGATAAATGTGAGATTATCCACTTTGGTGGCAAAAACACAAAGGCAGAATATTATCTGAATGGCGGCAGATTAGGAAAAGGGGAGGTGCAACGAGACTTGGGTGTCATGGTACATCAGTCATTGAAAGTTGGCATGCAGGTACAGCAGGCAGTGAAGAAGGCAAATGGTATGTTGGCCTTCATAGCGAGAGGATTTAAGTATAGGAGCAGGGAGGTCTTACTGCAGGTGTACAGGGCCTTAGTGAGGCCTCACCTTGAATATTGTGTTCAGTTTTGGTCTCCTAATCTGAGGAAGGACGTTCTTGCTATTGAGGGAGTGCAGCAAAGGTTCACCAGACTGATTCCCGGGATGGCAGTACTGACATATGAGCAAAGACTGGATCAACTGTGCTTGTATTCATTCACTGGAGTTTAGAAGAATGAGAGGGGATCTCATAGAAACATCTAAAATTCTGACAGGACTGGACAGGTTAAATGCAGGAAGAATGTTCCCGATGTTGGGGAAGTCCAGAAGCAGGGGACATAATCTAAGGATAAGGGGTAAGCCATTTAGGACTGAAATGAGGAGAAACATTTCACTCAGAGAGTTGTTAACCTGTGGAATTCCCTACTGCAGAGAGTTGTTGATGCCAGTTTATTGGATATATTCAAGAGGGAGTTAGATATGGCCCTTGCGGCTAAAGGGATCAAGGGGTATGGAGAGAAAGCAGGATAGGGGTACTGAGGTGAATGATCAGCCATGATCTTATTGAATGGTGGTGCAGGCTCGATGGGCCGAATGGCCTACTCCTGCACCTATTTTCTATGTTTCTATGTTTCTGTTTGTCATTTACTGAACTTAGGACTTACTGCATCACTGGGTTGTATTCTTGTAACAGTGACTATACGTCAAAAGATTTAATTGACTGCAAATGCTTTGGGAGACAGGTACTATATAAGTGCAAGTCTTTCTTTTTGACTGTTGCAGTATTCAGCCATACAGTTCATGGAGGTCCCTGGTTTAATCTCTGCTCTGTTCTGAGTTAGCTGAGCTTAGCTGGTATAATAGTTGGCTTTATCGTTTGCTTCAGAATTCCAATCTAGAGGAGGGAAAAATAAACCAAGGGCCCCTTCTGCTGAAAAGTTGTGATATATGTATGTGTTCAAATGCTCGTGCTGGTCGTAGACTCGTGGGGGCTGTTGTCAGAGGCTAAAGCATGGGCCCTTCCCCTCCACCCTCCCACCAGCACCATGGAAGACTTTCACTGTTACTTTGCTTGGAAAAGGACTTCCACTTCAGAAATAAACAAATCACTAAAAAATTCAGAATATAATTTTTGGAACTGAAACATGGCAAACTCACCCAAATGATGTGGGGCTAAAATTTGCATCCGAATCTCCCCCGCCCGAATCTTAGCGGTATTCCGGCGGTTGTGTCCTTTTAACTGCCAGAACATCGCTGGTGTGCGCTCCCGAGGTTTTAGGGTCCTCGATGTCATTGATGGCGAAGCGTAGCAATAGCGGACTCGAGTGGGCGGGCGGGAGAAAAGTCAGTGATCAGCTTACCTTTAGAAAGGAAGGCAGAACCTCTGTGCAAAACAGCTGGAAAAGCTTCTCTGCGCATGTGCGGCCATTCTCCCGCGACTTTGGGGTCATGCCACCAATGGTGACAGCACCTGATCGTCGGGAGGAACTCATTTCTTTTGACCTTGAAGATGGGTCCTTATCACCTCCATCTTCTCCAGAACCCCCAAACATAGCACTGTCATTGTCGCCGCCCCCCCCCCCCCCCATAGCGGTCGAGGTGCTCTACTGGTGCACAACGTACTGGTCTCGACGTGGGCAGGGCCAAGGATATTGTTAGCGGCAGGAGGAGGGGATCAGGGCCAAGGGTCGGGGGGGATTGGGGAAGAAAGACGTTGGGAAAGGTGGCCGCAGGTAGAATTGTGGGAGGGTGCAGGGTCTTTTCAGTGATGTTTATACTGTTGTTGATGTTGTTGTTATTATGTATAGAAGAACTCCACGAGGCTGAGTACAGTGAGCTAAACTTAGTGTGACCTTAGTCTTCTTTATTACAACTCCACAGTGCCTAAATAACATGGCAGCCAACCTTTTACACTGGCCCTGCACGTGTGTGCAGGTGACCATTAGGACTCCAACAGTCGCGCCCTCTGGTGGCAAGTATTACATAGTTACATACATAACATCACTCCCCCCAAAGTCTTTGGTACAAGTTATTTACAAGTTGAGGCGATCCAGAGCCCTTCGCTCCCGGATTGATCGTCTTAAGTTCAAACCCTGGCGTGTGAGAGTTGGCCGGACTATTGCTGCACTGCACCGCGGCTGGTCTGACCGGACTGTCAGGAACGGTGGGTTCGTCCTAGTGATTGACAGCAAGGTCCATTGCTGGTTGGGTGTGTGTTGGTAGATCGTCGATGGTGATGTCCTCTTCAAATCATTCCTGGTTGTCAGTAAATCACAATTTGGTCTGATCTAAATGCTTTCTGCACGTTTGGCCATTTAACAGTTTGATTATAAACACCCTATTTCCTTCCTTGGCCAAAACAGTGCCAGCAACCCACTTGGGACCATGACCGTAATTCAGGACAAACACAGGATCGTTAACATCAATGTCACGTGAAACAGCCGCGCGATCATGGTACATGTTCTGCCGGTGTTGCCGGGTTTCCACATGATCATTAACATCCGGGTGGACTAGGGAGAGCCTGGTTTTGAGGGCTCTCTTCATTAACAATTCTGCCGGGGGAGCCCTGGTAAGTGAGTAGGGTCACATCCGGTAACTGAGCAGAATGCGGGACAAGCGGGTCTGCAGCGAGCCGTCCGTCATGCGTTTCATGCTCCGCTTAATTGTTTGGACTGCCCGCTCTGCTTGACCGTTAGACGCAGGCTTAAACGGGGCAGACCTGACATGCTTGATGTCATTGCAGGTCATTAACTTGTTGAATTCCGAGCTGGTGAAACACGGTCCATTGTCACTGAAAAGGACGTTGGGCAAGCCATGGGTGGTGAACATGGCCCGGAGGCTTTCAATGGTGGCTGTGGACATGCTGGATGACACGATTATGCATTCAATCTATTTGGAGTAAGCGTCCACTACTACTAAAAACATCTTTCCTAGAAAGGGGCCAGCAAAATCTGCGTGGATCCTGGACCACGGTTTGGAGGGCCATGACCACAGACTCAGTGGAGCCTCCGTTGGTGCATTGCTCAGTTGAGAGCAAGTGATCTACTGATCCACGCATGACTCCAAGTCCGAGTTAATGCCGGGCAATCAAACATGCGACCTGGCAATTGCCTTCATCATGACAATGCCTGGGTGGGTACTGTGTAGGTTGCATATAAATGTTTTCCTGCCTTTTTTTGGCAAAACTACACGATTACCCCATAAGAGACAATCCAACTGGATGGACATTTCATCTTTGCGTCGGTGAAACGGCTTAATTTCATCTTGCATTTCCCTGGGAACGGCTGCCAGTTCCCATTTAGGACACAACTCTTTACTAATGATAGCACAGGATCCTGGCTGGTCCAGGTCCTGATCTGGCGAGCCGCGATGGGTGACCCCTCGCTCTCAAAAGCATCCATGCCCAGTATCAAGTCTGCGGGCTGCACCATTTCAACCCCAGTGGTGGGTAATGGTAGCCGGCTGAGAGCATCAGCACAGTTTTCAGTGCCTGGTCTGTGGCGGATAACATAGACATAAGCAGATAATGTTAGTGCCCATCTTTGGATGCGGCATGAAGCATTGGTGTTTATACCTTTGCTCTCTGAAAACAGCGAAATGAGCGGCTTGTGGTCAGTTTCAAGCTCAAACTGAAGTCCAAATAGGTATTGGTGCATTTTCTTAACTCCATATACACATGCTAACGCCTCTTTCTCGACCATACTGTAGGCTCTCTCAGCCTTAGACAGACTTCTAGACGCGTATGCAACCAGTTGGAGGTTGCCCGATACATTGGCTTGCTGTAACACACAGCCGACCCCGTACGATGAGGCGTCACAAGCTAGCACTAAACATTTACATGGGTCATAGTGTACAAGTAACTTATTTGAACATAGCAGGGTCCTAGCCTTCTCAAAGGCTGTGTCTTGAGATTTGCCCCAAACCCAGTCATCAGCCTTATGTAGCAACATGTGCAAAGGCTTTAATAACATGCTCAACCCGAGTAAAAAGTTATCAGAATAGTTGAGGAGTCCGAGGAATGAACGCAGCTCCATCACATTCTGTGGTCTGGGTGCATTCTTGATGTCCTCTGTCTTTAAGTCCGTGAGCCTGATGCTGTCTGCTGCAATCTTTCTCCCCCAAAATTCGACTTCTGGCACCAGGAAAACACACTTGGAGCATTTCAGCCTGAGTCCCACTCTGTCTAGGTGATTTAGAACCTCTTCCAGGTTGTGTAGGTGTTCGATGGTGTCACGACCGGTGATCAGGATGTCATCTTGAAACACAATGGTGCGCGGAACAGATTTCAGAAAACTCTCCATGTTTCTCTGGAAAACTGCTGCAGCCGAGCGAATCCCGAAAGGGCACCTGTGGTAAATAAACAGCTCTTTGTGTGTGTTGATGCACGTCAGTCTTTTCGAAGATTCAGCCAGCTCCTGTGTCATGTAGGTGTCATGAAGGTGGAGGTTAGGTCCAACTTGGCGAACGATTTCCCCCCTCCTCCCCCCCCCCCCCGCTAACGTTGCGAACAGGTCATCTGCCTTGGGCAGCAGGTACTGGTCCTGTAATGAGACTCGGTTAATCGTTACCTCGTAGTCTCCGCTGATTCTGAGCGTGCCATCGCTTTTCAACACCGGAACAATTGCACTGGCCCACTCGTTGAACTCGACTGGCGATATGATTCCTTCGCGTTGGAGTCTGTCCAGTTCGATCTCGACTTTCTCCCTCATCATGTACGGAACTGCCCGAGCCTTGTGATGGATGGGCTGTATATCGGGGCCGAGATGGATCTGTACCTTGGCGCCTGTGAAGTTGCCGATGCCTGGTTCGAATAGCGAGGGAAACTTGCTCAGCACTTGAGCACACGAGGCGTCATCCACTGAAGATAGTGCTTTGATGTCATTCCAATTCCATCTAATCTTTTCTAGCCAGCTTCTGCTGAACAGCGTTGGGCCATTGCCTGGAACAATCCACAATGATAGGTCATGCACAGCTCCATCATACGATACCTTCACTGCCGCACTTCCAATGACTGGTATGAGCTCTTTGGTGCAGGTATGCAGCTTTGCATTAATCGGGCTCAGTTTTTGCCTTTTGTGCCTTATTGCCCCACAGTTTCTCAAAAGCCTTCTGGCTCATTATTGACTGACTCGCATCTGTGTCCAACTCCATGGATACTGGAACTCCATTTAATTTGACTTTCAGCATTATAGGAGGGCTCTTGGTGGTGAAGGTATGTACCCCATACACTTCTTCCTTGGGGTGAGTTGCCTGTGCTGCGTGATCCGCGCCGGATCGATCATCCTCTGCCACGTGGTGTGTCGCAGCATGTTTGCACATTCGCTGGAGGTGCCCCATTGTTGCACAGCCTTTGCACACGTAGTGCTTGAATCGACATTGATGGGCCCAATGATTACCCCCGCAGCGCCAACACGGTGCTAATAGATTCACATTTCCCCCCAGGGTGGACTCTGAGTCATCACGGGTCTTGCAGCCACAGACGTATAGGCCCTGCCATATGCAGTTCGGCCTGCTAGGGACATCATTTTATGCACAGTACTTGCCGGTGAGCTTCAATGTTGAGAAGATATCTGTTTGGTGTTATCATCTGTGGCCATGCATGCCTGGGCGATCGCGATGGCCCTGCTCAGGTCTAGGGTTTTGGCAGTCAGCAGCTTTCAAAGAATGACCTCGTGGCTAGTGCCAAGCACGAAAAAGTCCCGCAGCATTTGCCGCAACGCAGCTCCAAAATTGCAAGGTCCCGCGAGACGTCTCAGGTCGGCGATATAATCCACCACGTCCTGGCCCCCGGAGCGATGGTGCGTGTAAAAACGATACCGAGTCACGAGGATACTTTCCTTTGGCTTGAGATGGTCCCGAACCAGCGTACACAACTCTGTATATTCCTTCTCCGTTGGTTTTGTCGGTGTGAGCAGATTCTTGATGAGGTCGTATATTTTAGGCCCACAGACGGTGAGGAGAACCGCCCTGCGCTTGGCCGCGATAGTGTCTCCTTCCAGCTCGTTGGCCACGAAGTACTGGTCGAGCCGCTTGACGAAGGCTTCCCAATCATCACCCTCTACGGATCTCTCTAATATTCCAACGGCAGCCATGGTTGTGTGAAGATTCGTATTTATTACTCGTCGCCAATTGTTATGTATAGAAGAACTCCACAAGGCTGAGTACTGTGAGCTAAACTTAGTGTGACCTTAATCTTCATTATTACAACTCCAGAGTGCCTAAACAACATGGCAGCCAACCTTTTATATTGGCCCTACACATGTGTGCAGGTGACCATTAGGACTCCAATAGTCACGCCCTCTGGTGGCAAGTATTATATAGTTAAATACATAACAGTTGTTGCTGTTTGTTGTTCGTAATGTTTGTTGTCAAAATTTGTATTCCTAAAAATTATTTTATTTTATTACATTGTTAACGTTTAATACAAATTACAAGTTTTATATAACATTTTATTCAACTAAACCATTCTTGTACTGTGTCTCACTCACTTCTGGGAAGGGGAAAATATATCCCATTTGACAACTTTGAGGAAAGACAACTTTAAATGTGTGATTAACGGTGTCCCTTGTAAACTGATACCTTATCTTGAATGACCGAGACCCAACTGACTGGGGGAAGAAATGGCAGACCAATTGAACAAATACTTTGGTTCTGTCTTAGAAACATAGGAACATAGAAAATAGGTGCAGGAGTAGGCCATTCGGCCCTTCTAGCCTGCACCGCCATTCAATGAGTTCATGGCTGAACATGCAACTTCAGTACCCCATTCCTGCTTTCTCACCATACCCCTTGATTCCCCTAGTAGTAAGGACTTCATCTAACTCCTTTTTGAATATATTTAGTGAATTGGCCTCAACAACTTTCTGTGGTAGAGAATTCCACAGGTTCACCACTCTCTGGGTGAAGAAATTCCTCCTCATCTCGGTCCTAAATGGCTTCCCCCTTATCCTTAGACTGTGTCCCCTGGTTCTGGACTTCCCCAACATTGGGAACATTCTTCCTGCATCTAATCTGTCTAACCCCGTCAGAATTTTAAACGTTGGGACCGGTTCTGGGAGAGGTGGGACCAGTACAAACCGGACGGTCTGCACCTGGGCAGGACCGGAACCAATGTCCTAGGGGGAGTGTTTGCTAGTGCTGTTGGGGAGGATTTAAACTAATATGGCAGGGGGATGGGAACCAATGCTGGGAGACAGAGGGAAACAAAAAGGAGACAAAAGCAAAAGACAGAAAGGAGATGAGGAAAAGTGGAGGGCAGAGAAACCCAAGGCAAAGAACAAAAAGGGCCACTGTACAGCAAACTTCTAAAAGGACAAAGGGTGTTAATAAAACAAGCCTGAAGGCTTTGTGTCTTAATGCAAGGAGTATCCGCAATAAGGTGGATGAATTAATTGTGCAAATAGATGTTAACAAATATGATGTGATTGGGATTACGGAGACGTGGCTCCAGGATGATCAGGGCTGGGAACTCAACATTCAGGGGTATTCAACATTCAGGAAGGATAGAATAAAAGGAAAAGGAGGTGGGGTAGCATTGCTGGTTAAAGAGGAGATTAATGCAATAGTTAGGAAAGACATTAGCTTGGATGATGTGGAATCTATATGGGTAGAGCTGCAGAACACCAAAGGGCAAAAAACGTTAGTAGGAGTTGTGTACAGACCTCCAAACAGTAATAGGGATGTTGGGGAGGGCATCAAACAGGAAATTAGGGGTGCATGCAATAAAGGTGTAGCAGTTATAATGGGTGACTTTAATATGCACATAGATTGGGCTAGCCAAACTGGAAGCAATACGGTGGAGGAGGATTTCCTGGAGTGCATAAGGGATGGTTTTCTAGACCAATACGTTGAGGAACCAACTAGGGGGGAGGCCATCTTAGACTGGGTGTTGTGTAATGAGAGAGGATTAATTAGCAATCTCATTGTGCGAGGCCCCTTGGGGAAGAGTGACCATAATATGGTGGAATTCTGCATTAGGATGGAGAATGAAACAGTAATTTCAGAGACCATGGTCCAGAACTTAAAGAAGGGTAACTTTGAAGGTATGAGGCGTGAATTGGCTAGGATAGACTGGCGAATGATACTTAGGGGGTTGACTGTGGATGGGTAATGGCAGACATTTAGAGACCGCATGGATGAACTACAACAATTGTACATTCCTGTCTGGCGTAAAAATAAAAAAGGGAAGGTGGCTCAACCGTGGCTATCTAGGGAAATCAGGGATAGTATTAAAGCCAAGGAAGTGGCATACAAATTGGCCAGAAATAGCAGCGAACCTGGGGACTGGGAGAAATTTAGAACTCAGCAGAGGAGGACAAAGGGTTTGATTAGGGCAGGGAAAATGGAGTACGAGAAGAAGCTTGCAGGGAACATTAAGGCGGATTGCAAAAGTTTCTATAGGTATGTAAAGAGAAAAAGGTTGGTGAAGACAAACGTAGGTCCCCTGCAGTCAGAATCAGGGGAAGTCATAACGGGGAACAAAGAAATGGCAGACCAATTGAACAAGTACTTTGGTTCGGTATTCACTAAGGAGGATACAAACAACCTTCCGGATATAAAAGGGGTCAGAGGGTCTAGTAAGGAGGAGGAACTGAGGGAAATCTTTATTAGTCGGGAAATTGTGTTGGAGAAATTGATGGGATTGAAGGCCGATAAATCCCCAGGGCCTGATGGACTGCATCCTAGAGTACTTAAGGAGGTGGTCTTGGAAATAGCGGATGCATTGACAGTCATTTTCCAACATTCCATTGACTCTGGATCAGTTCCTATCGAGTGGAGGGTAGCCAATGTAACCCCACTTTTTAAAAAAGGAGGGAGAGAGAAAACAGGGAATTATAGACCGGTCAGCCTGACCTCAGTAGTGGGTAAAATGATGGAATCAATTATTAAGTATGTCATAGCAGTGCATCTGGAAAATGGTGACATGATAGGTCCAAGTCAGCATGGATTTGTGAAAGGGAAATCATGCTTGACAAATCTTCTGGAATTTTTTGAGGATGTTTCCAGTAAAGTGGACAAAGGAGAACCAGTTGATGTGGTATATTTGGACTTTCAGAAGGCTTTCGACAAGGTCCCACACAAGAGATTAATGTGCAAAGTTAAAGCACATGGGATTGGGGGTAGTGTGCTGACATGGATTGAGAACTGGTTGTCAGACAGGAAGCAAAGTGTAGGAGTAAACGGGTACTTTTCAGAATGGCAGGCAGTGACTAGTGGAGTGCCGCAAGGTTCTGTGCTGGGGCCCCAGCTGTTTACATTGTACATTAATGATTTAGACGAAGGGATTAAATGCAGTATCTCCAAATTTGCGGATGATACTAAGTTGGGTGGCAGTGTGAGCTGCGAGGAGGATGCTATTAAGCTGCAGAGTGACTTGGATAGGTTAGGTGAGTGGGCAAATGCATGGCAGATGAAGTATAATGTGGATAAATGTGAGGTTATCCACTTTGGTGGTAAAAACAGAGAGACAGACTATTATCTGAATGGTGACAGATTAGGAAAAGGGAAGGTGCAACGAGACCTGGGTGTCATGCTACATCAGTCATTGAAGGTTAGCATGCAGGTACAGCAGGCGGTTAAGAAAGCAAATGGCATGTTGGCCTTCATAGCGAGGGGATTTGAATACAGGGGCAGGGAGGTGTTGCTACAGTTGTACAGGGCCTTGGTGAGGCCACACCTGGAGTATTGTGTACAGTTTTGGTCTCCTAACTTGAGGAAGGACATTCTTGCTATTGAGGGAGTGCAGCGAAGGTTCACCAGACTGATTCCCGGGATGGCGGGACTGACCTATCAAGAAAGATTGGATCAACTGGGCTTGTATTCACTGGAGTTCAGAAGAATGAGAGGGGACCTCATAGAAACGTTTAAAATTCTGACGGGTTTAGACAGGTTAGATGCAGAAAGAATGTTCCCAATGTTGGGGAAGTCCAGAACCAGGGGTCACAGTCTGAGGATAAGGGGTAAGCCATTTAGGACCGAGATGAGGAGAAACTTCTTCACCCAGAGAGTGGTGAACCTGTGGAATTCTCTACCACAGAAAGTAGTTGAGGCCAATTCACTAAATATATTCAAAAGGGAGTTAGATGAAGTCCTTACTACTCGGGGGATCAAGGGTTATGGCGAGAAAGCAAGAAGGGGGTACTGAAGTTTCATGTTCAGCCATGAACTCATTGAATGGCGGTGCAGGCTAGAAGGGCTGAATGGCCTGCTCCTGCACCTATTTTCTATGTTTCTATGTTTCTATGTTTCTATGAGGTCCCCTCTCATTCTTCTGAACTCCAGTGAATACAAGCCCAGTTGATCCAGTCTTTCTTGATAGGTCAGTCCCGTCATCCCGGGAATCAGTCTGGTGAACCTTCGCTGCACTCCCTCAATAGCAAGAATGTCCTTCCTCAGGTTAGGAGACCAAAACTGTACACAATACTCCAGGTGTGGCCTCACCAAGGCCCTGTACAATTGTAGCAACACCTCCCTGCCCTTGTACTCAAATCCCCTCGCTATGAAGGCCAACATGCCATTTGCTTTCTTAACCGCCTGCTGTACCTGCATGCCAACCTTCAATGACTGATGTACCATGACACCCAGATCTCTTTGCACCTCCCCTTTTCCTAATCTGTCACCATTCAGATAATAGTCTGTCTCTCTGTTTTTACCACCAAAGTGGATAACCTCACATTTATCCACATTATACTTCATCTGCCATGCATTTGCCCACTCACCTAACCTATCCAAGTCGCTCTGCAGCCTCATAGAATCCTCCTTGCAGCTCACGAAGGAAGACACTAATAACCTTCTGGAAGTACGAGGGAATTGAGAGTCTAGTGAGAAGGAGGACTGAAGGATATCCTTATTGACGGGAAATTGTGTTAGAGAAATTGAAGGCCGATAAATCCCCAGGGCCTGATAGTCTGCATCCCAGAGTCCTTAAGGAATAGCCCTAGGAATAGTGGATGCATTGGTGATCATTTTCCAACAGTCTATCAACTCTGAATCAGTTCCTATGGACTGGAGGGTAGTTAATGTAACATCACTTTTTAAGAAAGGAGGGAGAGAGAAAATGGGTAATTATAGACCGGTTAGCCTGACATCAGTCGTGGGGATAATGTTGGAATCAATTATTAAGGATGAAATAGCAGGGCATTTGGAAAGCAGTGACAGGATCGGTCCAAGTCAGAATGGATTTATGAAGGGGAAACCATGCTTGACAAATCTTCTGGAATTTTTTGAGGATGTAACTAGTAGAGTGGACAAGGGATAACCAATGGATGTGGTGTATTTGGACGTTCAAAAGGCTTTTGACAAGTTCCTACACAAGAGATTGGTGTGCAAAATCAAAGCACATGGTATTGGGGGTAATACACTGACATGGATAGAGAACTGGTTGGCAGACAGGAAGCAGAGAGTCGGGATAAACGGGTCCTTTTCAGAATGGCAGGCAGTGACTAGTGGAGTGCCTCAGGGCTCAGTGCTGGGACCCCAGCTCTTTACAATATACATCAATGATTTAGATGAAGGAATTGAGTGTAATATCTCCAAGTTTGCATATGACACTAAACTGGGTGGCGGTATGAGCTGTGAGGGGGACGCTAAGAGGCTGCAGGGTGACTTGGACAGGTTAGGTGAATGGGCAAATACATGGCAGATGCAGTATAATGTGGATAAATGTGGGGTTATCCACTTTGGGGGCAAAAACGCGAATACGGAATATTATCTGAATAGCGGCAGATTAAGAAAAGGGGAGGAGCAATGAGACCTGGGTGTCATGGTTCATCAGTCATTGACAGTTGGCATGCAGGTACAGCAGGCGGTGAAGAAGGCAAATGGTATGTTGGCCTTCATAGCTAGGGGATTTGAATATAGGAGCAGGGAGGTCTTACTGCAGTTGTACAGGGCCTTGGTGAGGCTTCACCTGGAATATTGTGTTCAGTTTTGGTCTCCTAATCTGAGGAAGGACGTTCTTGCTATTGAGGGAGTGCAGCGAAGGTTCACCAGACTGATTCCCATGATGGCTGGACTGACATATGAGGAGGGACTGGATCAACTGAGCCTTTATACATTGGAGTTTAGAAGGATGAGAGGGGATCTCATAGAAACATATAAAATTCTGACGGGACAGGACAGGTTAAATGCAGGTCGAATGTTCCCGATGTTGGGGAAGTCCAGAACCAGGGGACACAGTCTTAGGATAAGGGGTAGGCCATTTAGGACTGAGATGAGGAGAAACCTCTTCACTCAGAGAGTTGTTAACCTGTGGAATTCCCTGCCGCAGAGAGTTGTTGATGCCAGTTCATTGGATATATTCAAGAGGGAGTTAGATATGGCCCTTATGGCGAAGGGGATCAAGGGGTATGGAGAGAAAGCAGGAAAGGGGTACTGAGGGAATGATCAGCCATGATCTTATTGAATGGTGGTGCAGGCTCGAAGGGCCAAATGGCCTACTCCTGCACCTATTTTCTATGTTTCTATGTTTCTATGTTTCTTGAGTCTTGTGAACATCACGAAACTGGGTAAGCCACTCACAATGCAATAGCTCTACCAACCTGTGAGCATTGTCACAGGTGCACATATTACAGTTGTCACGCCTGCTACAATTGAATAGCCCTAAGACCACACTGTCAAGCCATATGAAGAATGGTTACTTGGATGTGCCCCCCACCTCTCAGGTCTCCTTGTATATCCAGTGACTGCCTCCCTTTTCTTTGCCCCACCCCCCCCTTAGGTCATTATGTACACACAGTGACTGACTCCCTTCTCCCTGCCCCCCTTCCCCCCCCACCCCCCAGGTCATTATGTACACACAGTGACTTGGATGAGGCCCCATTGTGTGGACACAACCCCTCCCCCCTCCGTGTGAGACAGTGAGCGCCTTTCTCTCGCTAATCCTGTACTGGGAGTTAATTTAGTGCCTGGTCGGTGTGTGAGACAGTGAGCCTCTTTGAATACCCCTTTGAATATGAGAACTTTTTTATTGCGCAATCCAATAATTTGCAAAGCTTTTAGAAGTCACAGTCCTTCATAGACTTCCTAATACAATGTTTGCACGTTGGTGAGATGATGTTCCAGTCCACCACAGAGTTGAAGTGTCAATTAGCTAACACGGAACCAAATTATAACAGAAACTCAGCATATATGTCAGCCCAAAGCCTACTGAACAAAAGGTTCTCCCAATCACATTCAAAACTTCAATTTCTGCATAGAATCACTTAACTACAGTAGTGGTGGTCATCTTGTCGAAACCTCCCGCATATGTTAATATGTACCCCACATATAATTAGATTTGCATCAAGAATTGGTTTTCTTCATTATCCACGGTCTTCTGTGCCACTGTCAAGCTGGAAACAAAATGGAGGGAGGCATAACGCTGGGCCCAAGTCAGGTAAATACTTCAGAAATGGGTGGTTTCTATCGCAGCGGTAACGGGCGGTAGTGGGCCTTAAAAAAAACTTTTAAATAGAATTTAGCATTGGGAGTGAATTTTCCGTGATTTCTGGATGTCCAAAGTGGGCGGGCGCTTTGCAGCAACACCGGCAGTCCAAATTACCACTGGCACTAATTGGGGGGTACCGGGCGGTATTTTACATTTTTCATCAAAATGGGTGGTACCTTTGCAGGAAGTGGCGGTAACTGGGCGATGTGAGAGGAAATTCTAGCCCTTATAATTCATGTTTGTGCTTTTGCAGAGGCAAAGTCCTCAATTATTTTAGAGAAGTCCAACCTGTGACAAATGTGCTTCTCAATAGCTATCTCAGCCAAACCATTCTTGAAACATTGTTGAGCACAAATTGTTCCTGAATAACTTCGAAAGTGAACAGCTTTAATCTCCCGATGCCATAGTTACATGCACAGTCGAAAGGAGGCGGAATGTAATGGGAAGATTTGCACAGAAATCCAACACATTTTCCTTTTAAATAGAGTCAAATGTTTGCAACTTTTGCTTAAGGTTTTCACATCCATGGCCTCCATCCTAAAAAGAAAAATTGTAGAAAAGTTCCAGCTATGATTTTTTTTCATCGTGCTTGTTGTGGCTGTATCAACAAATAAGAAATCTCTATTAAATCCCTCGACAGAACTTTTGCCAACATCATCTGGACATTCATGCTCAACCATTAATTTCTTCCCTCTGCTTCTTTCTAGAGAAACTGTTACTTTAATGTCCACCTGTTCTGTGATTTTCCATGCAGAAACGTGAGCTGATGAAAACCCATTTTCTCTATAATCTTGTTAATATATAAGCACTGCACGAATTTCATTCTTAAGGGTATCCATCGCCTTGAAGCAGTTTGCTCGCACGATTGATTTGAAACAAAACATTGTGTCATACACCGGGAAGGGCTTAACGTTTCAGGTCAATGACTTTTCATCAATACTGAAAAGAACTGAAAGGTTAACTCTGTTTTTCTCTCCACAGATGATACCTGATCTGCTGAGTATTTCCAGCATTTTCTGTTTTTATTCCAAGCATTGAAGTCGTCCTTTGAAATAGCATGTTTCCAAGAAGAAAACAGCAAAAGCAAAACACATCAGGGAACATTGTCTCCATTTTTAAGATAGATGCTATCATGTATTCAACCAGCATTGTAACCCATGTATAATCTGACCAAAGTTGTACACTGTGAGAACAATGACCACTAGGTGGGAGACACTCCTAACCTGGGCCTTCAGGTATAAAAGGAGAAGCTCCACCCACCTTCATCACTTTGAGTGCTAAGGAATAAAGGACAGGTCACAGACTGACCTTCTCTCAAGCATTGGCCTTGTGTGCATTTATACTGTATAGTAAGGATGTATCAATGGCGACGAGAAACTGGGATTTAAACCACGTGAGCATGGCCACTAGCAGAACAGACGAGAGGTACTGTGTTAAGGAATGGTTGGGACAGAGATTCAACATTGTTAAAGCAGCACACAGTTCTCCAGGCAGACAAGGGCAATCAGGCATGCCCCAACATGTAGTCGAACCCAGAGGGGGAGTTCGACAGAGACAATGGCAAGCTGAACGGCGATTCACACCATTGCAAGGGACAATGCGGCCAGTAATGGGGCCATCAACACTTGTTAATGGCGCACTCAAGGGGCAGTCAGGGACGATCGACTGGCGAGAGGCCTTTTGTTTCCAACAACAGCTCATGTTGGAGGTGTGGAGGCACACACTCAGCCGGAGTTTGCAGAGATGAGCAAAATACCTGCAGAAATTGCAGAAATGAACGCTGGGGAAAATCGCTGGAAGCTAAAGTTCAGCGAGTTTCATGTGGAGCACGTATACAGTTCATACACCAGGACGCCACCGATAATGATGAAAGTGCTCCTCAATGGCATCCCAGTATCAATGGAGCTAGACATGGGGGCCAGCAAGTCCCTGATGGGTATCAAACAATTCGAAAAGTTGTGGGCGTCCAAGGCCAGGAGGCCAAAATTATTGCCGATTGACGCACAGCTACGAACTTACACAAAGCAGATCATTCCGGTGCTAGGCAGCGCCATGGTAGTCGTGATCCACAAAGATTCGGAGAACAGTTTGCCACTCTGGATTGTCCCAGGGGACGGTCCCGCACTACTGGGGAGGAGTTGGCTTGCTGTCATGAACTGGAAATAGGGCGATGTCAATGCAATTTCCTCTGTGGAGCGAGTATCATGCTCACAGATCCTGGACAAATTTGACTCATTATTTCAACCCGGCATCGGCACTTTCATGGGGGCCAAGGTAGTGATTCACATAAACCTGGACGCTAGGCCAGTACACCACAAGGCCAGAGCGGTGCCGTACATGATGTGGGAAAAGATAGAAGGCGAATTGGACCGTCTGCTGAGGGAAGGCATCATCTCGCCAGTCGAATTCAGTGACTGGGCGAGCCCAATTGTGCCGGTGCTCAAGGCGGATGGGTCGGTCAGGATATGTGGTGATTACAAGGCCACCATCAATCGGGTGTCACTCCAAGACCAGTACCCGCTACCGAGAGCGGAGGACCTCTTTGCAATGCTATCCGGTGGCAAACCTTTTTCAAAATTGGACCTGACCTCAGCTTACATGACCCAGGAGCTGGCGAGTGAGTCGAAGAAGCTGACCACCATCACGACACACAAGGGTTTGTTTGAGTACAACAGATGTCCGTTCGGGATTCGCTCGGCCGCCGCGATCTTCCAACGAAACATGGAAAGCCTCCTCAAATCAATTCCAGGGACGGTGGTTTTTCAGGACAACATCCTCATCACGGGTTACGATACTGAAGAACACCTCCACAACCTGGAGGAGGTGCTACGCAGACTGGACCGGGTAGGGCTGCGACTGAAAAAGGCGAAGTGCGTCTTCCTAGCTCCAGAGATCGAATTCCTGGGGATGAGGGTAGCAGCAGACGGGATCAGCCCTACTGCGTCCAAGACGGAAGCGATTCAGAGAGCACCCAGACCCCGTAACACGACGGAGCTGCGTTCGTTCCTGGGGCTCCTGAACTATTTTGGTAACTTTCTTCCCAAATTGAGCACGCTGCTAGAGCCGCTACACGTGCTTCTACGCAAAGGTCGCGAATGGGTCTGAGGGGACAGCCAGGAAAGGGCTTTTAATAGAGCACGCAATTTGTTATGTTCCAACAATCTGTTAACACTATACGACCCATATAAGAAACTTGTGTTAACGTGCGATGTGTCATCCTATGGTATCGGGTGTGTGTTGCAGCATGTCAATGCCAAGGGTCAGTTACAGCCGGTAGCTTATGCCTCCAGGAGTCTGTCCCAGGCAGAAAGGGGTTATGGGATGGTAGAAAAGGAGGCGCTCGCATGTGTATATGCTATAAAGAAAATGCATCAGTACATGTTTGGCAGGAAATTTGAGCTGGAGACAGATCACAAACCCCTAACGTCCCTTTTGGCCGACAACAAGGCCGGGCACCGAAAACTGTGCCGATGCAGTCAGCAGGCTCCCACTAGCCACCACTGAAGGGGCTACCGAGCATGCTGCTGAGATGGTCATGGCTGTTGAAGCTTTCGGAAGCGAACGCTCACCCGTGACAGCCCGTCAGATTAAAATCTGGACAAATAGAGACCCGCTACTGTCTCTAGTCAAGAAATGTGTCCTGAATGGGGACTGGGCAGCCACGTACAGGGCATGCCCTGAGTAATTTAAACCATTTCACAGGCGCAGGGATGAACTCTCGATTCAGGCTGATTGCCTACTGTGGGGAAACCGCGTAGTCATGCCCCAGATGGGCAGAGAGGTGTTCATCAGAGAACTCCACAATGAGCACCCGGGCATTGTCAAGATGAAGGCAATTGCCAGGTCACACGTTTGGTGGCCAGGGATAGGCACAGATCTGGAACTTTGTGTTCACAGGTGCAACACGTGTGCCCAGCAGGGCAATGCGCCCAGGGAAGCCCCCCTTAGCTCCTGGCCATGGCCCGCCAAGCCTTGGTCACGCATCCATGTGGACTACGCAGGTCCTTTCATGGGAAAAAATTTTTGGTTGCAGTAGACGCCTACTCCAAATGGATCGAGTGTGACATTTTAAATTCAAGCACATCCTCTGCCACGGTAGAAAGTCTACGGGCAATGTTCGCCGCCCACGGTCTACCAGACGTCTTGGTCAGCGACAATGGCCCGTGCTTCACAAGCACTGAATTCCAGGACTTCATGGCAGGCAATGGAATTAACCATGTCAGAACGGTACCATTCAAGCCGGCCTCAAACGGCCAGGCAGAACGAGCAGTGCAGATAATCAAACAGGAGATGTACAGAATCCAAGGGGGTTCCCTACAAAGATGCTTATCATGCCTCCTGTTGGCCTATAGATCCCGACCACACTCACTCACAGGGGTTCCACCCGCAGAATTGCTAATAAAAAGAACGCTTAAAACCCGGTTATCCCTTATACACCCCACTATGAAAGAAATTGTCGAGAGCAGGCGCCAGTCACAATATGACTACCATGACAGGAATGTGAGGGCGCGATGTATTGATGTAAATGATCCTGTTTTTATCCTCAACTACGCTGCAGGGCCCAAATGGCTCGCAGGCACTGTGGATGCCAAAGAGGGAAATAGGATTCTGGTAGTTAAACTTACCAATGGACAAATCTGCCGCAAACACGTGGATCAAACAAAAAGGAGGTTCAGCAACCCCAGAGAAGAAGCAGAGGAAGAACATGATGTAGAGTTCACTCCACCACAGGTGACCAAACACCAGAACCAAAGGGAGGAGATTCCAGTCACTGTGGGCAGTCTGGCTAGGCCTGAGGCACCGCAAACAGCAGACACTCAAGCCAGCGCCCAACAACTGGAGCCCCAACTCAGGCGCTCTACAAGAGAGCGTAAATCACCAGAGAGACTCAACCTGTGATCCCAATAAGACTTTGTGGGGGGAGGTGATGTCATGTATTCAACCAGCATTGTAACCCATGTATAATCTGACCTAAGTTGTACACCGTGAGAACAATGACCACTAGGTGGGAGACACTCCTAACCTGGGCCTTCAGGTATAAAAGGGGAAGCTCCACCCACCTTCATCACTTTGAGTGCTAAGGAATCAAGGACAGGTCACAGACTGACCTTCTCTCAAGCATGGGCCTTGTGTGCATTTATACTGTGTAGTAAGGACCTATCAGATGCAATAGTTCTTCTTCATAAAGCATTGATGAACTTTGCCATTACTTTGTGGAAATTCAATATCCATTATTTGCAATATTGTGCGCCAGTTAGTCTTTCTGGCCCTCGAGTGGGGTCATCTGACATCTGAACAGCCTCTGTGGGCTCTCCCTGTGCGTCAGGGTCCTCTGCTTCTGTTTGCACTTTTTCCACCTTAAGAATCAGTGTCTCTCCACGTTCTAGCACCACACAAGTCAAAGCTGCTATCTGAGTTGAAGAAGCACTTTGATTAACAGAGGTAGAACTGTCGTCATTTTCTGCCTCTTGAGATGTAAAGAATGAGGTTCATTTCGGGTTCGCCGCCAATTGTTTGTCTTATGAAATCTGTCGATTCTGAGATACGAGGGTTTCATTAATACTGTGATATGATTCACTGTGTCCAAAGACAAACTGACATGCAATGCGTCGAGAGCGATTGTATAGTCAAGGAGAAGTAACACCAACTCCGCAAGATCCTGCATCGTGCCCCACCTGTGACAGAGACTGTAGGTCCCACATTGGACTCATCAGTCACCTAAGAACTCATATCAGCGTGGAAGCAAATCATTCTCGACTCCAAGGGACTGCCTAAGAGAGACAAGAGATAGTCAAGGCCAAATACCGGGTTCGAGAAATGCTGGACACTGGCTGCATGGCCAAGTTCAACAGTCGGTGCCTCGCAAATTAATACTGCGTGCTTGCAGAGAATGTATGGGAACAATATGCTGCTACAAACCAAATATAATATTACAGAACTGAATTACAAACAAAAAGATCACTAGGGCTAATTATGTACCTGTTAAAAAAGTAATGATGCCATTTTTTATTAAACTGTTTCATGAACTAGACTGTACCACCTTAACGTGACGTCCGGTTAAATTTATGTTTTTCATTAGTCTGTAGATAGATCTGTAGATTAGTCTGTAGCTTAGCACTCCCCGTCCCCAGTACCACATCTGGGGCCCAGACAAATGTCCTGATTACTTGCCCCAATGTATCCTCACAGGGAATTCATACCCCTTTGAGTCACATTTCTGTCAAAGGTCACAATATTATTTTTTGAGGAGGTAACAAAGAGGGTCGATCAGGGTAGTGCTTTTGATGTAGCGTATATGGATTTTAGCAAAGCTTTTGATAAGGTCCTACATGGCAGACTGGTCAAGAACGTAAAAGCCCATGAGATCCAAGTCAAAGTGGCAAGTTGGATCCAAAATTGGCTCAGAGGCAGGAAGCAAAGGGTAATGGTCGATGGGTGTGTTTGGACTGGAAGGCTGTATGCAGTGGGGTTCCTTAGGGCTGAGTACTAGGTCCTTTGCTTTTGTGGTATGTATCAATGATTTAGACTTGAATGTAGGGGGTATGATTAAGAAGTTTTCAGATGATACAAAAATTGGCCATGTGGTTGATAATGAAGAAGAAAGCTGTAGACTGCAGGAAGATATCAATGAACCGGTCAGGTGGGCAGAACAGTGGCAAATGGAATTCAATCCGGAGAAGTGTGAGGTAATGAATTTGGGGAGGGCTAACAAGGCAAGGGAGTACACAATAAATGGTAGGACACTGAGAAGGGTAGAGGAACAGAGGGACCTTGGGATGCATGTCCACAGGTCCCTGAAGGTAGCAGGCCAAGTGGATAAGGTGGTTAAGAAGGCATACGGGATACATGTCTTTTTTAGCCGAGGCATAGAATATAAGAGCAGGGAGATTATGCTTGAACTGTATAAAACACTAGTTAGGCCACAGCTGAAGCAGTGCATGCAGTTCTGGTCACCACATTACAGGAAAGATGTGATTGCACTAGAGAGGGTACAGAGAAGATTTATGAGGATGTTGCCTGGACTGGAGAGTTTTAGCTATAAGGAAAGATTGGATAGGCTGGTGTTGTTTCTTTGGAACATAGGAGGCTGAGGGGAGACCCAATTGAGATGTATAAAATTATGAGGCGCCGAGATAGAATGGATAGGAAGGACCTATTTCTCCTTAGGAGAGGGGTCAATCACCAGGAGGCAAAGATTTAAGGTAGTTGGTAGGAGGTTTAGAGGGGATTTGAGGAGACATTTTTTCACCCAGAGTGGGGATCTGGAACTCACTGCCTGAAAGGTTGGTAGAGGCAGAAACCCTCATAGCATTTAAGAAGTACTTGGGTATGCATTTGAAGTGCCGTAACGTACAAGGCTAGGGACCAAGAGCTGGAAAGTGGGATTTGACTGGATAGCTCTTTGTCTGTCAGCACGGACACAATAGGCCAAATGGCCTCCAACTGTGCTGTAAATTTCTATGATTCTATGAATAAAATATACATATAGGAATGCATTTAATACATTGGAAATTTCAGCATCTCCCTCTCTTCCTTTAAGACCTTCCATAAAACTAACTTCTCACCAAGTTTTTGGTCATCCCTTCTAATATCTCCTCCTTTGGATTGACAACCATTTCTTTCTGATTATGGCTATGCAAAGTTTTTCTATGATAAACTTTTGCTGTATAAGTTGTTGTTATTGAATATCTGTATGGTGAGATTGTGTGAAAGAACAGTGAAAATAAAATTACTTGTGTGTTTACTCATGAACACGTTTTCAGTTCTTTATTTTATTTTTTGAACAGAATGGTATATTACACCCTTACAGACAGCAAACAGGAAATGTTCATTCTATCAGGCTGCATTCTTTGAATGTTGGCATATGAATGCTTAATGGAATGCACATTCGCACACTGATGTTCGAAGAGTCTAATTTCAAGGCATTTGCACAGACCAATAATAACCACTCAAATGAGGATGTTTCAATCCTATTAAGTGACTTGACTAATCAGAATTCAGAAAGGAAACCATCCAGTCAAATGAGCTTATCTAACTGACGGCAAGAAAATGGCATTTGTCTATGATTCCCATTACAGTAGTTTGACTTTACCAGGCTCAGCTAAGCCATGGTCTGTCAGGAAATTTGAAAATGCTACCCTTTTGTTGTGCTGTGATATTGAAAATGATAATTCATTTTGCAACTAGCTTTAACAAAAGATTGGCTTTCACTGAAACTGATAACAGGCTGGTTATCAAAACTCTAGTCATAAAAGAGATGGGACGACAGATCTGAGGAACGGAGTCCTGTATTAAGTGAAAAGGGATAACCTCAAGCCTAAAATAGGGAGGGGAAGGAAAAGAAGAGGACCAATTGGTTGTGACCGAGTTTTTGAAAGGTAGCCAAATACAAATATTCTCAAGCCTAAATTAGGGAGAAGTGGTTAGGTGCCCCGCAGGACCGAGAGCACAGCCTTGACGAGTGCACCGACAGGGATATGCTCTACAATCCAGATATACGTGAAAAGATCATTCGGGTCATGTATGTCCTAGAACAGCCAGGAGGATTGATTCAGATAATAACCAAAGAAAAATGTTTTTTTTAAACAGAAAAATTGGAAAGCTGTAGCTTTGCTATGGCAGGGACAGCAAATTGCAAAGTTTAAAAAACACTCTTAAACCTATTGCAACCTCAATAAAAAGTTGACGTAACAACATTTTGAAGTAAAAGACCAATTAGACCAAAAAAACATTGACAACAGAATGTTGGCTGTGTCCGTAGATCACCTTCAGACTGACAGTGCAAATCAAGTTAGGAAATTACTATCTTGAAAAGCAAAGCAATAAGAGCAGGGGGGTTTAAATAAAATGTAGGAGGAAAAGGTAGAGTTCAGTTGGCGACAGGCGGGAGCAGCGTCGGAGCGGCCTATAAAAGGCCCAGCGGGAGCTCGAGAGTCAGCAGCAGTTGGTGAGAGGCGGGAGCAGTGTCGGAGCGGCCTATGAAAGGCCCAGCGAGAGCTCGAGAGTCAGCGGCAGTTAGCGAGAGGTGGGAGCAGCGTCGGAGCGGCCTATAAAAGGCCCAGCGGGAGCTCGAGAGTCAGCGGCAGTTAGCGAGAGGTGGGAGCAGTGTCGGAGCGGCCTATAAAAGGCGACCGGTGCAGCTACAGCGGGAGAGAAAGCAAAAAAGAAGTAGAAAGGAATCAAAAGGTGACGTCACAGCCAATGGGGTAAGTGATTGGCTGGTGATTGGTGAGTAGCTTTTCTATTTATTTTTATATCAGTAAGTAAACTGTAACATTGTTATTACCAATTTAAGGGTATCTAAGGGTTAAGGCATGGCAGGAGAGATCGGTCACGTGATATGCTCCTCCTGTACCATGTGGGAACTCAGGGACACTTCCGGTGTCCCTGACGACTACGTGTGTAAGAAGTGTATCCGCCTCCATCTCCTGATGGACCGTGTTGTGGAATTGGAGCTGAGGGTGGATTCACTCTGGAGCATCCACGATGTGAGAATGACATAAGTGGCACGTGTAGTGAGTTGGTCTTACCGCATGAGAAGGATCCACAGCCAGCTAGGGAATGGAAGACCAGCAGAAAAAGTAGTACAAAGAAGGTAGTGCAGGGGTCCCATCTGGTCATCCCCCTGCAAAACAGATACACTGTTTTGAGTGCTGTTGAGGGAGATGGCTCATTAGGGGAGAGCAACAGCAGCCAAGTTCATGGCACCGTGGCTGGCTCTGTTGTACAGGAGGGCATAAAAAAGAGTGGGAGAGCGATAGTGATAGGGGATTCATTCATAAGGGGAATAGATAGGCGTTTCTGCGGCCTCAACCGAGACTCCAGGATGGTATGTTGCCTCCCTGGTGCAAGGGTCACGGATGTCTCCGAGCGAGTGCAGGACATTCTGAAAAGGGAGGGAGAACAGCCAGTTGTCGTGGTACACATTGGTACCAACGACATAGGTAAAAAAAGGGATAAGGTCCTATGAGACGAATTTAAGGAGCTAGGAGTTAAATTAAAAAGTAGGACCTCAAAAGTAGTAATCTCGGGATTGCTACCAGTGCCACGTGCTAGTCAGAGTAGGAATCGCAGGATAGCACAGATGAATACGTGGCTTGAGCAGTGGTGCAGCAGGGAGGGATTCAAATTCGTGGGGCATTGGAACAGGTTCTGCGGGAGGTGGGACCAGTACAAACCGGACGGTCTGCACTTGGGCAGGAACGGAACCAATGTCCTAGGGGGAGTGTTTGCTCGTGCTGTTGGTGAGGAGTTAAACTAATATGGCAGGGGGATGGGAATCAATACAGGGAGACAGAGGGAAACAAAAAGGAGACAAAAACAAAAGACAGAAAAGAGATGAGTAAAAGTGGAGGGCAGAGAAACCCAAGGCAAGAAACAAAAAGGGCCACTGAATATAAAAGGGCTGCAGGAGGGGTAAAAACTAAAAATCATGGTTTAAAAACGAGGATGAAAACACTCTACCTAAATGCACGCAGCATTAGAAATAAAGTAAATGAGTTGACGGCACAAATCATTACAAATGGGTATGATTTGGTGGCCATTACAGAAACATGGTTGCAAGGTGGCCAAGACTGGGAATTAAACATACAGGGGTATCTGACGATTCAGAAAGATAGGCAAGAAGGGAAAGGAGGTGGGGTAGCTCTGTTAATAAAGGATGATATAAGGGCAGTTGTGAGGGATGATATTGGCTCCAATTGTCAAAATGTTGAATCATTGTGGATGGAGATTAAAGATAGTAAGGGGAAAAAGTCACTGGTCGACGTAATTTATAGGCCCCCAAATAATAACTTCATGGTGGGGCGGGCAATAATCAAGGGAATAATGGAGGCATGTGAAAAAGGAACGGCAGTAGTTATGGGGGATTTTAACCTACATATCGATTGGTCAAATCAAATCGCAGGGGGTAACCTGGAGGAGGAATTCATAGAATGCATACGGGATTGTTTCTTAGAACAGTATGTAACAGAGCCTACAAGGGAGCAAGCCATTTTGGATCTGGTCCTGTGTAACGAGACAGGAAAAATAAACGATCTCCTCGTAAAAGATCCTCTCGGAATGAGTGATCACAATATGGTTGAATTTGTAATACAGATTGAGGATGAGGAAGTTGTGTCAGAAACGAGCGTACTATGCTTAAACAAAGGGGACTGCAGTGGGATGAGGGCAGAGTTGGCTAAAGTAGACTGGAAACAAGGACTAAATGGTGGCACAATTGAGGAACAGTGGAGGACTTTTAAGGAGCTCTTTCATAATGCGCAACAAAAATATATTCCAGTGAAAAAGAAGGGCGGCAAGAGAAGAGATAACCAGCCGTGGATAACCAAGGAAATAAAGGAAAGTATCAAATCAAAGACCAATGCGTATAAGGTGGCCAAGATTAGTGGGAAACTAGAGGATTGGGAAAATTTTAAGCAACAGCAAAGAATGACTAAAAAAACAATAAAGAAAGGGAAGATAGATTACGAAGGTAAACTTGCGCAAAACATAAAAACAGATAGTAAAAGCTTTTACAGATATATAAAACGGAAAAGAGTGACTAAAGTAAATGTTGGTCCCTTAGAAGATGAGAAGGGGGATTTAATAATGGGAAATGTGGAAATGGCTGAGACCTTAAACAATTATTTTGCTTCCGTCTTCACAGTGGAAGACACAAAAACCATGCCAAAAATTGCTGGTCATAGGAATGTGGGAAGGGAGGACCTTGAGATAATCACTATCACTAGGGAGGTAGTACTGGACAGACTAATGGGACTGAAAGTAGACAAGTCCCCTGGTCCTGATGAAATGCATCCCAGGGTATTAAAAGAGATGGCGGAAGTTATAGCAGATGCATTTGTTATAATCTACCAAAATTCTCTGGACTCTGGGGAGGTACCAGCGGATTGCAGAGCAGCTAATGTAACACCTCTGTTTAAAAAAGGGGGCAGGCAAAAGGCAGGTAACTATAGGCCAGTTAGTTTAACATCTGTAGTGGGGAAAATGCTTGAAACTATCATTAAGGAAGAAATAGCGGGACATCTGGATAGGAATAGTGCAATCAATCAGATGCAGCATGGATTCATGAAAGGAAAATCATGTTTAACTAACTTACTGGAATTCTTTGAGGATATAACAAGCATGGTGGATAGAGGTGTACCAATGGATGTGATGTATTTAGATTTCCAAAAGGCATTCGATAAGGTGCCACACAAAAGGTTACTGCAGAAGATAAAGGTACGCGGAGTCAGAGGAAATGTATTAGCATGGATAGAGAATTGGCTGGCAAACAGAAAGCGGAGAGTCGGGATAAATGGGTCCTTTTCTGGTTGGAAATCAGTGGTTAGTGGTGTGCCACAGGGATCAGTACTGGGACCACAACTGTTTACAATATACATAGATGACCTAGAAGAGGGGACAGAGTGTAGTGCAACAAAATTTGCAGATGACACTAAGATTAGTGGGAAAGCCGGTTGTGTAGAGGACTCAGAGAGGCTGCAAGGAGATTTGGATAGGTTAAGCGAATGGGTTAAGGTTTGGCAGATGGAATATAATGTCGGAAAGTGTGAGTTCATCCACCTTGGGAAAAAAAACAGTAAAAGGGAATATTATTTGAATGGGGAGAAATTACAACATGCTGTGGTGCAGAGGGACCTGGGAGTCCTTGTGCATGAATCCCAAAAGGTTAGTTTGCAGGTGCAGCAGGTAATCAGGAAGGCAAATGGAATGTTGGCCTTCATTGCGAAAGGGATGGAGTACAAAAGCAGGGAGGTGTTGCTGCAACTGTATAAGATATTGGTAAGGCCGCACCTGGAGTACTGCGTGCAGTTTTGGTCACCTTACTTAAGGAAGGATATACTGGCTTTGGAGGGGGTACAGAGACGATTCACTCGGCTGATTCCGGAGATGCGGGGGTTACCTTATGATGATAGATTGAGTAGACTGGGTCTTTACTCGTTGGAGTTCAGAAGGATGAGGGGTGATCTTATAGAAACATTTAAAATCATGAAAGGGATAGACAAGATAGAGGCAGAGAGGTTGTTTCCGTTGGTGGGGGAGACTAGAACTAGGGGGCACAGCCTCAAAATACGGAGGAGCCAATTTAAAACTGAGTTGAGAAGGAATTTCTTCTCCCAGAGGGTTGTGAATCTGTGGAATTCTCTGCCCAAGGAAGCAGTTGAGGCCGAGCTCATTGAATGTTTTCAAGTCAAAGATAGATAGATTTTTAAGCAGTAAGGGAATTAAGGGTTACGGGGAGAGGGCGGGTAAGTGGAGCTGAGTCCACGATCAGATCAGCCATGATCTTATTGAATGGCGGAGCAGGCTCGAGGGGCTAGATGGCCTACTCCTGTTCCTAATTCTTATGTTCTTATGTTCTTATGTTCAGCAATGCCTTAATTGGGGTCCTTCTAAAACAAAAGGGGTACCAATATAGTGCTCAAGACATGGCAGACAATATACTCTGTCAAAAGAAAATACAGGAGCTAGAGGAAAGTTTGGAGCAAAAGTGATGCATGCCATAGACACTGACCTCATTTACCCACAAGATAGTGGGAGCAGTAATTCTGCGTGGGAAGAGATAAACTCTCGGGGCCCGAAATTGTTCAATGCATAAGGCCCACCCATTTCTCGGTGGTATGCTGGCAGTGCGTCATTTCAAACCGCCAGCATACTCCGAGACCGAAGAGGACAAAATTGGTTGATTTTTTGTTGGCATTATGTCGCGGTATGCCAGCGGCCTGCAGCTGGCAATATGTAACCTAATAGGCGATCCAGATCGACTTTCTCTTCGATGGACGGTGTGGCACTGAACTGCGCATGTGTGATTTTTTTTCTGCTTTTTTCACAGAAGCGTTTTACCCGCGATTTCGGGGGTCAGGGGGTCACCCGCACGTGCACAGTGAGTTGAAGAGGAGGAAGAGAGAGTGAGAAGGAGCAGCAAGCTAGTTGACGGGCAGTTACTTTAAAAACACATTGCAGAGTTAAAAAATATTCGTGACAACTAACAATTTTACAGTTTGAAGAATAAGAAGACATATTTTACAAAGCAAAAATCATAACAACAGAAATATACTGGAAATGTTAAAAAAAAAATCAAAGCACAGGATCATCGAAAAGGACGGGAGGTTGAGGGCGCCTGCCTTCGACGAGATGGAGTTACCTGCCCTTCTTGAGAATATTACAGAGAGGTACTCCGAGCTAATGAAGGGTGGTTGTGGAAAGCCCCCTCCAAAGGAGTACAACAGGATATGGGACGAGGTTGGGGAGGCTGCGTCCTTCACAAGTACCATGGTATGCACCGGGGAAAGGTGCCGTAAGAGGTGGAATGACCTTGTGAGGGTAGCAAGAGTAAGTAATGATTTTATTCATGCATCGTCCATGTGCCATGTAACGTGTAAATGTAGGTTCCGTGTCACACGGATGATTTTATTTATCTTAAGGTTACGCCGATGTAATCGTGCTTTCAGGCAATGACAAAAGGATCAACGCAGTGTTTTAATGTGTGTGTGTGTAACCCTGTGTGTCTGCGATGTTAAATGGATTGAAGATTTTTACTTTCATTTACTTTACTTTCTGAAGAAGAAGACATCTGCAATAGCAGCTGATCAGCGGCATACGGGGAGAGGACCCACAACGCAAGAGGGGATTGAAGGGGATTGAGATCCATCCCCTGTCCCTGGTCGGGGATAACAATCGTGCCACCTGACCCACTCACACAGGATGGTCAGTTGAATACAATCCCCGGTCAGTGTTGCGGTCCTCTCATGTCATGTAATGTAACTGTAACTGTAATGTTGGCCTGATGTAATTTAAGGTTATTGCACTGTAATGTTGGCCTCATGTGATGTACTGCAATGTTGGGGGCATGTAACACAATGCGTATATGTATTGTCTGTCTGCAATATGTAATGCAGTATTGCAGCAGTGGTGGACATTTAAGTAAGACTGCGATAAGTCACTGTACTATGCACTCATGTAACCCTGACCCCTCCATTTGTGCCAAGCATTTTTAAATATTGTTTTGCCCAGACTCAGACAATTCAGACCAAACTGACACAGAGAGACCAGACGATAGACCCACTGCCTCCACCTCTGGCATCACCCAGCCCTCTCCCGACTCCACCATTGGCAGAGATGATGAAGACGAAGAGGAAGAAGAGAAAGAGCCGCTGATCCTGGAGCCAGTGGAGGCGGAGGAGGATACACCAGCTCCATGTGGGCCAGCTGGAACATCCTCCACCACTGAGTCTGTATTCAGGGGATTCCCCCCATGGCTCCTCTGATTCTGCTGGACCAAGTGTTGAAGTGCCTTTGCCGCAGCAATGGAGGTTGGTGCAGCAAAGGTCGTTTGCTATAGGTGTGTACCAGGACATGGTGCATCTGTCACAGGCCAGCGTCGACAGAAGTCAAGAGCTACTCAAGGCCATGGCTATGATGGCCACAAACATCGCGGCACTATCAGAACGACAGTCGGAGGATATGTGGCGTATGATCACCGCGACGGAGCAAACCGCCGACGACGTTGAAGCCATGCGGCAATCGACGGGATCGGGACATGGCGTGGAAATCCCCCCGTGCCATGGAGTGAATGATACAGGATATTATGAAATGCTGATTTCCCTGTGGCTTTTGGAGCTGAGAAAATGATCTTTGGGATCACTTATTGAAATCAAAGAGGAACATAGATTAAATCTTGGCTGCAAGAACATGTATGGCAACGCACAGTGCGTCACTGTGTTCTACTGCATTGGGTGCAGGGATTATACTGCGCATATTTACTGATTTCCTGAGTGTTGTATATGCTGACTGTGGATGTGAGACTGTATAAGATGGAGACTTGTTTACCTGATGTACTGTCAATAAGGTTCACACTGTGTACATACATGTTGGCACCACTAGAGGGTGCAACTGGTGGAGACCGAGGGTTTCCTGCCCTGGTGGCAGGATCTGTATAAAAGGCTGCACACAATGCTTGCACAGCAGTCTAGAGTTTGGAATAAAGGACCATGGTCACTACAGTTTTACAGCACATTGCCTCGTGGAGTCATTCATAAGTACATCATAGACATAACAACTGGCGATGAGAATAAGGACTTTCACGCGATCATGGCTACCTTTGGCACACTAAAATACTTTGTGGAGGGTGATGATTGGGATGCCTTCACAGAAAGGCTCAAGCAATATTTTGTGGCAAACGACCTGGCAGGGGAGACGGACACATTGGCGGAGAAGCGCAAGGCTATACTGCTGACCAGTTGTGGGCCCGAGGTCTACCGCCTTGTCAGGGACTTGCTGGCACCCACGAAGGCCAAGGATAAGACATACGATGAGCTGACTGAACTAATTCGCAACCAACTTAAACCAAAGGAGAGCATCCTCACGGCCAGGCACAGATTCTACACGCACCACAGACCTGAGGGCCAGGAAATTGAAAAATATGCTGCCGACCTCAGGAGACTTGCGTGTGATTTTGGCACACACCTCAACAAAGCATTGCAAGACATCTTCATTATAGGAATTGGCCACGAGGACCCCCTTCACAAGCTATTATCTGCCGACACCACAGTCAACCTGCAGAAAGCCATCGGCATCAGTCAGGCGTTCATGACCTCGACCTGCAGCACCAAGCAAATTATTCAGCCTGTGGACTCAAACCCGGCAAGTACTGTAAACACAATGGTGTCTTTCACAGGCAAGACTGTAGAACATGGCTCTGCCCAGGGCAGAGAGCACAGACCTCAGGGTTCCAGAACTCAGAGTCCGCCGAGGGGTGCTAATCGAGTAGCACCATGCTGGCGTTACGGAGGAAACCATAGGGCTCACCAGTGTCGGTTTGCGAGGTACGTATGCAAAGCCTGTAACACGAAGGGCCACCTCCAGCTTATGTGTAAAAGAAATACGACTCACCGTCTAGCAGAGGAGTCGGTAGATTACTTTGAATCCAGCGGGGAGTATGATGATTTGGCTAGCGAGGCAGCTCAGCCCCAAGAAGACGTGTATGGAGTGTTTACCTGTATCACCGATTGTCCTCCAGTAAAGATGGAAGTCGCGATAAATGCCGTTCCAGTCTTCATGGAAGTGGACGCGGGAGCAAGCCAGTCAGTGATGAGCCAGGATGCCTTTGAGTGGCTATGGAATGATAAACGACACGAGTTGGTTCCAGTACAGGAAAAGTTGTGCACCTACACCAAGGAGCTGATCCCAGTCCTTGGTAGTGTGGATGTAAGTGTAATCCATAATGGCGTGGTGCATAAGTTACCTCTGTGGATTGTTGCAGGTGATGGTCCAATGCTACTCAGAAGAAGGTGGATGGGGAAGATCCAGTGGAAATGGGAAGACCTCTTCACTCCAGCAATCGATGTCCCCCATGCTCAGAGTCAGAGCAAAACCTCACCTTCGCTTGGGCCTGGCACCAGAGAACAGACCAGCGCAGCACCTGATGCACAGACTGTCCATCACGACTGTGTGGCAATGATCCGACCAGAACGATCTAAAAGTACCTTCCCGGCTCCAGTGGCAGGACTCCTGGGGAGGAAGATCGAAATCACAGGTACCCTTCCAGCTTTTGTGGCTGAATCGCGGGAGAGAAGGATCAAGGCAGTCGACCTCGAGGACCAAGGCAAGGTGGTGTCCCTGATGCAGCGAGGGGCAGCGTGGCTGAAAAAAAAGATGGCCGCAGCAACATCACGAGGTGCAACACTGAGGGACCAACATGTGGGGTCCAACAAAGGATTTGATTGGGGTAAAGCCAGCAGGGTTCTCTTAAAGGAGACCTGCAACCAACTGAACTTAAAGAGACATTGTATGCATGGCAATCAATGTAACGAACTGATTAAGATTGTGAACAAAATGTTGTTGCAAGATGTCGGGAATAGAATGTCCCCGAGAGCAGCAAGCGAGGGAATTCGGGAGGGTAAAAGCACAGAGCCTGATACCCTGCCCCAGGTCTATCCCACACTGCAGGCACCGGATGGCACCATTCGCCACGGACCCGGAAATGAAAATGGTGCCAATACGCGCAGTCGGCCGCCGTTGCCCACCACCCGGGTGGAGACAGCGCAGCCCCCAGACCCAGTCGCTACCTCGTCCATGTCCGGGACCGAAAGGTCAGAACCAACGAGTTCCCCAAACGGGACCTGGAACAGCCAGGTTCCCAACACCGTGAGAGAGCAGGTAGAAGACTCTGCAGCCCTCGAAGGAGGAGAGGGAGGCCCCACACATCAGTGGCTCTGCCCACCACCAGGCAACGGCAAAGGCCCTGAGTCCTGGATCAGTGAGCGAACCAGGCCCACCCCGCCAGCAGGGGGCACAGTGCCGCCATCAGACGACTAGGACCCCGTCCGGTTGCCCTGGAACTAGCGTCCTCGCATACCTGTACTGCTACCTCAGTACTGACCATGACTAAACCATGAATGCAATCTACCCAATCCTGGCGCACGACTGTAAAACGTAACAAATGTAAGTCATGGAACCTAGGTGCCATGCTACGAACTGAAAAAAAAAGTTTCTTTTTCTTCCTTTCTTTGTACTTGCGTCTGATCCTGTATGTTAATGTAACGGGCCAGCTGCATGATCTCGCTGGCGGGGGGGGCGGGGGGGGGGGGTGGTTGGAAATGGATGTATGTAGTCATGGAAACACACATGGATCACACCCAGAACCCACTTGAACCATCCAATCTGATAACCACTATCCAACGTTGTGGCAAAAGGATTTGGAGGTTAACAGGGAGAGAGCCATGCCAAAGCACAGCCAAGGTGCAAGGGCTACTGGTACTTAAGTCTGTGGAGAGCTAAGCCAGAGCACATAGTGCAAAGGTAATTGGCACAAAGGACTTGGGGGAGAGTGATGTTGTATATGCTGACTATGGATGTACTTTATGTGTAGTCACTGTGAGTCTGTATAAGATAGAGACTTGTTTACCTGATGTACTATCAATAAGGTTCACACCGTGTACATACATGTTGGCACCACTAGAGGGTGCAACTGGTGGAGACCAGGGTTTTCATAGAAACGTAGAAACATAGAAAATAGGTGCAGGAGTAGGCCATTCGGCCCTTCTAGCCAGCACCACCATTCAATGAGTTCATGGCTGAACATGCAACTTCAGTACCCCATTCCTGCTTTCTCGCCATACCCCTTGATCCCCCTAGTAGTAAGGACTTCATCTAACTCCTTTTTGAATATATTTAGTGAATTGGCCTCAACAACTTTCTGTGGTAGAGAATTCCACAGGTTCACCACTCTCTGGGTGAAGAAGTTTCTCCTCATCTCGGTCCTAAATGGCTTACCCCTTATCCTTAGACTGTGACCCCTGGTTCTGGACTTCCCCAACATTGGGAACATTCTTCCTGCATCTAACCTGTCTAACCCCGTCAGAATTTTAAACGTTTCTATGTGGTCCCCTCTCATTCTTCTGAACTCCAGTGAATACAAGCCCAGTTGATCCAGTCTTTCTTGATAGGTCAGTCCCGCCATCCCGGGAATCAGTCTGGTGAACCTTCGTTGCACTCCCTCAATAGCAAGAATGTCCTTCCTCAGGTTAGGAGACCAAAACCGTACACAATACTCCAGGTGTGGCCTTACCAAGGCCCTGTACAACTGTAGCAACACCTCCCTGCCCCTGTACTCAAATCCCCTCGCTATGAAGGCCAACATGCCATTTGCTTTCTTAACCGTCTGCTGTACCTGCATGCCAACCTTCAATGACTGATGTACCATGACACCCAGGTCTCGTTGCACCTCCGCTTTTCCTAATCTGTCACCATTCAGATAATAGTCTGTCTCTCTGTTTTTACCACCAAAGTGGACAACCTCACATTTATCCACATTATACTTCATCTGCCATGCATTTGCCCACTCACCTAACCTATCCAAGTCGCTCTGCAGCCTCATAGCATCCTCCTCGCAGCTCACACTGCCACCCAACTTAGTGACATCTGCAAATTTGGAGATACTACATTTAATCCCCTCGTCTAAATCATTAATGTACAGTGTAAACAGCGGGGGCCCCAGCACAGAACCTTGCGGTACCCCACTAGTCACTGCCTGCCATTCTGAAAAGTACCCATTTACTCCTACTCTTTGCTTCCTGTCTGACAACCAGTTCTCAATCCATGTCAGCACACTACCCCCAATCCCATGTGCTTTAACTTTGCACATTAATCTCTTGTGTGGGACCTTGTCGAAAGCCTTCTGAAAGTCCAAATATACCACATCAACTGGTTCTCCCTTGTCCACTCGACTGGAAACATCCTCAAAAAATTCCAGAAGATTTGTCAAGCATGATTTCCCTTTCACAAATCCATGCTGACTTGGACCTATCATGTCACCTCTTTCCAAATGCGCTGCTATGACATCCTTAATAATTGATTCCATCATTTTACCCACTACCGATGTCAGGCTGACCGGTCTATAATTCCCTGTTTTCTCTCTCCCTCCTTTTTTAAAAAGTGGTGTTACATTGGCTACCCTCCACTCGTTAGGAACTGATCCAGAGTCAATGGAATGTTGGAAAATGACTGTCAATGCATCCGCTTTTTTCAAGGCCACCTCCTTAAGTACTCTGGGATGCAGTCCATCAGGCCCTGGGGATTTATCGGCCTTCAATCCCATCAATTTCCCCAACACAATTTCCCGACTAATAAGGATTTCCCTCAGTTCCTCCTCCTTACTAGACCCTCTGACCCCTTTTATATCCGGAAGGTTGTTTGTGTCCTCCTTAGTGAATACCGAACTAAAGTACTTGTTCAATTGGTCCGCCATTTCTTTGTTCCCCGTTATGACTTCCCCTGATTCTGACTGCAGGGGACCTACGTTTGTCTTTACTAATCTTTTTCTCTTTACATATCTATAGAAACTTTTGCAATCCGTCTTAATGTTCCCTGCAAGCTTCTTCTCGTATTCCATTTTCCCTGCCCTAATCAAACCCTTTGTCCTCCTCTGCTGAGTTCTAAATTTCTCCCAGTCCCGGGTTCGCTGTTATTTCTGGCCAATTTGTATGCCACTTCCTTGGCTTTAATACTATCCCTGATTTCCCTTGATAGCCACGGTTGAGCCACCTTCCCTTTTTATTTTTACGCCAGAAAGGAATGTATAATTGTTGTAATTCATCCATGCGGTCTCTAAATGTCTGCCATTGCCCATCCACAGTCAACCCCTTAAGTATCATTCGCCAATCAATCCTAGCCAATTCACGCCTCATACCTTCAAAGTTACCCTTCTTTAAGTTCTGGACCATGGTCTCTGAATTAACTGTTTCATTCTCCATCCTAATGCAGAATTCCACCATATTATGGTCACTCTTCCCCAAGGGGCCTCGCACAACGAGATTGCTAATTAATCCTCTCTCATTACACAACACCCAGTCTAAGATGGCCTCCCCCCTAGTTGGTTCCTTGACATATTGGTCTAGAAAACCATTCCTTATGCACTCCAGGAAATCCTCCTCCACCGTATTGCCTCCAGTTTGTTTAGCCCAATCGATGTGCATATTAAAGTCACCCATTATAACTGCTGCACCTTTATTGCACGCACCCCTAATTTCCTGTTTGATGCCCTCCCCAACATCACTGCTACTGTTTGGAGGTCTGTACACAACTCCCACTAACGTTTTTTGCCCTTTGGTGTTCTGCAGCTCTACCCATATAGATTCCACATCATCCAAGCTAATGTCCTTCCTAACTATTGCATTAATCTCCTCCTTAACCAGCAATGCTACCCCACCTCCTTTTCCTTTTGTTCTATCCTTCCTGAATGTTGAATACCCCTGGATGTTGAGTTCCCAGCCCTGATCATCCTGGAGCCACGTCTCCGTAATCCCAATCACATCATATTTGTTAACGTCTATTTGCACAGTTAATTCATCCACTTTATTACGGATACTCCTTGCATTAAGACACAAAGCCTTCAGGCTTGTTTTTTTAACACCCTTTGTCCTTTTAGAATTTTGCTGTACAGTGGCCCTTCTTGTTCTTTGCCCTGGTGGCAGGGCCCTGTATAAAAGGCTGGCACCACTAGAGGGTGCAACTGGTGGAGACAAGGGTTTCCTGCCCTGTTTCAAAGGCTGCACACACTGCTTGCACAGCAGCCTAGAGTTTGGAATAAAGGACCAAGGTCACTACAGTTTAAGTACAACACATTGCCTCATGGAGTCATTCATAAGTACATTATAGACGTAACACTGAGGCTGCAAAACTCCTTGCTATCTGCTCCCAGTTCCTCTCTATATTCGACACCGCAAACATTCTTCTGATGCTGCGAATTTCTGTGTGGACAGAATTCCCTCTTCTGTAAATAATAGCTGGAATCCTTTAAGAGCAGCTGTTGCACAAGAAGTCCTGCTGTTTAATCGCCCTGCCCCACACCCAGCCCCCCAATTCCCACCCCAAATTGTGTGAGCTTTTGTTTTCAGGCCTAAACTATGCCAAGAGATGAACCCCAGATGATTAGCAAGGTCGATCTCTCTTATTATGTGCTCGTAGCACCCCTGTTCCCACGGGATTCACGGTTACGACAGGAAAATTTACCTTATGGTAAATAAATATATCCTAGTGAGAGAAAGGATAACAATAATAGGAAGACTACAGAGATAGAATACCCAGATGAAAAGTGACAGACGGCCGAGGCGTAAGGTAAAAGGAACTGAAGACTGGTGAGGGAAGAGTCAAGATTGCTGAAGATAAAAAGTATAAGACGAAGAAAATACAAAGAAAGCAGACAGAGTAAAGGGAACAGGAATAAAATATCGCAACAGATCATTAAATGATGGATGTGTTAAACTGATTCTTTGGGCTGGATTTTTGATTCTGCTCATTTTGGGGCAGTAATGGCGACGGGGTGGGGGGGGGGAGGGTGGGGTGGGGACGGTGGCGGCGGAGTGGAGTGGAGTGGGGGGGGGAGGGGGGTGGGGACGGTGGCGGCGGATGGAGTGGGGGGAGGGTGGGGGGAGGGGGGGTGGGGACGGTGGCGGCGGAGTGGAGTGGGGGTAGGGGGGGGGGGGGTGGGGATGGTGGCGGCGGAGTGGAGTGGGGGTAGGGGGGGGGGGGTGGGGTGGGATGGTGGCAGCGGAGTGGAGTGCGGGGGGGGGGGAGGGGGGGTGGGGACGGTGGCGGCGGAGTGGAGTGGGGGGGTGGGAGGGTGGGGTGGGGACGGTGGCGGCGGAGTGGAGTGGGGAGGGGGGGGTGGGGTGGGGTGGGGACGGTGGCGGCGGAGTGGAGTGGGGGTAGGGGGGGGGGGGTGGGGTGGGGACGGTGGCGGCGGAGTGGAGTGGGGAGGGGGGGGGTGGGTGGGGTGGGGACGGTGGCGGCGGAGTGGAGTGGGGGTAGGGGGGGGGGGGGTGGGGTGGGGACGGTGGCGGCGGAGTGGAGGGGGGAGGGGGGGGGGAAGGGGGGGTGGGGGGGGGGTGGCGGCGAAGTGGAGTGCGGGGAGGGTGGGGGAAGGGGGGGTGGGGGACGGTGCGGGCGGAGTGGAGTGGGGGGGGGGGGGTGGGGACGGTGGCGGCGGAGTGGAGTGGGGGGGGGGGGGTGGGGACGGTGGCAGCGGAGTGGAGTGGTGGGGGGGGAGGGGGGGTGGGGACGGTGGCGGCGGAGTGGAGTGGGGGGGGGGGAGGGGGGGTGGGGACGGTGGCGGCGGAGTGGAGTGGGGGGGGGGGAGGGGGGGGTGGGGACGGTGGCGGCGGAGTGGAGTGGGGGGGGGGGAGGGGGGGGGTGGGGACGGTGGCGGCGGAGTGGAGTGGAGTGGGGAGGGGGGAGGGGGGGTGGGGACGGTGGCGGCGGAGTGGAGTGGAGGGGGAGGGGGGAGGGGGGGGTGGGGACGGTGGCGGCGGAGTGGAGTGGGGGGGGGGAGGGGGGGTGGGGACGGTGGCGGCGGAGTGGAGTGGAGTGGGGGGGGGGAGGGGAGGGGGGGGGTGGGGACGGTGGCGGCGGAGTGGAGTGGAGTGGGGGAGGGGGGAGGGTGGGGTGGGGACGGTGGCGGCGGAGTGGAGTGCGGGGGGGGGTGAAGTTTGTGCCCAAGAACAGTTTGCGCCTCAGTCAGCAAAATTCATCAGCTGGGCCCTGAGTGTGGGGCAGAACGCTAAGGAAGACATTACGCACCTCTCTTAGGGCACTGGGCTGGCTGAGCAAGCGAAATTCCCGAGCTAAACACCAGGCCTTGGAGCACTGTAAGAGAGGCCTAGAGGGCAAAAGAAAAACCCCCATGAAAAAATCCCACCAAAAAAATTCCCAATAAATAACTCACGCCACCACAACATAAATTGCAAAAAACCCAAAGGCAAGCACACTTACCTGAGGTCGACATTATTTACCTTGCTGCAGCCATTACAGCTCGGACGGCCCACTTTCACAGGTGGTCCCAGCAGGGTGCTCTACTGAGCGCTAAGGGTAGGGCAACAGCCAAAAATCAAGCCGGTGTCGCAACCAGGGGCGTTGCATACCCACTTGCCCCTTCTGGGCGGGAATGCTCCGCGCCCCGTCGAAACCGGCACTCAAAGTACCGGCCGGGCACAGGAAGCTGGACACCCACCCGGAAGTGCTTACCACCACCATTGCCACCCCTCTTGGGTGCTAACAGGGACGGCAGAAGCTCGAAAATCCAGCCCTTTACATTTGCATTCCTTTCTAAGGAATACGGATGAACTTCAGATCACTGTCAATCTAGCTCCGAAATCAATAACATTTACACACGTTGAGAAACTCAAAGCATTAGGTGCCCGCAAGGCATTTGTGGTAGTTGAAATACACCTTGAATCCTTGAGGATATTTTAGAAAATAGACAAAGCTAAAATTATATTATTTAGGAGTTCAACAAATTTGATTCTGTACCTAACAATGAGAGAAACATTTAAAATAATGAAAGGGATAGACAAGATAGAGGCAGAGAGGTTGTTTCCACTGGTCGGGGAGACTAGAACTAGGGGGCACAGCCTCAAAATACGGGGGAGCCAATTTAAAACCGAGTTGAGAAGGTATTTCTTCTCCCAGAGGGTTGTGAATCTGTGGAATTCTCTGCGCAAGGAAGCAGCTGAGGCTAGCTCATTGAATGTATTCAAATCACAGATAGATAGATTTTTAACCAATAAGGGAATTAAGGGTTACGGGGAGCGGGCGGGTAAGTGGAGCTGAGTCCACGGCCAGATCAGCCATGATCTTGTTGAATGGCGGAGCAGGCTCGAGGGGCTAGATGGCCTACTCCTGTTCCTAATTCTTATGTTCTTATATTCTTGGTTCTTGTAACTGTGATTCAAAAAATGCGATGTAAACCAAGAAATGTAAATTACCACAAAATAGACTTGTTAGCACAATGGAAGCCCATTGGATTACAGGGGCAGTGACAGTGGCAGCATGGACATAAAATTGGCTAAGAGGCAGAAAGCAGAAAGAAGTGGTGATGGTTGATCTTCAGCCTGGAGGAGAGATTAATTAGAATGGCACCAGGGATGTAGAACTTCAATTACATGCAGAGATTAGAGAAGCTGAAGATTTAATAGAGGTGTTCAAAATTCTGAGAGATTCTGATAGAGAAAATAGGGAGAAACTGCTTCCACTGGCAAAAAGGTTGGTAACCAGAGGGGACAGATTTAAGGTAATTGGCTAAAGAACCAGAGGGGCGATGAGAGGGATTATTTATTTTTTTACACAGTGAGTTGCTGTGAACTGGAATGCGCTGCCTGAAAGGGCGGTGGAAGCAGATTCAATAGTAACTTTCAAAAGGGAATGGGATAAATACTTGAAGGGGAAAAGAATGGAAGGCTATGGGGAAATAGCCAGAGTGGGACTATTTGGATAGCTTTTATAAAAGAGCCTTCTGTGCTGTATAATTCTACGATTACTGATTATAAGCTTAGTTTCAATTATTGGGGATATCACCATTTCATGGGATAAAAACAACATTCCTCCAAGCAGCACAGAAGACATAAGAGCTAGTCAGTGTGGCTTTAGAACCAATAGGTCAGATAAGACCTCACAAAATTAATTTAATTATTTGAGCCAGTAATTAAGCTAGTGGATGAGAGCAATGCAGTGACACAGTAAATTTTGATTTTCAGAAGATATTTGATAAGACTTCACGTTTCAGACTTTTAAGAAGAATAAAATGAGTATGCAATATACCGTCATGCTGCCTTTGAAGTGGACAGCAAGTTCAGGATTTCTGCAATTGCCCAGCAATTATGGATGAAAATTTTACAGCAGGGCTGTTTGCACAATGTAGAGAGATCCCCTTTGGAAAACCAAATATATATTAAATGGTTAAACTACAAGCCAGTCTTTCAAACTTACCATCAAGTAGGTGATGTTCTGAGTGAGGCTGCTATCTTTGAGGCTCTGAGGCCGGAAATGAAAGCATTTAGGTGTGACCCACAGGACTATTCTGATTATATTTATTGTCCATTAAATGTAATATGATATTTTTTCAATCCCCAGATTTGGAAATTGTTCCCTAAGTTATTGTTGAATAAAGAACATTTTTCCAATAGATTTTTGAATAAAGCTTTATTCTCAGGTTTCTAAAATGTAATTTTGCTGCGAGGAAAAAAATGAAATGCACACACCCAGACCCCAAAATCACAAATTTAAGCATATTTTCAAAGTGCTGAAATTTAAATGGAGATAACCTAAGACCAAATAGCTATATGGCAAGGACTTCAGATGATAATGATCTCTAATAGTATTAATGAGAGAACTTGGGCTGGATTTTACCAACCTCGGCGGGTCCGTGGTGGGCGACCTTGGTGGTGGGTCCCAGGCTCACTGCCGGCTCTAGCCCGCTATCCAAAATGATTTTCCCCTGATTGGGCTTGTTAAGCCCGCCGAGGGTGTTTGCTGGTGAAATGAAGGAAATGGGTCTGATGATGACATTTGATGACATGTCATCAGCCGGTTTCCTTAAAGGGATCAGGCGCAAATTGATTTTGACATTTGTGCTGTCAGTGTTCTACAGCATTGAGGTGTTACAAACACTGACAAGCACTGCACAGAGGTGCAGGGCTGCACTCAAGCTCTCCCATGATTCCCTCCATATGCTTATGGAGGGAGTCACAGCAAGCAGGGAGATTCTCTTCCCTTTCAATGAGTGGAAGAGACTTCCCCAGAAGACCAACTCACAGGACAGGAGGGCACAAGCAGGGATGTAGCAGCAAGACCAGGCTGACGCGAACCTTTCAATGATCTCAGTGGATCACGAAACGTTACTGCAAAGCCACACTCAACCTCATCCTGCTGTGCCACTCATCACATCCCCATCACTCTGCCTTCCCTACTCCACTCCTGCACATCATTACTCACAACAACTTACCTTGCACCTCCACCCATCCCTCTCTCTCTATATTATCACTTCCCATCTCACTGGCCACCCCTCACATTCATCCTAGTGCAACACACAAGGGTAGACACTAGTGTGTTTTAGCCAATGTTCATGTGAAGTTTCTGTTAATGTGCTGTCAAACATTGAAATCTTTATTTTCAACACTTTGCGTTCTTGGACAAATTTGTGTGCACCTTTGGAAGTGGCTTAGTGAGTTGCAATGAATGGTGAGATGTAACGGTACCCACCACAATGGTGATGAGTGTGAAAGGAATGGCTTGGGCGTTGTAGGGATGCTTTATGGTGTTGGTGTGGGGTGGTGCTAACCTGGTGCATCATGTGGCAGTCAGGGTGTACAGCATGAAGTGAAGTAAATGTGGCCATGGTGAGGCTCTCCCTGGCATCCCGGGCAGCAGTGTGGTCGGGTGCTGATGCCCTCTGTCTTGTGCAGTATCAGGTGATTGCGGAGAAGGTTGGTGTTGTTGGTGCTGCTGGTGTATTTGGTGCTGCTGGTGTTGGGGCTGATCATGGTGGGATTCTGAGGACCAAGGTGGGACAGTATTATCCGTACCCATTCTGATGTAATAGATGGCAGGTGAACTTGAGATGACAGCAGCAATCTGTCAATGGTGAGAGAGGTTGTTCCAATAAGGTGACACTGGATGGAAAGTTTGCTCCAAACACCTGCAACCTGCATAAAGCTCAATCTGTCTTCCAAATGCAGCAAGCAACAGCTTCTGAGCTTGGAAAGTGAACAGGTGTGAGATGGGAGCTCTCACAGCACATTTCCTGTTGTCAAGTAATGAGATGATTCCATGGCCGTTCGACTTCCGACCTGCTTACCTGACGTGATCCCAGAGTAGCGTGGACCCCGTGGGTGACCTGGTTAACTCCGAAGGTGAGCCGAAAATAGTTCTTAATCCTCGGTTATAATGACCTGAATCGTCTCTCCCGTTGCTGCGTGTCGGGTCTGCTCATCTGACAGATCCGACATGAGGTAAAGGTGTGTGGTGGTGGGTTGACAGTGGGGTCCCGACTCGCTGTAAAAAAAACATTTTCCCTCCCGACCCACCACCGATCGTGCTTGATGACCCCCCTGCAAAATTCCCCCCCTTATATTTGCTGATTGGAGCACCGGCCGACATGATCCCAGATACGCTCACGCACATGGTGCACCTGAGATTCGTGGGCCACTGTGCTGCCTTCTGCACCGCAGTATCCGACAGCAACTTGTCGGAGGAGGGTTCCCAGCAGCTAAGTGTGCATTTGGTTTGGATGCCAGTGGCGTAATCCTTAGTAATACTGCCTGTTATGTCTTGATTAAAGAGTCAGACTCGATACTGCAAGCTCAAACTAAGGTGTGACTGTAGTCCTTTACTACAGATCTCAGGTTGCCTTCTCAGCCTGTGAGGCCTCCTTATATACAGCTGCTCCCAAGGGATTGTGGGATCCCTTGGGACGCCAGGTGATAAGCCCTCTGGTGGTTAGACATGGTATTTACAGGTTTACATACAAAACAACACTCCCCCCCACCCCCGCGGCCCCCCCCCCCCCCCCCACAAAGTCAATAGTGTAAATATTTACAATGTGAGTCGATTTGGAGCCTCCCTTTCCCTGGTTGATCGTCTTGGTGCAAATGCTGGTTTTGGTGAGTCGTTTGTTGGGCCCTCGCTGGGCTGCTGCGCAGCTGGCCTTGCTGGGCTGCTGAGGGTGATGGGTTCTGCTTCATGGTCAAACGCTGGGTCGGTTGCCACTTGTGTGTGTGTTGGGGGGGGGTGAAAAAGGTAGAGTCTATTGTGGGTTGTTCTGGATAGTCCATAAATCTGAATTTGGTTTGGTCCAAGTGTTTCCTGCAGGTGAGTCCATTTGAGAGTTTGACCACAAACACTCGACTCCCCTCTTTGGCTAAAACAGTGCCAGGAAGCCACTTGGGACCTTGTCCACAGTTCAACACAAATACAGGATCATTTATCTCAATTTCGCGTGACACATTTGCGCGATCAGAATATGTATTCTGTTGAAGCCGCCTGCTCTCTACCTGTTCGTGTAGATCAGGGTGGACTAATGATAGCCTTGTCTTAAGTGCCCTTTTCATGAGCAGTTCAGCGGAGGGACCCCAGTGAGTGAGTGGGGTCTTGTGCAGTAACTAAGCAGGACTCGGGATAAGCGAGTCTGCAGTGAGCCTTCAGTTACCCTTTTCAAGCTCTGTATGATTGTTTGAACTGCTCGTTCTGCCTGACCATTGGACGCTGGTTTAAACAGGGCAGATGTGACATGTTTGATCCCATTGCGGGTCATGAACTCCTTGAACTCGGCATTGGTAAAGCACGGCCCATTGTCACTTACAAGGACATTAGGCAGGCTGTGCATGGCAAACATGGCGCGTAGGCTTTCAATGGTGGCAGCGGACGTGCTTGCCGACATTATCACACATTCAATCCATTTGGAATACGCATCTACAACCTTTAAGAACATTTTTCCCAAGAATGGGCCTGCATAGTCGACATGAACCCTGGACCACGGTTTGGAGGGCCAGGACCATAAACTTAGTGGCGCTTCCCTGGGTGCATTGCTTAACTGTGAACATGTGTTACATTTGTGCACACAGGACTCGATACCGGGCCACCACACGTGGGATCTGGCTATCGCTTTCATCATTACGATGCCTGGGTGGGTGCTGTGGAGATCACTAATGAAGGTGTCCCTGCCCTTTTTTGGCACCACTACCCGATTGCCCCATAGGAGGCAGTCTGCCTGTATAGACATTTCATATCTGCTCCGCTGGTGCGGCTTTATTTCTTTCTGCATCTCTAATGGGACACTGGACCAGCTCCCGTGAAGCACACAGTTTTTTACCAAGGAGAGTAAGGGGTCCTGGCTCGTCCAGGTTCTAATCTGTCGGGCGGTAACAGGTGATTGCTCACTCTCGAATGCTTCCATTACCATGACTAAATCTGCGGGCTGTGCCATCTCCACCCCTGTGGTGGGCAATGGCAGCTACTGAGAGCATCGGCACAGTTTTCTGTGCCTGGCCTGTGGCAGATGGCGTAGTTGTATGCAGACAACGTGAGCACCCATCTCTGGATGCGGGCCGATGCATTAGTATTTATCCCCTTGCTTTCAGAAAAGAGGGATATAAGTGGCTTATGGTCGGTTTCCAATTCAAATTTGAGCTCGACAGATACTGATGGATTTTCTTTGCCCCGTAAACACACGCTAACGCTTCTTTTTCGATCATACTGTAGGCCCTCTCAGCCTTAGACAGACTTCTGGATGCATAAGCAACCGGTTGCAATTTCCCAAATTCATTAGCTTGTTGCAATACACACCGACGTCGTACGACGATGCATCACATGCTCGTACCAAACGCTTACATGGATCCTACAACACAAGCAATTTATTTAAACATAACAGCTTCCTAGCTTTCTCAACGGCATTTTCTTGGCTTTTACCCCATACCCATTCATCTCCTTTCTGCAGTAAAGACTGCAAGGGTTCTAACAATGTGCTAAGACCCGGTAAGAAGTTAACAAAATAGTGCAGGAGTCCTAGGAACGACCGCAGCTCCGTCACGTTCTGTGGTCTCGGTGCGTTCTCGATTGCCTCCATCTTCGAATCGGTGGGCCTGATGCCGTCCGCCGCGATTCTTCTGCCCAGGAACTCCACTTCAGGCACCAGTAAACCGCACTTCGAGCGTTTTAGCCTGAGCCCCACACGATTAAGCCGACTAAGAACCTCCTCCAGGTTCTGCAGGTGCTCGACGGTGTCCCGACCTGTAACCAAGATATCGTCCTGGAAGACCACAGTGTGTGGGACCGACTTCAGCAAGCTTTCCATGTTCCTCTGGAATATCGCTGTGACCGATCGAATCCCAAACGGGCATCTGTTGTAAATGAAGAGACCTTTGTGCGTGTTGATGCAGGTGAGGCCTTTTGATGATTCCTCCAGCTCCTGCGTCATGTAGGCCGAGGTCAAGTCCAGCTTTGTGAACGTTTTCCCTCCCACCAGTGTCGCAAATAGGTCATCTGCCTTCGGTAGTGGGTATTGATCCTGCAGTGAGAAACAATTGATAGTTACTTTGTAATTACCACAGATTCTAACAGTGCTGTCTCCCTTGAGGACTGGAATAATCGGACTGGCCCACTCATTGAATTTGATCGGTGAAATGATGCCCTCTCGTTGTAGCCTGTCCAGCTCGATCTCCACCCTCGCTCTCATCATGTACGGTACTGCTCTCGCCTTGTGATGGATGGGTCACGCCCCGGGATCAAATGGATCTTCACTTTTGCTCCTTGGAACTTCCCGATGCCTGATTCAAACAGTGAGGGGAATTTGTTTAGGACCTGGGCACATGAGGTGTCGTCGACGGACAAAAGCGCTCGGACGTCGTCCCAGTTCCAGTGTATCTTTCCTAGCCAGCTCCTGCCGAACAGCGTGGGGCCATCTCCCGGTACCATCCAGAGTGGTAACTCGTGCACTGCTCCATCGTAGGAGACCTTTACAGTAGCACTGCTGATTATGGGAATCAGTTCCTTTGTGTACGTTCTCAGTTTAGTATGAATGGGAGTCAGGACTGGCATTGAGGCCTTGCTGCACCACAATTTCTGAAATCTTTTTGCTCATTATGGACTGGCTTGCACCCATGTCCAGCTCCATGGACACCGGGAGTCCATTTAATTCAACCATCAGCATTATCGGGGGACACTTTGTAGTAAATGTGTGCACCCCATATACCTCTGCCTCCTTGGTCTGAGGCTCTGGTTTGTCATGATCCACCGTGGATCTGTCCTCCTCTGTAACATGGTGGTTTGCAGGATTGGAGGGTTTGCAGCTCACCTGCACATACATTGAAGGTGTCCCATTGTTCCACAGCCCTTGCAAACGTATCCTTTGAAGCGGCATGAATGGAAACAATGATCACCCCCGCAGCGTTAACAAGGTTTTAATGGCCTTGTATTCATCACCCTCGATGGTGGACTCTGAGTCATCTGTGGACGTGCAGCTGCAGGTATGTATGTCCTGTCCTGTACATTTCGATTCGAAAACAATGTTACTTTGTTCACAGTACTTGCAGCAGCACTAGTGTGCTGAGAAATTTGTTTGGTATTGTCACTGGTGGCGATAAACGCCTGGGCTATCACTATGGCTTTACTCAAGGTTGGGTCTCTCCAGTCAAAGGTTTTCGAAGTATTACTTCATGGCCAATGCCAAGTACAAAGAATTCCCTGAGCATGTGCTCCAAGTGTCCTTCAAATTCGCAATGTCCTGCAAGGCACCTTAGCTCGGCGACATAGCTCGCCTCTTCCTGGCCTTCAGACCTCTTGTACATATAGAACCGATACCTCGCCATCAGAATGCTTTCCTTCAGGTTTAGATGCTCCCGGACCAGTATGCACAACTCATCGTATGACTTGTCTGTGGGTTTCGCTGGAGCGAGAATATTTTTCATGAGGCCATACGTTGGTGCCCAGCAGACGGTGAGGAGAATCGCCCTTCGTTTGGCAGCGTTCGCTTCTCCTTCCAGCTCATTGGCCACGAAGTATTGGTCGAGTCGCTCCATGAAAGTTTCCCAATCATCACCCTCCGAAAATTTCTCCAGGATGCCCACGGTTCTCTGCATTGTTGCAGTGGGGTTCGTCATCTGTATCTTGTCGCCAGTTGTTATTTCTTGAATAAAGAGTCACACTAGATACTGCAAGCTCAAAGTAAGGTGTGACCATAGTCCTTTATTACACATCTCAGAGTGCCTCGCCAGCCTGTGAGGCCTCCTTATATACAGGTGCTCCCAAGGGATTGTGGGATCCCTTGGGACTCCAGGGGAATAAGCCCTCTGGTGGTTAGTCATGGTATTTACAGGTTTACATACATAACACCGCCGACTGCAAAATTCGGGCCAACAAGTTGTCTAGCTAAATATCAAATTGGTTTGCCAACAGAAAACAGAAGTGATGATAACTGTTAAAAGCTCTTTTTGACAAACAGTGACAAGTGTAGTTGTGTGAGGATCTATTCTCATTTGCAGTATTCATCAATAGTATGGAGAAGGGTGAATATAGTAATATAGCAGTTGCTGATATGAAGCTATTTGACTAATATCATTCAAAAGAATAAGATGTACTAAGAAATAGTGGATAGATTTGCATACGGATAAATGCAACAGAACTGCATATGCACCAAATGGGGTCCACTGAGCAAGATGGAATAGAATAAAAGATTTGGGTGAAATTATTCACTAAAAAAATGTTCGAAAAAGTTACAAGGTTGCAAGAATAAACAAACCATTTTGAACCCTTAATGATCATAAGAAGTTGATGCTTAAAATACCATAAGCAGTTTTGAGTATCCTACAGTCACAAAAGTGATGCATTGGAAAGGGCTCAGGGAAGAGTAACACATATTAAAGCCTAGAAATCATTGTGATATTAATGGACAAACAATTACCACATTTGTACAACATTCCTCTGTCTGTATATTTTAATGAAGGTGTTAACCTACTTAAAATAAATTGATTAAAATCTCCATTAAATAATGACAGAAACCTGAGTAAAAGTACTGTAAATTTACTAATGTACCAAACAATAATTTCTAGGCTAACATTATACAGGCAATTTGACACAATTAGACTTAGTTTCACGGTAGAAAAAAAATCCAGATCTTTAAAATGCCTGAAGACATTAATATGAATAGACAGATTACTTCATTTAAAGCCAAAGTACAAACTGACAATCCTTGCAAGACTAGAGATTGGAATTGATTCCCTCACAAATTAGTAGATGTGGAATAGAATTCAATCAAAAATAGCTAATGGTTGTTGATTAATTTATTTTCAAAGAAGCTGATCCAATATTGGTTCTGAAAATAATGGAAGGTTAAGCGACGGTGCAGATATTCTAGTACACTATTTTGATAGTCCATCGTTAAATTATTTCCTAGCAGCCTTACAATTTTCTCTAACAGGAAATGCTGTCTATAGTTATTCAGCTCCCATGGGGGACAAGATAAATAAAGGAGAGTCTGTTGTGCTGAAACTTCTACATGGCTGATTGAAGGAACGGGGTACTCAAAGGAGAACAGGGACAAGAATCGCAATCAATTGAGAGACATAAAACAGCCATAAGGGTAGCCAAGAGATCTCTGGAAAAAGAAGATGGTGCATAATTATGGTAGTAATAGCAAAAGCTTTTTCAGCTATGTCAGAAGTCAAAGACTATTAAGCGTGGAGGCTCCGACCTGCGTGCAGGTCAGGGCCATAAAAGAAGCAATGTGGAGGCCTCGGGAGCAGCGTGGAGGCATACTGTTTATGGGAGCAGCGCGAGCTGATGCAGGAGGGCGACGGCAACAAAGAGTTGACATCATCAAGGTCCAGGTCGATGATTGGAGCGTGGGCAGATACAGCAGGAGCAGCGAGATCGGGGCGAAGGAGCGGCGAGAGACTGTAGAGGGATGTGATCGGGGCACAGGAGAGGCGTGAGTTTGGGGCCAGGGGCCCAGGGGCAGCCCACACTGCGATATGTGTGAGCACTAGGTCCGTGCAGCAGAGCAGGTTTCCAGTCGTCTTGGATAACCCTTGCCACTGGACCAAGACCGAGCTCTGTCAAGCCCGTGTGGTGGCTGGTGTGTAACGGCCACCAAACGTGAAAAAAAATCCACGCACAGGCATCTTCCACCCTTCAGGATGTAGTTCGGGACCTGGAATATTAGATCCTTTGTTGAAACATATCTGTGAACTCATCCTTTTTGGCATAGAAGCAAGTCATCCTCGTTTCGAGGGATTGCCTATGATGATGATGATGATTAAGGATCATATAGGGCCACTGAAGGATACTGATTTAAACTGATTCTCAGGTAATAGCAGAGCTGCTAAATGACAAGTTTGCTGATGACACAAAGATGGTTGGGAAAGCAAATTGTGAGGAGGACACAAAAAATCTGCAAAGGGATATAGACAGGCTAAGTGAGTGGGCAAAAATTTGGCAGATGGAGTATAATGTAGGAAAATGTGAGGTTATCCACATTGGTAGAAAAAATAGAAAAGCAGATTATAATTTAAATGGAGAAAAATTGCAAAGTGCTTCAGTACCGAGGGACCTGGGGGGTCCTTGTGCATGGAACACAAAAGTTAGTAAGCAGGTACAGCAAGTAATCAGGAAGGCCTTTATTGCAAGGGGGATAGAGTATAAAAGCAGAGAAGTCCTGCTGCAACTGTACAAAGTATTGGTGAGGCCACACCTGGAGTATTGCGTGCAGTTTTGGTCTCCGTATTTAAGAAAGGATATACTTGCATTGGAGGCTGTTCAGAGAAGGTTCACTAGGTTGATTCCGGAGATGAGGGGGTTGACTGATGAAGATAGGTTGAGTAGGTTGGGCCTATACACATTGGAGTTCAGAGTAGAAATAGCAGGATAGTTAAGATGAATACGTGGCTTGAGGAATGGTACAAGAGGGAGGGATTCAAATTCCTGGGACATTGGAACTGGTTCTGGGGGAGGTGGGACTAGTACAAACCGGTCGGTCTGCACCTGGTCAGGACCGGAACCGATATCCAAGAGGTAGTACTTGCTAGTGCTGTTGGGGAGGGTTTAAACTAATATGGCAGCAGGATGGGAATCTATGCAGGGAGACAGAGGGAAGTAAAATGGGGGCAGAAGCAAAAAGTTGAAAGGAGAGAAGGAAAAGTGGAGGGCAGAGAAATCAAAGGCAAAAATTAAAAAGGGCCACGTTACAACATAATTCTAAAAGGACAAAGAGTGTTAAAAAACCAAGCCTGAAGGCTCTGTGTCTCAATGCGAGGAGCATTCGTAATAAGGTGAATTAACTGCGCGGATAGCTGTTAACGGAAATAAAGTAATTGGGATTATGGAGACATGGCTCCAGGGTGACCAAGACTGGGAACTCAACATCCAGGGGTATTCAATATTCAGGAAGGATAGACAGAAAGGAAAAGGAGGTGGGGTAGCGTTGCTGGTTAAAGAGGAGATTAACGCAATAGTAAGGAAGGACATTAGCTTGGATGATGTGGAATCTGTATGGGTAGAACTGTGGAACACCAAATGGCAGAAAATGCTAGTGGGAGTTGTGTACAGACCACCAAACAGTAGTAGTAAGGTTGGGGATGGTATCAAACAGGAAATTAGGGATGCGTGCAATAAAGATACAGCAGTTATCATGGGTGACTTTAATCTACATATAGATTGGGCTAACGAAACTGGTAGCAATATGGTGGAGGAGGATTTCCTGGAGTGTATAAGGGACGGTTTTCTAGACCAATATGTCGAGGAATCAACTAGAGAGCTGGCCATCCTCGACTGGGTGTTGTGTAATGAGAGAGGATTAATTAGCAATCTTGTTGTGTGAGGCCCCTTGGGGAAGTGTGACCATAATATGGTAAAATTCTTCATTAAGATGGAGAGTGACACAGTTAATTCAGAGACGAGGGTCCTGAACTTAAAGAAAGGTAACTTTGATGGTCTGAGACGTGAATTGGCAAGGTGAATGATACTTAAAGAGTTGATGGTGGATAGGCAATGGCAGACATTTAAAGATCACATGGATGAACTTTAACAATTGTACATCCCTGTCTGGCTCAACCGTGGCTAACAAGGGAAATTAGAGATAGTGTTAAATCCAATGAAGAGGCATGTAAATTGGCCTGAAAAAGCAGCAAACCTGAGGACTGGGAGAAATTTAGAATTCAGCAGAGGAGGACAAAGGGTTTAATTAGGAAGGGGAAAATATAGTATGAGAGTAAGCTTGCCGGGAACATAAAAACTGACTGCAAAAGCTTCTATAGATATGTGAAGAGAAAAAGATTAGTGAAGAAAAATGTAGGTCCCTTGCATTCAGAATCAGATGAATTTATAATGGGGAACAAAAAGATGGCAGACCAATTGAACAAACACTTTGGTCCTGTCTTCACTAACGAAGACACAAATAACCTTCTGGAAATACTTGGGGACCGAGGGTCTAGCGAGACGGAGGAACTGAAGGAAATCCTAATTAGTCAGGAAATTGTGTTAGGGAAATTGATGGGATTGAAGGCCGATAAATACCCAGGGCCTGATTGTATGCATCCCAGAGTACTTAAAGAAGTGGCCCTGGAAATAGTGGATGCATTGGTGGTCATTTTCCAACATTCTATAGACTCTGGATCAGTTCCTATGGGTTGGAGGGTAGCTAATGTAACACCACTTTTTAAAAAAGGAGAGAGAAAACGGGGAATTATAGACTGATTAGCCTGACATCGGTGGTGGGGAAAATGTTGGAATCAATTATTAAAGATGTAATAGCAACGCATTTGGAAAGCAGTGACAGGATCAGTCCAAGTCACCATGGATTTATGAAAGGGAAATCATGCTTAACAAATCTTGTAGAGTTTTTTGAGGATGTAACTAGTAGAGTGGACAAGGGAGAACCAGTGGATGTGGTGTATTTGGACTTTCAAAAGGCATTTGACAAGGTCCCACACAAGAGATTAGTGTGCAAAATTAAAGCACATGGTATTGGGGGTAATGTATTGACATGAGTAGAGAAGTGGTTGGCAGACAGGAAGCAAAGAGTAGGAATAAACGGGTCCTTTTCAGAATGGCAGGCAGTGACTAGTGGGATACCGCAAGGTTCAGTGCTGGGACCCCAGCTATTTCCAATAATGATTTAGATGAAGGAATTGAATGTAATATCTCCAAGTTTGCAGATGACACTAAGCTGGGTGGCAGTGTGAGCTGTGAGGAGGATGCTAAGAGGCTGCAGGGTGACTTGGACAGGTTAGGTGAGTGGGCAAATGCATGGCAGATGCAGTCAAATGTAAATAAATGTGAGGTTATCCACTTTGGTGGCAAAAACAGGAAGGCAGAATATTATCTGAATGGTGACAGATCAGTAAAAGGGGAGGTGCAACGAGACCTGGGTGTCATGGTACATCAGTCATTGAAAGTTTGCATGCAGGTACAGCAGGCGGTGAAGAATGCAAATGGCATGTTGGCCTTCATAGCGAGAGAATTTGAATATAGGAGCAGGGACATCTTACTGCAGTTGTACAGGGCCTTGGTGAGGCCACACCTTGGATATTGTGTACAGTTTTGGTCTCCTAACCTGAGGAAGGACATTCTTGCTATTGAGAGAGTGCAGTGAAGATTCACCAGACTGATTCCCGGAATGGCAGGACTGACATATGAAGAAAGACTGGATCGACTCGGCTTATATTCACTAGAATTTAGAAGGAGAGATCTCATAGAAACATATAAAATTCTGACGAAATTGGACATGCTCGGTGCAGGAAGAATGTTCCCGATGTTGGAGTAGTCCAGAACCAGGGGTCACAGTCTAAGGATAAGGGGTAAGCCATTTAGGACTGAGATGAGGAGAAACTTCTTCACTCAGAGAGTTGTGAACCTGTGGAATTCTCTACCACAGAAAGTTGTTGGTCCACTTCATTGGATAAATTCAAAAGGGAGTTAGCTGTGGCCCTTATGGCTAAAGGGATCAAGGGATATGGAGAGAAAGCAGGAATGGGGTACTGAAGTTGCATGTTCAGCTATGATCATATTGAATGGTGGTGCAGGCCCGAAGGGCCGAATGGCCTACTCCTGCACCTATTTTCTATGTTTCTATGTTTCTATGAATGAGAGGTGATCGTATCGGAACGTATAAGATAATGAGAAGGCTGGACAAGATGGATGCAGAGAGTATATTTCCACTCATGGGGGAAACTAAAACTAGGGGGCATAGTCTCAGAATAAGGAGTCGACCATTTAAAACTGAGATGAGGAGGAATTTCTTCTCTCAGAAGGTAATAAATCTATGGAATTCACTGCCCCAGAGAGCTGTGAAGGTTGGTTCATTGAATATATTTATGGCGGAGATAGACAGATTTTTGAGCGATAAGGGAATAAAGGGTTATGGGGAGCGGGCCGGGAAGTGTAACTGACTCCATGATCAGCTCAGCCATGATCTTATTGAATGGCGGAGAAGGCTCGAGGGGTTCAAATGGCCTACTCCTGCTCCTATATCTTGTGTTCTTGTATTCTACATCAGTCTATACTCCTGTAGATGATGCTTATATTCCCAATGGGGAGTGCTCAGTATTGAATAGTATTATCAACATAAAAATAGATAATAATATCATCTTGGAAAGCTTAGGAAAGCTCAAAATTGATAGAGCTCCTGTTCCGGATAATATCCGGGTGATTAAAAAATTGGGACAGCTGCTCTGTGAGCCACCTTGCCTGTATCTTCAATAGTTCAATGGAGTCAGGGATATCTCCATTAGACTTGAACCTAACTCATGTAGTTCCTATATTCAAAAAGGGGACAAATCATAGCCAGGGAACCACAGACCTGTCAGTGTGGCATCCATTATTGGGAAATTGCTGGAAGGGATCAAAGGAGATGCCCATCACAATCACTGGGAAAGGGAAGGAACCATTAGAAATGTGCACCACCGCCATCGCCTCCAGGCTAGATGCAAGGTCATCCCATCCTCTGTCATTGAACTGCAATAGATGACGCTTACGTCTGCGCACACTCAGAGGCCAAACTCCAAGCCATCGTTAACACCTTCACCGAGGCGTACGAGAGCATGGGCCTTACACTAAACATCTGTAAGACAAAGGTCCTCCACCAACCTGACCCCGCCTCACAGCACTGCCCACCGGTTGTCAAAATCCATGACAAGGCCTTGGACAATGTGGACCATTTTCCATACCTCGGGAGCCTACTGTCAACAAGGGCAGACGTCGATGATGAGGTCCAACACCGCCTTTGGTGTGCCAGTGCAGCCTTCAGTCATCTGAAGAAGACAGTGTTTGAAGACCAAGACCTCAAACCCGGCACCAAGCTCATGGTCTACGGTGCAGTGGTGATACCTGCCCTCCTCCTATATGGCTCAGAGACATGGACTATGTACCACAGGCACCTCAAAACACTGGCGAAGTACCACCAATGCTGGCTCCATTGGCAGGATAGGCACACCAACATCAGTGCCCTCGCTCAGTCCAAGATCCCCAGCATCGAACCAGTGACCACGCTCGATCAGCTCTGCTGGACGGGCCATATCGCCCGCATGCCTGACACGAGACTCCCAAAACAAGCGCTCTACTCGGAGCTCTGACACGGCAAGTGAGCCCCAGGTGGACAGAGGAAACGCTTGAAGGACACCCTCAAAGCCTCCATGAAAAAATGTAACATCCCCACCGACACTTGGGAATCCCTGGCCCAATACCTTGAGTCTCTTCGCCGAGAGCAAGCTGAAGCCAAGCGTAAACAAGCACCCCACCCACCCATTCCTTCAACCACTGTCTGCCCCATCCTGTGACAGAGACTGTCGGTCCCGCATTGGACTCTTCAGTCACCTGAGAACTCATTTCTAGTGTGGAACCAAGTCATCCTCGACTCTGGGGGACTGCCTATGATGATGACAACATGGCTTCTGGAAAAATAGGTCATGCTGTACAGATTTGATAAGAGTTCTTTGAGGAAGTCACTAAGACAGTGGATGAGGGAAATCCGGTTGTCTACCTGGACTTTCAGAAATCCTTCGATAAGGTACCTCACATTAGGTTACTTCACAAGATAGCATCTGGTAGTATCAATAGGAACTTGATTCGCTCAATTCCGCATCCTGCAGTCAGAAAGTTGCAGTTAATAAATATAGTTTGGCCTGGAGGCACATTATTGGTGGTGTCGCCCAGGGATCAGTCCTAGGCCAGCTATTCTTTACGTTGGTGCGTCTGTCCTCCCAGGGGATTTGCAGGATCTTGCGGAGACATCGTTGGTGGTATTTCTCCAGCGATTTGAGGTGTCTTCTGTATATGGTCCATGTCTCTGAGCCAGACAGGAGGGCAGGCATCATTACAACCCTGTAGACCATGAGTTTGGTGCCAGATTTGAGGGCCTGATCTTCGAACACTCTCTTCCTTAGGTGGCCGAAGGCTGCACGGGTGCACTGGAGGCGGTGTTGAAACTCATTGTCGATGTCTGCCCTTGCTGATAAGAGGATCCCGAGATGTGGAAAGTGGTCCACGTTGTCCAGGGCCACACCATGGATCTTGATGACTGGGGGGGCAGTGCTGTATGGCGGGGTTAGGTTGGTGGAGGACCTTTGTATTACGGATGTTTAGATCAGGCCAACATCCCGAACCCATCATCATAGGCAGTCCCTCGGAATCGAGGAAGACTTGCTTCCACTCTTAAAATGAGCTCTTAGATGGCTGAACAGTCCAATACGAGAGCCATAGACCCTCTCACAGGCGGCAGCATCGAAGCACTGACCACACTCGACCAGCTCCGTTGGGCGGGCCACATTATTCGCATGCCTGACACAAGACTCCCAAAGCAAGCGCTCTGCTCAGAACTCCTACACGGCAAGCGAGCCCCAGGTGGGCAGAGGAAATGTTTCAAGGACACCCTCAAAGCCTCCTTGATAAAATACAACATTCACACCGACACCTGGGAGTCCCTGGCCAAAGACCACCCTAAATGGAGGAAGAGCATCTGGGAGGGCGCAGAGCACCTTGAGTCTCATCGCAGAGAGCATGCAGAAACCAAGTGCAGGCAGCGGAAGGAGCGTGCGGCAAACCAGTCCCACCCACTCTTTCCTTCAACCACTGTCTGTTCCACCTGTGACAGAGACTGTAATTCTCGTATTGGACTGTTCAGTCATGAAGAACGCACTTTTAGAGTGGAAGCAAGATTTCGAGGGACTCCCTATGATGATGACTCTTTATGGTCATTATTAATGACCTGGAGTGTGGTCTTGGACGTATGGTCAGTAAGTTTGCAGATGACACCAAAATTTGTGCAAGGGTTAAGGCAGTAGAGGAGTGCAATCAAATGCAAATGATTGAGATGCACTAGGACAGTGGGCCACACAACAAATGGTATTTCACTTGGATTATCATGCTGGTAGGATCAGCATGGGATACGTGTATCATTTGCAGGGAACAATACTGTAAAAAGGTTGAGAGAGAAAAATATCTAGCTGTTGTTGTGCACTGAAAGTTCATGACTAATGTAAAGAAGTTGTAGCTAAAGCTAACAGAGCATTGGGTTGTATTAATAGAATGACAGTATAAATCATAGGACACCATTTTGTCACTAAATAGGTCGCTGGTCAGACTGCACCTCAAGTATTTGCCCTGTTTTGGTATCCCCACATGCTGTGTGATATAGTGGTCTTGGAAAAGATCCAGAGGAGAGCTACGAGAATGATTCCTATCTTAAAGTACTTCAGCTACTCAGATAGAATTAAGGACATTGGTATATTTACTTTAGAACAGCGTAGACTTAAAGGAGACCTGATTGAGGTCTATAGAATAATCAAAGGGTCAGATAACATGCCTATTGGGAGATAATCCCAGTTTAACAGAATGGGGAGGACCAGGGGGCATGAGTTTAAACTATGTAAGAGTAGGCATAGATGGGATGTTAGATGGTTTTTCTTTTTCCAGACTGAGCCTCTGGAATATGTTGCTGGTTGGTGTGGTGGGTGCTGGCTCTTTGCTTGGCTTCAAGAGGGAGCTAGATCAGTTCCTAACTGGGACAGAGATTACATCACATAGAAGGTAAGTATATTTATAGATAACTCTTGGTCCATGTGATATACTGGACTGGTTTTGTTTGCTTGAGGGGGTCGGAGAGGAATTTTCCACAGTAATCTTTTTCCTATTGACCCTGTTTTTTTAACCTCTCCCAGGAGATTGCATAGCTGCAGTGATGGGGAAATGCCTTGTCATTATGCTCCTGCCATCATGTTATAAGAACATAAGAAATTGGAACAGGAGTAGGCCATACGGCCCCTAGAGCCTGCTCCGCCATTCAATAAGATCATGGCTGATCTGATCATGGACACGGCTCCACTTCCCTGCCCACTCCCCATAACCCCTTATCGTTTAAGAAACTGTCTATTTCTGTCTTAAAGTTATTCAATGACCCAGTTTCCACAGCTCTCTGAGGCAGCGAATTCCACAGATTTACAACCCTCAGAGAGAAGAAATTTCTCTCATCTCTGTTTTGAATGGGCGGCCCCTTATTCTAAGATCATGTCCTCTAGTTCTAGTCTCCCCTATCAGCGGAAACATCCTCTCTGCATCCACCTTGTCAAGCCCCCTCATAATCTTATACATTTCGATTAGATCACCTCTCATTCTTCTGAATTCCAATGAGTAGAGGCCCAACCTCCTCAAGCTTTCCTCATAAATCATGTGGGGTAGGCTTGATGGACCAGCTGGTCTTTTCCTGCCCGTCACTTTTGTATGTTCATCTAGATGACACAAAGATTAGTGGGAAAGCGGGTTGTGTAGAGGACACGGAGAGGCTGCAAAGAGATTTAGATAGGTTAAGCGAATGGGCTAACGTTTGGCAGATGGAATACAATGTCGGAAAGTGTGAGGTCATCCACCTTGGGAAAAAAAACAGTAAAAGGGAATATTATTTGAATGGGAAGAAATTACAACATGCTGTGGTGCAGAGGGACCTGGGGGTCCTTGTGCATGAATCCCAAAAAGTTAGTTTGCAGGTGCAGCAGGTAATCAGGAAGGCGAATGGAATGTTGGCCTTCATTGCGAGAGGGATGGAGTACAAAAGCAGGGAGGTCCTGCTGCAACTGTACAGGGTATTGGTGAGGCTGCACCTGGAGTACTACATGCAGTTTTGGTCACCTTACTTAAGGAAGGATATACTAGCCTTGGAGGGGGTACAGAGACGATTCACTAGGCTGATTCCGGAGATGAGGGGGTTACCTTTTGATGATAGACTGAGTAGACTGGGTCTTTACTCATTGGAGTTCAGAAGGATGAGGGGTGATCTTATAGAAACATTTAAAATAATGAAAGGGATAGACAAGATAAAGGCAGAGAGGTTGTTTCCACTGGTCGAGGAGACTAGAACTAGGGGGCACAGCCTCACAATACGGGGGAGCCAATTTAAAACCGAGTTGAGAAGGAATTTCTTCTCCCAGAGAGTTGTGAACCTGTGGAATTCTCTGCCCAAGGAAGCAGTTGAGGCTAGCTCTTTGAATGTATTCAAATCACAGATAGAGAGATTTTTAACCAATAAGAGAATTAAGGGTTATGGGGAGCGGGCGGGTAAGTGGAGCTGAGTCCACGGCCAGATCAGCCATGATCTTGTTGAATGCTCCTGTTCCTAATTCTTATGTTCTTATGTTCTTATGTATAATAGGCAGTCAGATTTTTAGCCCACAGTAAATGATAGTAATTGTGCGGAGAGTGAAGATATATACTAGAATTTTATGTACAATGATAGTTTTAGCTGATATAGAGAAGACTTTATACTCCTTGCATATATTGCAGACACATTTGAGGGGAGAAAAATCAATATTTAATCATCCTCCTGTGAAGAAAAATAAGGTAATTTTTATAGTGGCAGACTAGATATCCATCAATTGTCTAGAGAACAAATTGCTTCCATTTCAAATACAAACAGAAAAAGTTGGAAATCTCAGCGGGTCAGGCAGCATCTGTGGAGAGAAAAACAGAGCTAACGTTTCGGGTCGACAAACCACTCCAGGGTGTTTAAGCACAAATAAATCTCGGCTGACACTCCAGAACAGCGCCGAAGTCTGAGGACAGAGATATTTAACTATGGGATCTTTTACTTGAGAGAGGAGACAGAACCTCAGTTTAATGTCTCATCTGAAAGACAGCACTTCTGACAGGGCAGCACTCCCTCAGCACTGCACTGCACTGTCAGCCTAGGTTTATTTGTGCTTAAGTCCCTGGAGTGGGACTTGAACCCACAACCTATCTCCATCCTCAGACTTCAGCACCTTTCCAATGAAGCTCAACGTAAGCTCGAGGAACAGCACCTCATCTTTCATTTCGGCACTTTACAGCCTTCTGGACTCAACATCGAGTTCAACAATTTCAGTGCATAACCCCTGGCCATCTTTGGCTCCATCCCCACCCCCTTCCCGCCCGCCCCCCACCCTCCGAGCTTATGTTTTTTTTTTCTCTTTGTCTCCAAATGGCAGCCGGTCATTATTCCGCCATTCACAAGCTATCCAGACCAACCTTTTTCTAACATCTGTCATTACCATTTCAATTTGGCCCATCATCCCTTTTGTCTCTCTAATCTCTCCTGCCTTCCATCCTAGCACAGACCTTGCCTTTTGTTCTTTCTTCCCCTCCCCCTTTTCAGTGCATCTTAAGAATGCGCCCTTTGCGAACATTCGCCCGTTCTGATGAATGGTCGTCGACCCGAAACGTTAACTCTGTTTTTCTCTCCACAGATGCTGCTTGACCCGTTGAGATTGCCAGCATTTTGTTTTATTTCAGATTCCAGCATCCGCAGAATGTTGCTTTTGTATTAATGCTTTTGCTTCCATTTCAAGCTTGATAGACTGAAAATCAAAGCCCAAAGTTTGATGAATATCAAGTCTGATGGGTTTTATGGACTAAATTCTTTGCTGATTACCATGAGATTCCACAAGGCTAGCCCACTTTAAATGGAAGCATAGAATACATGAGGAAACCATTAAGAATGCAGAGTAAAATTTCAAATATAACCACAACTGTTTCTCTACAGAGTGGAGTTACCTTCACCAGTTGATTAGTTCCTTTGCCCAGCAACCAAGAACAAACTGGCCTCTTCCATAATAACATAAGAACATAAGAAATAGGAGCAGGAGTAGGCCATTTGGCACCTTGAGCCTCCTCCACCATTCAATAAGATCATGGCTGATCTGATCCTGGCCTCAACTCCATTTCCCTGTCTGCTCCTCATAACCCTTGACTCCCTTATCGTTCAAAAATCTGTCTATCTCCTCCTTAAATATATTCAATGATGCAGCCTCTACAGCTCAGTAGTGTGGAGAATTCCAAAGATTCAGAACCCTCTGAGAGAAGAAATTTCTCCTCATCTCCATTTTAAATTGGCAACCCCTTATTCTAAAACTATGCCCCCTAGTTCTAGATTCTGCCAGGAGGGCCAACATGCTATCTGCATCTACTCTGTCAAGCCCCCTGAAGTGAGACAATAAGTCACACTGGACAAATCAGACATTGAATAAAAGGTTAAAGTGTGTGCGTGCTGCAAATAGAAGCGGCCCTTACAAACTAAACACACAGAAACAAGAATTAGGTTGAGAACTGTATATCTGTATTATGTCCAAGGCCGCATCGCGTACCTTCTGTCCTAACACAAGAGATAACATGAGAATGCTATGTCTCCAATCGACACATCAGCAAAAGTGGTACCCAGTACGAGCAGAGGTCAAAGAACATGAGAATTGGAGCCAGGCACGGGGGAGATAAGATAACATTCCAAAGTTGGATAAGCAACCCAGAAATGCATTGGGGAAAGGTGCCGGGGGTAGGCGGGATAGGAACCAGCTTCATTTGAATGACAAGGGGACGTGTCCATTCAAATCAATGTATGTCTCATGTGTTGAATATCCGGCCATTATAGGCCAAGTAACTGTATAAAAACCCTATGTGTTTTTTGTTCGTTGAGAACGAGTGTGAGGAGTTCAGCAGGAGCTGGCTTGCAGGCTCATTTCTCCCTTGCAAGTAAAATAAACATACTTGTGTGTGATTCCTAACACACTGTGTCAAGGTTAATTATTTTAATCTTCATTTCATTTGGCGTAGTCAGCAGGATGCTCCCAGGGGACGGTCCATCACTGAGTGAGTATTTTAAATTACCACTCTCAAATCCGATGGGATCCGTACGCTAAGTGTGAGTCAAACAGTGCATATGAGCAAATAAAGTGTCTGTTAGAGATCAAAACAAGTAAGTTTGGGGTAAGCATTTAGTTTGTGTAGACCAATGTGCGATGTCTGACGAATGGGGTTTCACAGATAAGCACAAGAAACTAATTCCAAAAATAAATCTCAACTCGGTTTTAAATTGGCTCCCCCGTATGATAACATGGCAATGTCTGTGCTATGGTAAGAAAACAACCCTATGGGGAGTCCAGAGGCTTGACAATCACGACCATGTCGGTAGTGTGCAGGTTCTGGTCAGGGATTGGACCAAGGATGGCCCGTGGGGGGAATGCGCCAGCCTGCATGAGGCATGGGCTAGGACGAAACAAGACTGTGGTCTTGTGATGGAACCCATTAAAATCTCGGAACCAGAACACAAAGTGCACAGACAATACCCACTACGCCCTGAGGTACGTGAACAAGTGACCCAGATAATATGGGAGTTGGTAACGGATGGGATTTTGAAGGAGGTTGTAGCCACGACCAATTCTCCTGTGTAGCAGGGTAAATCGACTACACGGCACTGAATATGGTGACTCCCCGGGCACATTCCATAGTTGCTAGTACCCCTTTATTTTGTTTCATTGAGTGAAAGGATGTTGTTTAAAAGTTTCAGTTTGTATGAAAGTATGAATATTGTACTGGATCTGGGAAAGTATGAATAAATTTGAGTGTTAAAATGTTCATTGCATACCTAGAATTGAACTAGATTTTAAGTTAGAAACACAGGTGCGGATTTATTTTGATGAGATGCATAAATACGGGTTGTTTAACAAAAGATAAAACTTCAGCCTTGAAGTTACAGTTGCTAAAAAAAACAAATTGAATATTTAAAAAAATGTGTGGTCTTGTTTTAAATCAATTTGAATCATAAAAAGTGCGATCTTTTCAATTTGGTTATTGCAAACAAATCAATTTGAACATTTAAAAATCACTGTCTTCTTTAGTGTCCCTTTATTAAAAAAAGCCAGCATACATTTCTCAGAGCTACAAGCTAGGGGAAGCTCCGCCCTCTTTTCCCTTTGTGTAAACTGTGTGAAGTTTGTTAAATATAAAAACAAATTCAGTATTTTTACAGTTCATTGGAAAGGCATCCGAAGAAAGAAGAATACGGAAACTGGCGTCAAATTTTATCTGTTCTGTATTGTGTTTAATTAATAACATATTGGCTATGAAAAAAAAATATTGGTCTGAATTTAAATGGAATTATTAAGGTTAATTAACCAGTGAAAACTGGACTTTCATCGTGGCCATGATGAAATTCTGGTTATTTCAAAGTGTCAATGTCTCTAGTTCCGGATATGAGACGTTTACCAAATTGAAAAGAAAATAATAAAAGACGAGTCCCTGAAAGTAGTGCGAGACACTGGGGAAAACCCTGCAGAAGGATTTCTGGAGCAAGGGGAATCCCACAATTGTAGTGCGTTGGAATGGGAGGACTCCCCAGGCAATTAAACATGAATGAAGAATTAAACTACTGCTCGGCGCCTCACAAAACCCGTCCAAGTGCCGGTGGCGAAGGTGAAAGCTCACCAGAAAGTGATTAACGAAGTACAGAAAGGGAATGAGGCCGCGAACATAGCTGCTTGCGAAGCAACTGAGTCCCTGGACCCAGACCCAGAATCCGATTGTGCACTAGCACTCGGGGAGAAGGACATGGACATTAAACAGTTACACGCAGATACAGGTGAAAAGGAAAAAGCAGAATGGGAGCGCCTGGGAGGAATTCTGGGCGCAGACGATGTATGGAGGCATGATGATCGAGTCATAGCCCCTGAATGCATTAGAAAAATGCTGATGGAACCACACCATGGCATAGACCACCGGGGGTGTGTACAGGACATGTACGAGGGGCCCGAGTGGTTGGTGTGGCTCTTGAGGTTTTTACTGTTACTTGAATGGTTGATGGGGCAGTGGTAGTGGGATTATCGCGGGGACTCATCTTCCAACACCAGTCATCGGAATTTGTGCACTTGGAGATTGTGCACCTTCCCCATCCCTCTTCCCCCCATCGGGGTATTCCGGAGAACTGAGCGTAATATGTCAACCATTGTACTTGCGCACTTTCCTCATGCACACACATCAATTTCTTATCGGAACACACCGTGTTCATATTCATCCACATAACAGTCACTCCCGTTGTATGACGAGCCAGCCAACCTTTCCCTTGTGTTGTTTCCTGGAAAACTGAGATATCCATCATTCCGGAGCTACAATTTAAATGCACTGTTTCCCCATTCATCACTGTCAATAGTCCCTTGCTCTTGATCACAACTGACATTACCCGAGTCCCTGAAATACAGGCCTTGTCGTCCCTTTCGGGTGGCCTGCCCAGATCTTTGTGCACGCGATCTTACTTCTCCATCCCTTGCGAGCAGGGTGTAGTAAGCCATTGTGATAGTGCTATCCACATCCTCGCGCAGCTTATCATGGTACCTGTGGGTGATAAAGAGCAGATGCTCTGGGGCAGTCCACTTACTGATTAGTGAGTTTCTTCAACTGTGACCAGTGTAACCCCTTCGGAATCTTATACATTTCAATAAGATCACCTCTCATTCTTCTAAACTCCAATGAATATAGGCTCAACCTGCTCAACTTTTCTTCATATGACAACACCTTCATCTCAGGAATCAACCTCATGAACTTTCTCTGAACTGCCTCCAATGCAAGTATATTCCTCCTTAAATAAGACCAAAACTGTACACAGTGCTCGAAGTATGGTCTCAGCAATGCTCTGTACAGTTGTAGCAGGACTTCTCTGCTTTTATTCTCCATCCCCCTTGCAATAAAAGCCAACATTCCATTTGCCTTCCTAATTACTTGCTGTACCTACATGCTACGTTTTTGTGTTTCATGCACAAGGACCCCTAGATCCCTCTGTACCACAGCATTTTGTAATCTCTCCCCATTTAAAAAATAATTTGCTTTTTTATTTTACCTACCAAATTGGATAACCTCACATTTTCCCACATTATACACCATCTGCCAAATTTTTGCTCACTCACTTAGCCTGTCTCTCCCTTTTCAGATTCTTTGTGTCCTCCTCACATCTTGCTTTTCCACCTATCTTTGCATCATCAGCAAATTTGGCTGCATTACACTCGGTCCCTTCATCCAAGTCATTAGTATAGATTGTAAATAGTTGAGGCCCCGGCACCGATCCCTGTGGCACTCCACTAGTTGCAGTTTGCCAACCTGAAAATGACCCATTTATCCCGATGCTCGGTTTTCTGTTAGCCAATCCTCTATCCATGCTAATATTTTACCCCCAACCCTGTGAGCTCTTATCTTGTGCAGTAACCTTTTATGTGATACCTTATCGAATGCCTTCTGGAAATCCAAATACACGATATCTACTGGTTCCCCTTTATTCACCCTGCTCGTAATATCCTCAAAGAATTCCAGCAAATTTGTCAAACATGATTTCCCTTTCATAAAACCATGCTGACTCTGCTTGACTGTATTATGATTTTGTATGATGTCCTGCTACTGCTTCCTTAATAATGGACTCCAGCATTTTCCCAATGACAGATGTTAGGCTAACTGGTCTATAGTTTCCTGCTTTCTGTCTACCTCCTCCATTAAATAGGGGTGTTACATTTACAGTTTTCCAATCCACTGGGACCTCTCCAGAATCCAGGGAATGTTGGTAGATTACAACCAATGCATCCACTATCTCTGCAGCCACTTCTTTTAAGACCCTAGGATGCAGGCCATCAGGTCCAGGAGACTTATCCACCTTTAGTCCCGTTAGTTTGCCTAGTACTTTTTCTCCAGTGATCATGATTGTTTTCAATTGCTCCCTCCCTTGATTATCCATTACTTGGATGCTTTTAATGTCTTCTACCATGAAGACCGATACAAAATATTTGTTTAAAGTCTCTGCCATTTCCCTGTTTCCCATTATTAATCCCCCAGTCTCATCCTCTAAGGGACCAAAGTTAACTTTAGCTACTCTCTTCTTTTTTATATACCTGTAGAAGTTCTACTATCTGTTTTTATATTTCTTGCTAGTTTACTCTCAGACAATCTATCTTTTCTCTCTTTATTGTTTTTTTAGTCGTCCTTTGTTGGTTTCTAAAAATTTCCCAATCCTCTGGCCATCCACTGTCCTTCACAACATTGTATGCCTTTGTTTTCAATTTGATACCATCCTTTACTTCCTTAGTTAGCCACAGATGGCTCATCCTTTTCTTAGTCTTTCTTTCTTAATGGAATATATCTTTGCTGAGAGTTATGAAATATGCCCTTAAATATTTGCCACTGCTTATCTACCGTTTTACCATTTAATCTATTTTCCCACTCCACTTTAGCCAACTCTGTCTTCATACCTTTGCAATTGCCTTTATTTAAGTTCAGGACCACAAAGACACTTTATTGAACAAACTCAAATCCTCTTGTTGAGAGCGCTATTGACATTCAACAAAATAAAGTTATCCTACAAGGAATAAGCTATTCTGAAATGCACGAGATCTTCTTTGAGATGACTCTGAGAAATGTCATGCCAGCAACATTTTGATTGATAAGATTAAATAAAACCTTGTGCCATGCACTTGGTTAACTTATTACTACACTGCAACTGATGTTTATTTGCAAGGAAGGAAGAACTGAAATAAATCAGTTCATGTTGTTACAATTTGTTGCATCTAGTTACTGAAGATCTTAAGACAGATGATTATTATACAGCAGCAAATAAATGCTTGTAAATCCATTCCTATTCAGCAACCTCTTCAGAACCCCAGAACCATTAACTATTGTTTCAGTAATGAAACAGATAGCCAACACAATTGTAGGATTCTCTTCATATTAGCAGTGGGAGTCTGTGAATTCAGCAACTGGTGGGCACTAAGGCATCATCAAGATACCAGGAGAAGTGAGGGAACACAATTAATGGTATGGATGTAGGAGACAGAGATGGTGGGGGCCTGTGATTTATAAAGATAAAACATGAAGACACCCAGCACTTTCTGTATATGTGTACAGACTTAAAAGTGAATGTTTTCTGGTCCTGATATTAAAGTATGATACTCAATGACTTCTTATCAGTATTTTACAATATTTAAAGAGAAGGGTTCACGTACCTTTAACTGGCTGTATATGGAAGGACAATTGTATTTACAAAACCTGTAATTTATATATATATATATATATTTCAGTCTTTAGAAATGGTGTAACTACTAAAAACCAGTGGTTAGTAAAATAAATGTAGATGTAGGTAATGAAGTCTATGGTAAGCGAAAAAGAAAGAACATGGCTGGAATTTTCAGGCGCTTATGTGGACGGGATTGGAGGTGGATTGGGAGTGAAAGTTGAAATAACTTGCCGTGGGTCTGGAACCTGCCATCATCCCGCCCCTACGAGCCTTTCCCTTGCGCATGTTTGCCGGTGCGGCAGTGTCCCGAGCAGCAGAGGCTGGCGAGCTCATTGAAATCATTATGAGGTACTTGTCAGACCTTTAAGCGCCTTTTTCACCGTACCATACAATTTTCCCTGGACGAGCATGGGAATCACGCAGCTCGAGAACCTGTCTGTGAACCTGAGGTGGAAGTTGAGTGGTCATTGATGGAACTCATTAGTGCGCAGCATGAAAAGCACAATAAATAGTTCCACCTCACAGGTGATCACTTTCCTAAGGCAGATGCTGTTGCTGACTGCATTTTGAGCACAGATTTAGCTTTCCAGAGGCTGCAAGTGTTTTCAGCAAAGTCAGAATCCACTGTCACCTTGTTGGTAGAACCTATCACACCATTGACAGATTGTTTCTTTCATCTCTACTTGACCAGCCATCTATTCCATCAGCATGGCTGCCATTTATACTGTCTCACCTTGGTCCTCAGAATCGGACCATGATGAGCCTCAACACCAGCAGCAGCAAGCACACCAGTAGCACCAACAACAACACTACCAACCTTCTCCTCACCGACCTGATGCTCCACAGGAGAGAGGGGGTCAGCACAGGTCTGCACCGTGCCAGAGGCAATATCCCCAACACAGGGTATACAAGCAGAGGATGAGCTTCCTCAAGGGTGACTGAGTAGCAGTACCAAAGGAGGCTCAGGCTATCAAGCCAGGTCGTCACAGACATTTGCAGATTGCTGGAGCAAGATCTGCTGCCGAGAGGACCTGGTGGACACGCCTTACCAATGGCTGTCAATGTCACCAGCGCCCTCAACTTCTTCACCTCAGGCTTCTTCCAGGGATCTGCAGCAGACATTTGCGGCAACTCGCAGTCGGCCGCCCACAGATACATCACCCAGGTCACCGATGCCATATTGCAGAAGTCAGCCAATTATATCAACTTTGCCACTAATGAAGCCAGTGTTACTGAGCGGGCGCTCAGTGTTGCCACTCTGGCTGGCTTCCCACGGGTGCAGGGCTTCCATCGACGGCCATCAGGGCACGCACTCATCCCCCAGAAGTGTTTGTGAACCACAAGGGCTTCCACTCCCCCAATGTGCAGCTGGTCTGCAACCATAGGAACATATGTGTGTGCCAAATGCCCTGGCAGCTGCCATGACTCCTCGGGCTCAACTTTCAGCTTTTGAGATTTTGGGGCGGTAATGACGCAGGGTGGTTTTGATACCGCCTGGAAAACGTTTGCGCCTCAGTCAGCAAAATTGGGCGGCTGGGCCCTAAGTGTGGGGTGGAGTGCTAAGGGAAGCATTGCACACCTCTCTTAGGCCACTAGGCCAGCTGAGCTTGCGAAAATCCCAAGCTAACCAGCTGGCCTCGGAGTGCTGCGAGAGAGGTCGGGGGGAAACAAAACCCTGAAAAAACCCCGTCAAAAACATTCCCAATAAATAAAGCCATCACAAAATAAATCGCAAAAAATAATTAAATAAAAACCAATCGCACTTACCTGAGGTTGACATTATTTACCACACTGCAGTTGCTCCAGCTCGGACCATGTGCTTTCACAGGCGGTCCCAGCACGGAGCTCTGTGCAGCGGTACGGATCGGACAGGAGCCAAAAATGGAGCCGCTATCGCAACCAGGGACGCTGTACACCAGCTTGCCTCTTCCGGGCGATAATGTCACGTGCCCCGCCAAAACCGGCCCCGAAAGCCCTGGTGGGGCACTGGAAGCTGGCTGCCCGCCCAGAAGAGCTTACCGCTGCCATTGCCACCCTTGCTGGGCGAAAACAGAAGCGGCAACGAGCCAAAAATCCAGCTCTTCCATCTTCCGCCTGTCTACTCTCCCTCAGCTCTTCACACCTCCAAACAATGGTCTGGAAATCCTGGCCTCCCTGGGTCCGCACGGATTGTGTACAGACCCGGGAAGGCATCGCAAAAGCCGGTTTTCAGTACAATGCGCATGAGCTGAAAACCGACTTTTACGATCTGTCAAGTTCCAGCTTGACAGGTCCTCCGCAGCGTAGGAGCGAGGACATTTGCAAGGGCAAGATTGCAGTATTTACCCATGTCTTGCCCAGCAAATGTCCTGAAAACTCTTGCACCCGATAAAAGCAGGCACAAAGCCTACTTTTACAGGTGTAAGAGTTTTAAAATATACAAAAACATAATAAAATAAAATTAAAAAAAAACACATTTTATTATTAAAAACCCTGCCCACTACAGTAAGTTTATTTTAAACCATAATTAAATTTAAAAAATTTTAAATTGGAAATTATTTTTTTTTCTATGACCTTTATTAACTTTAATTTCAATTAATTTTAATTGTGTGAGGTGTGTTTTTTGTTTTTTATTATGGTGTTTAGTGTGTTTGTTTTTTTTCTCATTAATAACAATGAAAACTCGTAGACACAGAGTTCTCATTGCTATTAATGAGAATGCTGTGGAATACTGTACCTGATTGGTGGAGTAGTCACACGTGACTGCACCTTCTGCGTTCAAACCTCGAGGATGGGAGCGCGGGAAGAGAAGGCCTCCCCACTGGAATCACAGGCTCCTCCGGGACCAGCAGCTAAATTCATAAAAATTCTCCTTTCGGAGGCGTTCACCCAAAAGAAGCCTCCGACCAGAATTTCTGGGCCAATATTTCTAGCGGGCTGCTTGGAGACAAGGGCTATTGACTGAAGATGTGAAGAAGTATTTAGGCCGAGGAGAGATATAATAAGAACCACATTTCCACCAGATTTGTCATAGCATAGACAATAGGCATGCTGAAAAGGCGCTTCAGATACCTTGACACCAGCCAGGCTCTTCAGAATCGCCGTGGTCTACTGTGCCCTGTACAACATAGTGTACCAGCGAGGATTAGTGCTGCAGGAGGAACAAGGCGCTGAGCACACAGCCTCTTCGGAGGTGGAGGAGGAGGAGGAGGAGCATCAGTTGAAAGACGAGGAGTCGGAGGAGCAGGAGGATCGTGCTGTCCAGATCCCACCTGCACCTGAGCACATTGCTGCCCGGGAGACCAGGGATGGCCTCATGGTGGCCAGATTTACTTAACTTCAGGCATTACACCCATGTGGCTGCCATATGCTGTGCTAGGCTCCCAGCACCCCACAGCAACACCATAAAGCAACCCTACAATGATCAGGCCATTTCTTTCACACTGACCACCATTGTTTGAGATAGCGTTATATCTCCACAGTCACTCCAACTCACTAAGCCACTTCCAGAATTGCAGACAGAATTGACCACCAGAAAGTGGTTAAAATAATAATTTTTATCGGTGACATCAGGTTAACGGAAACTTCACACAAATTTAGTAAAACACCCAAGCTTACGCTTCTGCATCGATTTGCGTTTCATCTTTCTCTTATGCGTGCTTCAGCAAAGACAGAAGCAGCCTGATCACTTTCCTGCTTCAACTGCATCGATACTTTTGACGGATGTCCTCTGGGTCTTGGAGCCTGCGATGGCCCCGCCAAAGTCTGCTCCTCCTGCGACTGTGCAAGGGTAGACGCGGCCATTGCAATCTCAGAAGGCATGTAGGGCTCTGACTGAGGGGGAAGCAATGGAGGAGAAGTGGGAGCATTTGAGAGGAGCCCCCACTTCTATGTCCCCTCTCACCGTCATCCCTCTCATTGGCCTCCCACACTTCTCTGCTAGCAAGGAGGTGGCGAGCGTTTTGTTGCACATCAGTGAGGTGATGAGCGCCCAAGTCTACATTTACATCCCTCCAAAACGGATGTCTATAAGCGCCTGCCATCTATTCTCCATAGACATTCATCTACTCTCTATAGATACCATGTGCTCCTGTGAGTGGTGCATTAGCTAGCCATAGAAGAGCATTCAGACGCCATCGCCTGCGGCAGGGTAGTGCTCATGTTGGAGATGGACTCCTCCATTCTCTGCACATTTGCAAAAATTGTAGTCACAAAGTCTGTCAAAGCCTCGAGGATTGCCCTCTTTCTGGATGGCCCCCGAGACTCACCGTCTGCATGCAGCTGAACAGAGCTGGGAGTGTCCTGTGCCCTTCAACGAGGAGTCTCCACTGCTGTCCCTGTCTCCACCATCTCCTCTCGCTCACTTGTGACCAGGTGACAACACTACTCTATGTTGTGTGGGATCGACCGAGGTGTGCGTCTCTGCGCTGGTGCTGGGTACACTTATGTCTAGTGATGCTGCACCCTCAGAGGCTGCAGGCACCTCCAGGAGTCATCTTCCTATTCCTCCTGGACAGTGGCAGGCTCTTGATAGACCTGTGGGAGAGTAAAGAGATGATTTTGAAATGTCATATCAAGAATGAGTAACAATAACATTATGCACATGATGAACATTCATGTAATTCTGTCACCAGGTTGCTGAGACGTTCCTCTCTCTCTGTCTCCCACCGCTGGCTGCTCTGCCACTCCTGATACTTCCAGGGTGACTTAATTTGCTGCAGTTAAGGTGACCAATCATGGAGGGTCACCTCTGGTTCTCTCCCTCTTATTGTGGGCTCTATTCTCCTGCAAGGAGGGAAAGAAGAGATGTTTGAGTGAGAGTGATGCAATGACTGTAAGGAATGGATGGGTTACACCTTTAGAGGGTGACTATGATGGAGTGGGATGCCATTGCCAAATAGTCTCCTTGTGTGTTGTTTGTTGGTATGAGTGCATTCAGATGACTGCGAGGTTAGTCAAATGGGGATGTGATAATGTAGACTGAGAGAGGGGGATGGGTGGATGTACAAGGAATCATGGTGTGAGTAATGATGTGCAGGAGCAGACTTGAGAAGGCAGAGTGACGGGGATGTGATGAGAGGCACAGCAGGATGAATGTGGCTCTGCACTCACCTTTCCTGATCTAGTGAGATCATTGCAATGTTTCTGGCACTGCGCCCAGGTCCTCCTGACAACATCCCTGCTGTTCACCTCCTCTGCAATCTCCAACGAGGCACCTCTGGTTTGCTGGGGATGTCTCTTCCACCCTACCAAAGGGAAGAGGACCTCCTTGCATGCTATCACGCCCTCCACAACCATATGGAGGGAGTCATCGCAGAACCTGGGTGCAGCCCTCTAACTCTGTGTAGTCATGCATATGCAACACTCCAAAGCTCCAGTACAGTGCCTGTACAATCCTAGTTGATCCTTCAAATGCAATGTGGCCATGGCTCCTTTAAGTACCACGGCTGAAAACGCGTCATCGATGACGTCACCAGACTCGCACCATTTGAGGGCCGGGTAACGCGTAGGGCTGCGGTAATAGGAGCCATTAGCGGAAAGCCGATCTCAAAAGCGAAATGAAATGAGGAAAAGGGTCATGAACTGCCACAGTGAGCACCCGCACCTCACCCACCCAGGTACACAGCAATGTCCCACAAACACCAGTGAGATTCATAACCAGAAAATCTGTTTTGGTTGAGAGATAAATATTGGATTTAACACCAGGAGAACTTCCCTGCTCCTCTTCAAGTAGTGCCATGGGATCTTTTATGTTTACCTGAGAGAGAAGCCGGGGTCTCGGTTGAACATCTCAAATGAAAGACACCTCCAACAGTGCAACTCCCTCTCAGTGCTCTGCTTAAATATCAGCCGGGATTATGTTTTTTTTTATTTGTTCATGGGATGTGGACGTTGTAGGCAAGGCCAGCATTTATTGCCCATCCCTGGTTGCCCTCGAGAAAGTGGTGACAAGCCGCTGCAGTCCGTGTGGTGAAGGCAGTCCCACAGAGCTGTTAGGGAGGGATTCCAGTATTTGACCCAGTGACGATGAAGGAACGGTGATATATTTCCAAGTCAGGATGGTGTGTAACTTGGAGGGGAACTTGCAGGTGATGGTGTTCCCATGCGCCTGCTGCCCTTGTCTACCTAGGTGGTGAAGATCGCGGGCATGGGAGATGCTGTCAAAGAAGCCTTGGTGAGTTGCTGCAGTGCATCTTATAGATGGTACACACTGCAGCCACGGTGTGCCGAGTGGAGTGAGTGAATGTTTAAGGTGGTGGATGGGGTGAAAATCAAGCCGGCTGCTTTGGCCTGGATGGTGTTGAGCTTCTTGAGTGTTGTTGGAGCTGCACTCATCCAGGCAAGTGGAGAGTATTCCATCACACTCCTGACTTGTGCCTTGTAGATGGTGGAAAGGTTTTGGGGAGACAGGAGGTGAGACACTCACTGCCGAATACCCAACCTGTGACCTCTTGTAGCCACAGTGTTTATGTGGCTGGTCCAGTTAAATTTCTGGTCAATGGTTACCCCCAGGATATTGATGGTGGGGGATTCGGTAATGGCAATGCTATTGAATGTCCAGGGGCGGTGGTTACACTCTTGCTGTTGGAGATAGTCGTTGCCTGGTACTTATGTGGCTCGAATGTTACTTGCCACTTATCAGCCCAAGCCTGAATGTCATCCAGATCTTGCTGCACTCAGGCATGGACTGTTTCATTATATGAGGAATTGCGAATGGAACTGAACACTGTGCAATCATCAGCGAACATCCCCACATCTGACCTTATGATGGAGGGAAGGTCATTGATGAAGCAGCTGAAGATGGTTGGGCCTAGGACACTGCCCTGAGGAACTGCTGCAGCGATGTCCTGGGGCTGGGATGATTGACCTCCAATAACCACAACTATCTTCCTTTGTACTAGCTATGACTCCAGCCAGTGGAGAATTTTCTCCGATTCCCATTGACTTCAATTTTACTCAGGCTCCTTGATGCCACACTCGGTCAAATGCTACGTTGATGTCAAGGGCAGTCACTCTCACCTCTCCTCTGGATTTCAGCTCTTTTATCCACGTTTGGATCAAAGTTCTAATGAGGTCTCGGTCCGAGTGGTCCTGGCGGAACCCAAACTGAGCCTCGGTGAGCAGGTTATTGGTGAGTAAGTGCCGCTTGATAGCACTTTTGATGGCACCTTCCATAACTTTGCTGATGATTGAGAGTAGACTGATGGGACAGTATTTGGCCGGACTGGATTTGTCCTGCCATTTGTGGACAGGACATACCTGGGCAGTTTTCCCACATTATCCGGTGGATGCCAGTGTTGTAGCTGTACTGGAACAGCTTGGCTAGCTCTGGAGCACAAGTCTTCAGCACAACAGCTGGGATTTTTCAGGGCCCATAGCCTTTGCTGTATTCAGTGTGCTCAGCCATTTCTTGATATCATGTGGAGTGAATCGAATTAGCTGAAGATTGGCTTCTGTGATAGTGGGGACTTCAAGAGGAGGCCAACACGAATCATCCATTCGGCACTTCTGGCTGAAGATGGTTGCAAGCGTTTCAGCCCTGACTTTTGCCCCCGCGTGCTGGGCTCCGCCATCATTGAGGATGGGGATATTCAAGGAGCCTCCTCCTCATGACTGGATGTGACAGGACTGCAGAGCTTTGATCTGAAAAGTTGATTGTGTGATCGCTTAGCTCTTTTATAGCATGTTTAGTAGGTTTGTAGTCCTGTGTTGCAGCTTCCCCGGGTTGGCACCACAATTTTAGGTACGCATGTTGCTGCTCCTGCATGCTCTTCTGCACTCCTCGTTGAACTAGGGTTGGTCCCCTGGCTTGATGGTAATGGTAGAGTGAGGGATAGACCAGGCTACAGACTGTGGTGGAATACAATTCTGCTGCTGTTGATGGCCCGCAGTGCCTCATGGATGCCCAGTTTTGAACTGCTAGATCTGTTATGATCTTTCACATTTAACATGATGGTAGTGCCACACAACACGATGGAGAGTGTCCTCAGTGTGAAACATAGAAACATAGAAACATAGAAAATAGGTGCAGAAGTAGGCCATTCGGCCCTTCGAGCCCGCACCACCATTCAATAAGATCATGGCTGATCATTCACCTCAGTACCCCTTTCCTGCTTTCTCTCCATACCCCTTGATCCCTTTAACCGTAAGGGCCATATCTAACTCCCTCTTGAATATATCTAACGAACTGGCATCAACAACTCTCTGCAGTAGAGAATTCCACAGGTTAACAATTCTCTATTGGGAACATTCTTCCTGCATCTAACCTGTCCAGTACCGTCAGAATTTTATATATTTCTATGAGATCCCCTCTCATCCTTCTAAACTCCAGTGAATACAGACCCAGTTGATCCAGTCTCTCCTCATATGTCAGTCCTGCCATCCCATGGCCCTGAGTGAGCACCAAAGATTGCAGCTATTATTCTACCATACAGGGACCTGGAAGTTGTTTCAAAATCTATTACCTTTCCCCAGTGATTCTCTAAAGCTTGCAGAATCATCTGAACTCTCGGTTTCTCTGATATGTTCCCTGACTGCCACCATCCCAGAATATTACACCACCATTGGGCAAACTTATTAAGATCCTGAAGCGGTGCAGGTCCCACTTCACTAAGGATAGCTTTCATGTTCTGTAACTTTACCCCTCCGCGCTCATACCAGGAATCCCCAAAACCACTTAAGGTAGTGTTCCCTTCACGAGCTCCAGAGGGAGCAGAGGAATCATGATCCTGCTCTCGCCTTGTCTGCCCAAGTGTGCTTCCCCCACTCTCCGCATTACCGGAAGGTCATGTGTAATGTTGCTGGGTATTAAGCACCTGAGGAACTGAAGAGGCATCCAATTGTTCTGCCTCTGTACCTAACGTTGCCACACGAACCACGCGGGTTCGAGGCTCCGGAGTCAGAGAAGACAAATGAGCTGCGGAAGGGAACGGTGGTCATTCTCCCTGTCCCTTAATCCCCTTTTCAACTCTCAGACCCGGGGAATCCTCCGAATACCACCCAGCTTTATCAATTGCTGTCTCTGCTGGGCAACCTAATACCACCATCTGCTGCAGCTTAGATATTCCTTTCTCTAGATCTTGATTATGGTTCTGTTCATCAGCAAGATGCTAATCCAGTGACAGAACAGTCCTGGCTGCCCCGAGTGCCTGAAATTGCCAGTTCTCTATTTCTTTACTCACTGCTGTTAGCTGCTCTCTGAGTTCTGAGACTTCCCAATCTCGAGCCTCAGCCTCTTCTCCTAACATTTGAATCCTCAGCATGAGACACTGTAACACTAAAGCTTTTCTCTTTTTATCACTTTTAAACCCAAACACTTTAAACTTTTTTAACTGGACATTCTCCACTAAGGACTGCCATAAGGTCCCCTTTTTGACTCAATCAACTCATTAAGAAATGACTGAACCTCAACTGGAATATCCCCTGATCCTCCCATTACTAATTGGAGAACGCTTTAAGTCACGACAACTGAGGGAATGCTCATCCCTTGAACTGATATGTGGGAAACACCTCTTTGAGAAACTCAGCCAACGAACTTTTGAAAATCATGTCGGGGTCTTCGAATATGTTGTGTACCTGGAAAGCATGCACTCCCATGTTCCGCCACCAGGGAGCGCATCCCCTGAAGTCCCAAGGGATCCCAGCATCCCTTGGGAGCATTGTATATAAGCCGGCCCCTAAGGCCTATTACTCACTCTGGAGTGTTGTAATAACGACTGAGGTCACTGTTACTTTAACCTCCCTGTGTGCAGTCTCATCTGCGTTAGGAACACAATAACTGGCGACGAGTACACGAATCCAACGCAAATATGCAGCAAACTGTGGACATCCTGGAGAAGTTCTCGGAGGGTGAGGACTGGGAAGCCTATGTCGAACGGCTAGACCAGTACCTTGTAGCCAATGAGCTGGACGGAGAAGGAAGCGCTGCAAAAAGGAGAGCGGTCCTCCTCACAGTCTGCGGGGCACCGACCTACAGCCTCATGAAGAATCTTCTGGCTCCGGTGAAACCCACAGATAAGTCGTATGAGGAGCTGTGTACACTGGTTCGGGAGCATCTTAACCCGAGGGAGAGGGTGCTGATGGCAAGGTATCGGTTCTACACGTGCCAGCGATCTGAAGGTCAGGAAGTGGCGAGCTACGTCGCCGAGCTAAGGCGACTTGCAGGACAATGTGAGTTTGATGGCTACCTGGAGCAAATGCTCAGAGACTTTTTTTTTGTACTGGGCATTGGCCACGAGACCATCGTATGAAAACTTTACAGTCACCGACCCTCAGTAAGGCCATTGCGATAGCACAGGCGTTTATGTCCACCAGTGATAACACCAAACAAATCTCTCAGCACACAAGTGCTAACAATGTTCATAAATTAACTGGAACTGTGTTTGCGAGCAGAAATGTACAGGGCAGAACCCATGAGTCTGCAACTGCCAGCAGGCCACAGGTGACCCAGATGATTCAGAGTCCCAACAAAGGATGAATGCAAGGCAATTCACACCTTGTTGGCGTTGTGGAGGTTTCCATTCATGTCGCTTCAAAGGGTATGTTTGCAAGAGCTGTGGAACAATGGGGCACATCCAGCGAGCTTGCAGATGAGCTGCAAGCTCTGCAAAACCTGCTAACCACCACGTGGCAGAGGAAGATCAGTCCATGGTGGATCAAAGCAATTTCGAGCTTCAAAGAGAGGAGGCAGATGCTGAAGTACACAGGGTGCACACATTTTTGATGAAATGTCAACCTATAATGCTAAACGTAAAATTGAATGGCTTACCCGTAGCCATGGAACTGGACACTGGTGCTAGCCAATCCATCATGAGTAAAAAAATGTTTGAGAGACTGTGGTGCAACAAGGCACTCAGACCAGCCCTGAGCCCCATCCACACAAAACTGAGAACGTACACCAAAGAGCTTATCACTGTCCTGGGCAGCGCCATGGTCAAGGTCACCTACAAGGGCACGGTGCACGAATTGCCACTCTGGATTGTCCCGGGCGATGACCCCACACTGCTTGGATGGAGCTGGCTGGGCAAAATCCGCTGGAACTGCGATGACATCCGAGCGCTATCACATGTCGATGAGGCCCCATGTACCCAGGTTCTTAACAAATTTCCTTCCCTTTTTGAACCAGGCATTGGAAACATTCCCGGGGCGAAGGTGCGGATCCACTTGGTCCCAGAGGCACGACCCATTCACCACAAGGCGCGAGCGGTACCTCACATGATGAGGGAGAGAGTGGAAATCGAGCTGGACAGGCTGCATCTCCCCAGTGGAATTCAGTGAGTGGGCCAGCCCGATTGTTCCAATACTCAAAAGTGATGACACAGTCAGGATTTGCGGCGATTATAAAGTAACTATTAATCGTTTCTCGCTACAGGACCAATACCCGATACTTAAGGCAGACAACCTATTTGCGACGCTGGCAGGAGGCAAGACGTTCACCAAGCTTGACCTGACTTCGGCCTACGTGATGCAGGAACTGGAGAAGTCTTCGAAGAGCCTCACCTGCATCAACTCAACACACACAAGAGACTGTTCATCAACAACAGATGCCCGTTTGGAATTCGGTCGGCTGCAACGATCTTCCAGAGAAACATGGAGAGCCTACTCAAGTCGGTACCATGCACGGTGGTTTTTCAGGACGAAATATTGGTCACCGGTCGGGACACCGGCGAGCACCTACAAAACCCGGAGGAGGTCCTCCAGCGACTGGATCGTGTAGGGCTGTGGTTGAAGAGGTCGAAATGCGTCTTCATGGCAACAGAAGTGGAGTTTTTGGGGAGAAAGATCGCGGCGGACGGCATTCCGCCCACAGATGCCAAGACAGAGGCTATCAGGAATGCGCCCAGGCCACAGAACGTCACGGAGCTGCGGTCGTTCCTGGGACTCCTCAACTATTTTGGTAACTTCCTACCGGGGTTAAGTACCCTCTTAGAGCCCCTACATGTGTTATTGCATAAAGGTGAGAACTGGGTATGAGGAAAAAAAACAAGTAATTGCTTTTGAGAAAGTCAGAAACATTTTATGCTCCAACAAGCTGCTTGTATTGTATAACCCGTGTAAAAGACTTGTGCTAGCATGTGACACATCGTCGTACAGAGCCAGGTGTGTATTACAACAAGCTAACGTTGCGGGGAAGTTGCAACCTGTCGCCTATGCCTCCAGGAGCTTGTCTAAGGCCGAGAGAGCCTACAGCATGATTGAGAAAGAGGCATTAGCGTGTGTGTTCAGTGTAAAGAAAATGCATCAGTACCTATTTGGCCTCAAATTTGAGCTGGAAACCGATCACAAGCCCCTCATATCCCTGTTCGCTGAAAACAAGGGGTTAATACTAATGCCTCAGCCCGCATACACAGGTGGGCACTCGCGCTATCAGCATATAACTATACCATCCGCCACAGGCCAGGCACCGAGAACTGTGTGGATGCTCTCAGTCGGCTACCATTGCCCACCACGGGGGTGAAAATGGTGCAGTCTGCAAACTTGTTGATGGTGGCGCAGCCCGCAGACTTGTTGATGGTCATTGAAGCATTTGAAAATGATAAATCACCTGTCACGGCCCACCAGATTAGGACTTGGACCAGCCAAGATCCCCTGCTGTCCCTAGTAAAAAACTGTGTACTGCATGGGAACTGGGCCAGCATCCCCGTTGAAATGCAAGAGCCAATCAAGCTGTTCCAGCGGTGAAAGGACGAACTGTCCATTCAGGCAGACTGCCTGTTGTGGGGTAACCGCGTAGTGCTACCAAAAAAGGGCAGGGAGACGTTCATCTCGGATCTCCACAGCACACACCCGGGTATAGTAATGATTAAAGCGATAGCCAGATCCTACATGTGATGGCCCGGTATCGACTCTGACTTAGAGTCCTGTGTATGGCAATGCAACATGTGTGCTCAATTGAACAACGCGCCCAGAGAGGCACCACTAAGTTTGTGGTCCTGGCCCTCCAGACCATGGTCGAGGATCCATGTCAACTATGCGGGCCCGTTTCTCGGTAAAATGTTCCTGGTGGTGGTGGATGCTTTTTCAAAATGGATTGAACGTGAAATAATGTCGGGAAGCACCGCCACCGCCACCATTGAAAGCCTGAGGGCCATGTTTGCCACCCACGGCCTGCCTGACATACTGGTCAGTAACAACGGGCCATGTTTCACCAGTGCCGAATTTAAAGAATTCATGACCCGCAATGGGATCAAACATGTCACCTCGGCCCCGTTTAAACCAGCCTCCAATGGGCAGGCAGAGCGGGCAGTACAAACCATCAAACAGAGCCTTAAACGAATCACAGAAGGCTCACTCCAAACCTGCCTGTCCCGAGTACTGCTCAGCTACCGCACGAGACCCCACTCGCTCACAGGGGTGCCCCCGGCTGAGCTACTCATGAAAAGGACACTTAAAACCAGACTCTCGCTGGTTCACCCCAACCTGCATGATCAGGTAGAGAGCAGGCGGCAGCAACAAAATGTAAATGATGGTCGCACCACTGTGTCACGGGAAATTGATCTGAATGACCCTGTGTATGTGCTAAACTATGGACATGGTCCCAAGTGGGTCGTGGGCACGGTGATAGCTAAAGAAGGGAATAGGGTGTTTGTAGTCAAACTAGACAATGGACAAATTTGCAGAAAGCACCTGGACCAAATGAGGCTGCGGTTCACAGACTGCCCTGAACAACCCACAGCAGACACCACCTGTTTCGAGCCCACAACACACGCCCAAAGGATCAACGACACCACGCCGGACCAGGAAATCGAATCCCATCACGCCCAACAGCCCAGCAAGGCCAGGCTCACCCAGCAGCCCTGCAGGGCCAACAACACGCCAGCCCAGTGAGGGCACAGCCAACACACCAGAACAGACATTTGTACCGAGGCGGTCCACCAGGGAAAGAAAGGCTCCCGACCGCCTCACCTTGTAAATAGTTTTCACTTTGACTTTGCGGGGGAGTGATGGTGTGAATCTGTAAAGCATGCACTCCCATGTTCCGCCACCAGGGAGCGCATCCCCTGAAGTCCCAAGGGATCCCAGCATCCCTTGGGAGCACTGTATAATAGCCGGCCCCTAAGGCCTGTTCCTCACTCTGGAGTGTCTTAATAAAGACTGGGGTCACTGTTACTTTAACCTCCGTGCGCAGTCTCATCTGTGTTAGGAACACAACAGAATAAGCCAACGATCTTTTGAAAATCACGTCGGTGTCACCAAAATGTTGTAAACGGCTGTCTTGCTCTTTTAGCTTCATTGCTTTTAACGTCGAATTACCCGCACGCATTCAGTTGTCGTAAAGCCCGGATCTTTATTTAGACATTCAGACATTCACATGCCAACAACTCTGCTTGCAAAGGCAGCTCTTCCAGAAGTTACACACCTTTCGAGATTCCAGTGTCTCTATAGTCCATAAGTGTCTCTGCAGTCCATAAGAGTCTGTGTGACAAAAGCGAGTTCCATCTATTATATCTAAAAAGCCTTTGAACTTAGACAATCATTTAGACAATCATGACTAGCTGCTTTCTGAATCCTTTAACATACAGACTATTATTCCCACCGTAACAAGGTACTCAAATACCTAACATTGCTTGTTTAACTTACAGATGTCATCATTAAATAGTAACAAAGTTACACTCAAATAATTAACATACAGACATCATCAAATTGTTTAGTCATGAATTTCCATTATTCCCACCGTAACAAGGTACTCAAGTACTTAACATTGCTTAGTTTCAAGGTATTCAAATATTTAACATCCAGACAATGACCAGTTACTCATTTCAATGGCTGAACGGCACCATATTGTCTAACAGTCATTTTGCGATCAAAACTTCCAATCTTCCTGCTTCCTGCTCAGCAAAGACAATTGGGAATCTGTGCTAAGTTCTGTATGGGGGTCTGTGGCCATGGTTATCTGCCTGCCCAGCTGTGTGTGTCTATGAGGGTGATGACTACACTGAACTTTTATGGCACAGGATCATTTTAGGCAGCCACAGCGGATCCCTGTTATATCAAGCAGAGTGCTATATGGGCATGTATTCATTGGTGATTATGAACATTACAACAGTGACTACACTTCAAAACGTACTTCATTGGCTGTAAAGTACTTTGGGATATCCGGTGGTCATGAAAGATGCTCCATAAATGCAAGTCGATACATTTTTACGAAAGCTGAAGAATTCATCCACTTTGGGCATCATAGCAAGACAGCAGTGAGATAGGATCATGTGTGCATCAGGACTGTGACAAGGACTAGAGCTGAGTGGTTCTGGCAAAACCCAAACTGAGCATCAGTGAACAGATATTGTAAGCAGGTATCCTTTGATGGCATGATTGATGACTCCTTTTACTACTTGCTGATGATTGGGAGGTGGTTAATTGGCCTCTGGCCTGATTTTTGTGGATAGGACTTAAATGGGCAATTTTCCCCATTGGTGGGGAGATGCCAATGTCATAGCTGCATTGGATTAGCTTGGCTGTGTAAAGATAATAATTAACTTTGGATTTTAATATTAATGGAAAAAACCCATACTGTAGAGTGTTAGGCAGATGTTACATCAGCTGACCACAAACCACAGACTTTTGTCTGCTACTAAAAACCGGGAAACAAATGTAACAGGAAAGTCCACAACTTTGGAACACTGCATATCAGCAAGATAACAGAGAAAAGAACCCTTTTATGGGAGTTAGAAGCCATAAAATAAGACAAAGAATATTGCCTTAATCAGGGTCACCTATGTTGTGTATGGAGAAAGAGTCAGACTGAACACTATGAGCTCAAAGTAAAGTGTGACCTTAGTCTTTTATTGCAGGTTTCCAGAGTGCCTCTCCAACCTGTGAAGCCTCCTTAAATACTTGTGCTCCCAAGGGATTATGGGATCCCTTGGGACTTCAGGGGGTGAGCCCTCTGGTGGTACAGAGTAAATACAGGTTTGCATATATAATAACACTCCGCCCAAAGTCAATAGTGTAACTATTTACAATGTGAGTCGATTTGGGGCCCTTCTTGCCCTGGTTGATCGTCTCAGTGTAAAAGTTGGTATTGTTGAATCATTTGTTGAGCCCTTGCTGGGCTGCTGTGCAGCTGGCCTTGCTGGGCTGCCTGGTGTGTTGGGCCCTGCAGAGCTGCTATAGATGATGGGTTCTGCTTCGTGGTCAACCGTGGTGCCAGTTGCCACTGGTGTGTATGTTGGGGGATCAAAAAAGGTAGGGTCCAAGGTGGGTTGCTCAGGATAGTCCGTGAATCGGAGTTTGATTTGGTCCAAGTGTTTCCGGTGAATGAGTCCATTTGAAAGTTTGACCCGAAACACCCTGCTCCCCTCTTTGGCCATGACAGTGTCGGGAAGCCACTTGGGACCTGTCCATAATTTAATACAAATACAGAATCATTGATTTCAATCTCGTGTGACACATTTACGCTATCATGGTATGCACTTTGTTGAAGTCGCCTGCTCTCTACCTGTTCATGTAGATCAGGGTGAACTAACGAGAGCCTTGTCTTAAGTGCTCTTTTCATGAGCAGTTCAGCAGGTGGGATCCCAGTGAGTGAGTGGGGTCTCGTGCGGTAGCTAAGCAGGACTCGGGATAGGCAAGTCTGCAGTGAGCCTTCAGTTACCCGCTTCAAGCCTTGCTTGATGGTTTGCACTGCTCTCTCTGCCTGACCATTGGACGCTGGTTTAAACGGGGCAGCTGTGACATGTTTGATCCCGTTACGGGTCATGAATTCTTTGAACTCAGCACTGGTAAAACATGGCCCGTTGTCGCTCACCGGGACATCGGGTAGGCTGTGTGTGGCAAACATGGCCCGCAGGCTTTCAGTAGTGGCAGCGGACGTGCTAGCCGACATTATCTCACATTCAATCCACTTGGAGTACGCGTTTACAACCACAAGGAACATTTACCCAAGGGCCTGCATAGTCGACGTGTACCCTAGACCATGGTTTGGAGGGCCAAGACCATAAACTTAGCGGCGTCTCCCAGGGTACATTGTTTAACTGCGAGCATGTATTACATCTGTGAACGCAGACTCTAAGTCCGCATCGATACCGGGCCACCACATGTGGGATCTGGCTATCGCTTTCATCATTATGATGCCTGGGTGAGTACTGTGGAGGTCATTGATGAAGGCGTCTCTTCCCTTCTAGAGGACCACTACTCGATTGCCCCACAGAGGCTGTCTGCCTGTATAGACATTTCATCTTTGCGCCACTGGAACGGCTTTATCTCTTCCTGCATTTCCACTGGGACACTGGACCAGCTCCCGTGAAGCACACAGCATTTGACTGGAGATAATAAGGGGACCTGGCTTGTCCAGGTTTTGATCTGCCGGGCAGTGATGGGTGATTGCTCACTCTCAAATGCTTCCATAACCATGGCTAGATCTGTGGGCTGCGCCATTTCCACCCCCGTGGTGGGCAATGGCAGCCTACTGACAGCATCGGCGCAGCTTTCTGTGCCTGGCCTGTGGCGGATGGCGTTGTTGTAAGTGGGCAACATGAGCGCCCATCTCTGGATGCAGGCCGATGCGTTGGAATTTATCCCTTTACTCTCGGAGAACAGGGATATAAGTGGCTTATGGTCAGTTTCTAATTCGAATTTTAGCCCAAACAGATATTGATGCATTTTCTTTACCCCATAGACACACGCTAATGCTTACTTCTCAATCATGCTGTAGGCTCTCTCAGCCTTAGACAGACTCCTTGATGCATAAGCAACCGATTGCAGTTTCCCGAAATCATTAGCTTGTTGCAATACACACCCGACGCCATATGACGACGCATCACATGCTCGTACCAAACGCTTACATGGATCATACAACACAAACAATTTGTTTGAGCACAACAATTTTCTCGCTTTAACAAAGGCATTTTCTTGGCTCTTGCCGCAAACCCAATTGTCTCCTTTTTGTAGTAAGACGTTCAGTGGTTCTAACAGTGTGCTGAGACCCGGTAAGAAGTTACCAAAGTAGTTCAGGAGTCCCAGAAACGACCGTAGCTCCATCACGTTCTGTGGCCTCGGTGCGTTCTCGATTGCCTCCGTTTTTGCGTTGGTCGTCCTGATGCCGTCCGCTGCAAACCCCCTTCCCAGGAACTCCACTTCAGACGCCAGGAAAACGCACTTTGAGCGTTTTAACCTGAGCCCCATGCGGTTGAGTTGACTAAGAACCTCCTCCAGGTTCTGCAGATGCTCGACTGTGTTCCGACCTGTGACCAAGATGTCGTCCTGGAAGACCACGGTGTGCGGGACCGACTTCAGTAAGCTTTCCATGTTTCTCTGGAATATCGCCGCCGCTGATCGGATTCCAAACGGGCATCTGTATAAACAAAAATACCTTTGTGCGTGTTGACGCAGGTGAGGGCCTTCGATGATTCCTCCAGTTTCTGCCTCATGTAGGCTGAAGTCAGATCCAGCTTCGTGAACGTCTTTCCTCCTGCCAGCTTTGCAAAGAGGTCGTCGGCCTTTGGTAGTGGGTATTGGTCCTGCAGGGAGAAACGATTGATAGTTACTTTGTAATCGCCACAGATTCTGACGGTGCTGTCTCCCTTGAGGACTGGGACGATAGGACTGGCCCACTCGTTGAACTCGATCGGGGAAATGATGCCCTCTCTTTGCAGCCAGTCTAGCTCGATCTCTACCCTTTCTCTCAGCATGTACGGTATTGCTCTCGCCCTGTGATGGATGGGTCGTGCCCGCAGAATTAGGTGGATCTGCACTTTTGCTCCTTGGAATTTCCCGATGCCTGGTTCGAACAATGAAGGAAATGTGGTTAAGACCTGAGCACACGAAGTGTCGTCAGCGGGCAATAGCGCTCGGACATTGTCCCAGTTCCAGCGTATCTTTCCCAGCCAGCTCCTGCCGAGCACCGTGGGACCATCACCCGGTACCACCCAGAGTGATAGCTTGTGCACCACTCCATCATGAGAGACCTTTACGGTAGCACTGCCGATTACAGGAATCAGTTCTTTCATGTAAGTTCTTAGTTTCGTGCGAACTGGATTTAAGACTGGCCTTTAGGTCTTGTTGCACCACAACCTTTCGAAAGTCTTTTTGGACCATGATGGACTGGCTTGCGCCTGTGTCCAGCTCCACTGACATCGGGAGTCCATTTAGTTCAACATTCAGCATTATCGGGGGACAATTCATGGTGAATGTGTTGACCCCATATATCTCTGCCTCCTCAATCTGAGGCTTTGGTTCATCGTGATCCTCCATGGATCTGTCCTCCTCTGCAACATGGTGGTTTGCTGGTTTAATAGGCTTTGTAGCTCGCCTGCACACTCGTTGGAGGTGTACCATTGTTCTACAGCCCTTGCAAACGTACCCTTTGAATTGGCATGAATGGAAATGATGATCACCCCCACAGCACCAACAAGATGTTAATGGCCTTGCATTCATCTCCCTTGATGGTGGACTCTGAGACATCTGCGGATGTGTAGTTGTAGGTATGTGTGACCTGCCCTGTACGTTACGATTCGAAAACAACATCACTTTGTTCATAGTACTTGTAGCAGCACTTTGTGCTGAGAGATTTGCTTCGTATTGTCACTGGTGGCAATGAACACCTGGGCTATCGCTATGGCCTTACTCAAGGTTGGGGTCTCTACAGTCAAAGGTTTGCGAAGTATGGTTTCGTGGCCAATGCCAAGTATGAAAAAGTCTCTGAGCATGTGCTCCAAATGTTCTTCAAATTTGCAATGTCCTGCAAGGTGTCTTAGCTCGGCGACATAACTCGCCACTTCCTGGCCTTCAGACCTTTTGTAGGTGCAGAACTGGTACTTCGCCATCAGAACGCTTTCCTTCGGGTTCAAATGCTCTCGGACCAGTGTGCACAAATCGTCGTACGATTTCTCCGTGGGTTTTGCTGCAGTGAGCAGATTCTTCATGAGGCCATACATTGGTGCCCCACAGACGGTGAGGAGGATCGTCCTTCGTTTGGCAGCGCTCTCTTCCCCATCTAGGTCGTTGGCCACGAAGTATTGGTCGAGTTGCTCCACAAAAGTTTCCCAATCATCTCCCTCCGGAATTTCTCCAGGATTCCCACTGTTGTCTGTATCTTTGGGTTTGCTATCAGTATCTCGTTGCCAGTTGATGTGTATGGAGAAAGAGTCAGACTGAACACTGTGAGCTCAAAGTAAAGTGTGACCTTAGTCTTTTATTGCAGGTCTCCAGAGTGCCTCTCCAACATGTGAAGTCTCCTTAAATACCTGTGCTCCCAAGGGATTATGGGATCCCTTGGGACTCCAGTGGGTGAGCCCTCTGGTAGCTGTACAGAGTAAGTACAGGTTTACATATATAACAACCTAAAACTGTAAAACAGGGAGTACGAACTCTATTATCGTCTGGAGAGTCAAAAGGCATCTACAACTAAGAACACAAAGACAAGGAAGAATTATTTTAGTCGACATTCCTTCTCACCCAGAACAGATCTGGTATGGTCTGCGTTCAGAACCGTATTTCACAGTTGTGAGTACTATCTAGAACCGATGCTTATTGTTGTTCGCCAATCGAATAAAGTGTTTAGTAATCTTGATACACTTCTTGTGTTGCTTGCACTCAAGGTTAGACTAGTAATAAGGTTACTTCCCTAAAAAAAGCGACAAGTGAAGTTAATAATCCGACAGCTGGGGGCTAACTCTGGTGCATAAGTCTTTTGTACTACAACTGGGATGTTGTCAGGGCCCATAGCACTCGTTGTCCAGTGCAATTTTGGATTTGGGACAGGGCCAACGCTGGGCCAGACTGATGGGTAGAAGTGCTGCTCTGCCACACAAACTTGGGGCAATTACACGGTCTAGAAACTGTAGAGTAGCATTATCATGGCAACATTCCTAACATTTGCCATTTTATCCCTCATTTCAATCTTGGTCCTTTGGGTATTTCTGGAAACATTGATCCTGTCCGTTATTCCCTGAAAGACATTTTGGAGCAATCTTATCGAGTGAAGGTGCCTTTCAGTGTTGAAGTCTTCTTTTAGGTTACTTCAAGAGCAGCTTCCCAGGATGTGAGTATATGGTGTATAGAACTCTCCATTTCATGTGAATATTGCAGATTCATTCATCTCCCTTGGTGGAATGCAGTCCTTTAAATGGTTGTAGCAGCATTTAAAATTATTTTGAGTTGTGTGAGTACTCCCTCAGGCTTCATTGATGGGACTTCACTCAGAATAGTGAAGAAATGAAAATCATGAATTTTATGTGGTGTGAGAAAGTTCAGCAAAATGTTTTGCATCAAACCATTCTCACCAGAGTTGTATCAAGACAATAATTTCTACCTTATTAATGCTATTAGAATTTAATTTTCTACATTACCTTCCTTTCTCTGGAAAAGTCATCAATATTTCATATGTGATCTATCCAAACTCAATCTATTAATGTTCAGAAGTAAAAAGGGAGGTTAATGTTATTGGCACTGCTATTCACCTGCTTCTTGCATCCTAGAGCTGGCAGGTACAATGCAACTGAAGCACCCTGCATCTGACGTGAACCCCCCTGAATTTGTAGGTTCAAGTTATTTGCATGGGCCCAACATGCCCCCAGCACAGTCCCCTCCCCCAGGTAGGTACCTGCACCTTGAATCAGGGTCGAAACTCGGCTGTTGCTACAAATTGAGATGCATCCAGCAGCAGTCATGGCTGCGGACTGTGGGAGCTTCTGACTGTTGAAAGAAGCAGCAGCTGGAAGGCCTGTAACTCCAAAGCTCTGAAGCAAGTAATTTTGGGCTTTCTCCAGCTTACTGCTTACCCCTCTCAGTCAAGCAACAGCCTGACATAGCCATACTCACAGTCTTATCTATCAATCAGCATCACTATCCCTGGGTGAATAAACCCACCTGAGATGGGGGCACAGTGGTATCCAACCAGGTGGGCTTAGCCCTGGGAGTCCTCAACATTGACTGCAGTCCTAGTTGGCTTTGTCTTGAAGGACAAAGCTGCCATATGGTCTGTATCAAACTTGAAGGAGTGACCTTAATCACATCCTTACAAACCAACCAGTCCAGACATTTCGATTCATGATCACAATAAAGTAACCACTCCACAGTCCATGTGAAGAAAAGCCTTGTCTGCACAGTGAAGGCACTTCCTGTGTATAGTGTAGCATTACATGGAGTAAAATTGAATTTTCCACAGATCACTTCAGCGAATTAAACACCAAGTTTAATAGGATCTAAAAAGGCCCTGGGCTAGAACCTCCACTTTTGGGCTTATCGCCCAAAAATGGCCCTTATTTCCGGCGTGGGCAGTAAAAAAGGGTTTTCAGATCGCCGGCTTCTTGTCCATTCTCAAAGCACCTAGTCTCCATTTTTGAAAATGGGCTTTACTGCGAGCGATATGAAATGGACGGTAGCGTTAAATTATTTTGACCTTCTGCCGTAAAGTGTGGCCGTCCTTAGCAATGGCATGGCAACGCTCGATTCCCGCGATTCAGGAGGGCAAGGGTCATCATGACATGCGCAGAAGAGGAGACAGAGAGAGAGGGAGCTCAGAGGGACTGAAGGCGTGGCTGGGTGTGGTGTGCCTGCTTTGGGAGGAAGGTTGGAGACTTTAGAGCTTCACAGCAAATAGGCAGACAAAAATTAACTGTTACCAGCCACATATTTGCCCGAATTTGGCCCATAATGTAGAGAGAGGAGGAGGCATCACAGCATGATTTGGAGACTGACGCTGGAGAGAGCAGTGAGGTAGGAGAGGAGTGCATTGGAAAGCGCAAAAGAGCCAGGAGGTTCTTGGACGAGGCAAATGCCTCCCTCCTGCAGGAGGTCGAGTCACGCTGGGGTGATTTGACACAGGGAGGGCGTGGGAAGCCCACCCCAAAGGCCTACCAAAGGATATGGACTGAGGTAGCAGAGGTGGTCTCATTGGCGACCAAAGAGGTTTGTGAGAGCAACCAATGCCGCAAAAGATGGAACGACCTTGTGGGATCCGCAAGAGTAAGTATTACATTGATTTACTTATGTATTCATATAATTTGATTTGTAACCGTCAGGAGTGACTATCATCAGATGTGAGGTCTGTCATGTATGTAACCTTTATGTAACAACACTGCAATACAGTATATACGTAAGAAATGCACACCTTGACCAGAAGGGGTGAACTTATAGGAGACACTCCTCACCTGGTCACCCAGGTATATAAAGGGAGGTCCCACGCAGGGTCATCACTTCTTGGTCCTGTGAATAAAGGTTCAGGTCATGGAGTGACCTTGTCCATAGAATGTGCCTCGTGTGGATTTGTGGTATTGTGTAAGGACTTTACAAGGTCTTTCACTTTTACCAGGAATGTTTTACTCAAAGCCTGCGGTCACGGTGTACGTCTTTAAGTAAAGAATGATAATTTTCATAATAATCATGATTACATCTGTCGGTTATGTGTTGTATCAGTCTCTGTGACAGTACCTAGCAATGATATGACGCAATGATCTCATGCCATGTCGTCCTGTTGCCTTTTACAGAAGAAGCTATCGATGATGAGGTCCGTGCAGAGGCGAACGGGTGGGGGGCCACCAGTCCCCAGCGACATCACTGAGATGGAGGAGCGGGTGCTCGCACTTGTGGGGAAGCACCCCCGGACAGCCACGCAGGCAGCTGCAGACCCTGAAGTGATGCCACGTGAGTAAAGCTTACACCATTGCGTGATGTAAAGTCTATAGATGCCACACCCACTCATATCCGAACAATCATATATGATAGATCTGTGGTTGGGAAGATATTGTCGTCCATTATTAAAGAAGCAGTAGCAGGACATGTGGAAAAGCAAAATTCGGTCAGGCAGAGTCAGCATGGATTTATGAAGGGAACAAATTGTTTGACAAGAGGATGTAACGAACAGGGTGGATAAACAGGAACCAGTTGATGTGGTGTATTTGGACTTCCAGAAAGCATTTGAGGTTACTGCAGAAGATTAAAGTTCACGGGGTTGGGGGTAATATATTAGCATGGACAGAGGATTGGCTAACGAACAGAAAACAGAGTCGGGATAAATGGTTCATTCTCTGGTTGGCAATCAGTAACTAGTGGGGTGCCGCAGGGATCAGTGCTGGGACCCCAACTATTTACAATCTATATTAATGAATTGGAAGAAGGGACCGAGTGTAACGTAGCCAAGTTTGCCGACGATACAAAGATGGGAGGAAAAACAATGTGTGAGGAGAATACAAAAAGTCTGCGAAAGGACATAGACAGGCTAAGTGAGTGGGCAAAAATATGGCAGATGGCGTATAATGTTGGAAAGTGTTATGTATGCATGCCTACAATGTTATGATGTACTGAAACACTGAATGTACCTTCACCCTGTACACACCTTACCTGTACACCAGAGGGTGCAGCTGCTGGAGACCTAAGGGTCACCTGTACACTGCAGGTAACCCAATATAAAAGGGAGCTCACCTCTTGGTGTCCCCACTCAAGGAGCTGCAATAAAGGACTAGTCTTCACAGTTTAAGTACCATACCCTGCCTCGTGAGGTCATTAACAGAGTGCCGACATACACAATAACTGGCGACGAGGTCACGAACTACACGCACATGTCGAATCTCAGCAACTTCCAACAATTCACCGATGGGGAAGATTGGGACGCCTTCATGGAAAGGTTAGAACACTTCTTCATAGTCAACGGCCTGGATGGGGACACACCGGCCACACTGGCGAACAAGTGCAGGGCCATCCTGCTTATTAGTTGTGGGCCCACTATCCACGGCCTCGTCAGGGACTTGCTAGCCCCAGCGAAGACAACAACCAAGAGCTATGGGGAACTTGTAACCTTAATACAAGAGCAACTAAAACCTAAAGAAAGCATCCTCACAGCCAGGCACCGGTTCTACACTCACCGGCGACCCGAAGGCCAAGAAATTGTTAAGTATGCTGCAGATTTAAGAAGATTGGCTGCACCGTGTGATTCTGGCGACCACCTTACTGAAGCACTAAGGGACATATTCGTTATTGGAATCGGCCACGAGGGCCCCCTCCACAAATTGCTCTCTGCGGACATCACAGTCACCCTGCAGAAGGCAATTAAAGTGAGTCAGGCCTACATAGTTTCGGTCGGCGACTCCAAGCAAATGATGACCCACTCCCAGGACTCTAAACTGATGAATGCAGTGAGCCGAATGGTGACTTCTAAAGGCAGCAATGCTGCCCTGAGTCCCACAACCCTGAGTCCGCCACATGGGGCCAACCGGCTAGCCCTGTGCTGGTGCTGTGGAGGAAACCACAGGGCCCACCAGTGCCGCTACAAAGACTATACCTGCAAAGGCTGCAATGGGAAAGGGCACCTTCAGAGAATGTGCAGAAAAAGCTTTACTCAACGCGTCGCTGAAGAGTTGGCTGATCACCTGAGCTCCGACACTGATGAAGATGAAACTGCTCAACCCCTGGAAGAAGAGTATGGAATTTATACCTGCTCCACCGAGAGTTCCCCGTGGGAGATGGAAGTCGACATTAACGGAGTTCCGGTTTAGATGGAGATCGACACAGGGGCGAGCAAGTCTTTGATGAGCCAGACGACCTTTGAAAAACTTTGGACCAATCCCGCCAAACGAACAAAACTGTCTCCTGTCCAGGCGAAGCTGCTCACCTACACCAAAGGCAAAATCCCTGCCGTTGGCAGCCTGGACATCCAGGTCTCCCAGGGCGGCGTGATAAATAATCTCCCCCTGTGGATCGTTGCCGGCGATGGTCTAAGGCTGCTGGGAAGAAGCTGGATGAACCAGGTCCAGGTCAGTTGAAGCAATGACGGCCTCTGGGCTCCAGCAATCGACATCCCACGCAGTCCCAAACTTGGATCCATCGCTGCACCTAGAGACCCCAACGTCCAGCTCGACTGCACGGCGACGACTCCACAACACCATGACGAGATCACCAAAACCGACCGTCCAGACCTCACCTTCCGGGCCGTGGGAGGACTCCAAGGGAAGGAGATCGGCGGAGAAAGTGGATTCCCGACGTCTGTGGCTGAACCTGAGAAGGAAAAGATCACCACAGCCTACCTGGAGGAGAGCGAGAAGATGGCAGCCGCACCACGAGGAGAAGAACCTAAAATCAAAATGGCCGCGACCAGACCACGAGGGGCAGCGTTGGAGGAGCGACACGTGGCACCGAGCGGCCAATCGGATTGGAAGGCCCCCTTAAAGGAGACCGGTAACCCAAAGAATTTAAAGGGACAGTTTCACTCGAAAGTTGACAAGGACTTTAAAGTCATAAATGTAGTTAGCAAATGCAGGTCTGCTAATGTAACGTTGAATTGTGATGCCAGAGTAACTGATGTGAAAAATGAAATGAATGCTTGTGTAAGTAAGGTTAAGAACAAGTTTGTAATGTTTAATGATGATGATAGAAATTTTAAAATGACAAATGTAACCATGTATGGAGGGACCGAGATACAAGAAAGTGATGTAAGTGCTGTAAGTAACAATGTAAAGAGAGATAACAGTGTAGAATTGACTATGTATGATCGGAGCCAATGTGTCATGTATACAGGAAGTAGACTGTTAAAGGACACCAGGATACAGAGATAATGTAAATGCCAGAGGTATCCCCCCGTGGGAGACCCCCAGGTCCAGCGGGCTACCTGACCATGTAGCCTGGACTTTTGGGACAAATGTGATGCCCCAAAGGGAGCATGGGAGCAGACCCACTGCAGGGACAGCGGTCAATGGGCAGCTCAGCCACCACCGCTGGTAACCTGCCCCAGATCGGCTCTACACCCCCTGGCCACCAGGGCCAGCACCGGGAATGAGAGGCCAGTACCCTCCAGCTTTCCTGGCGAACCCTGGGATGACCAGACATTCATCACCAATGGAGGACAAGGAGCCCACACAGTCCTGTGGCCCACACACTTACCCACTCTACAGAGTATGTACCCTACCCACTGCTGCACTGGCTCCCCCTCTGAGGGATCCCACAATAGTGACACCCACATGGTTTGTATGTGAGCGGGGGGGGTGAAATGTATGAGTCCAGCCTCAAGCACAGGGATCACACCTGGTCAACACACAACCCTCACCACAACCTCCCACAGCCCACCACTGATCACCTCCCCAGGTCATGGCAATAAGGACTTGAAAAATGCTTAGGGGGGAGTGTCGTATTGTTCTGCATGCCTACAATGTTATGATGTACTGTAACACTGAGTGTACCTTCACCCTGTACACACCTTACCTGTACACCAGAGGGTGCTGCTGCTGGAGACCTAAGGCTCACCTGTACATTGCAGGTAACCCAGTATAAAAGGGAGCTCACCTCTTGGTGTCCTCACTCTAGGAGCTGCAAAAAGGACCACAATCTTCACAGTTTAAGTACCATACCCTGCCTCGTGGAGTCATTAACAGAGTGCTTACATACACAATTGAAAGTGTGAGGTCTTGCACTTTGGCAGAAAAAATCAAAGAGCAAGTTATTATTTGAATGGAGAAAGATTGCAAAGTGCTGCAGTACAGTGGGACCTGGGGTTACTTGTGCATGAAACACAAAAGGTTAGTATGCAGGTACAGCAAGTGATCAGGAAAGCCAATGGAATCTTGGCCTTCATTCCAAGGGCAATGGAGTATAAAAGCAGAGAACTCTTGCTACAGTTGTACACGGTATTGTTGAGGCCACACCTGGAATATTGCGTGCAGTTTTGGTTTCCATATTTACGAAAGGATATACTTGCTTTGGAGGCAGTTCAGAGAAGGTTCACAAGGTTGATTCCAGAGATGAGGGGGTTGACTTATGAGGAAAGGTTGAGTAGGTTGGGCCTCTACTCATTGGAATTCAGAAAAATGAGAGGTGATCTTATCAAAACGTATAAGATTATGAGGGGGCTTGACAAAGTAGATGCAGAGAGGATGTTCCACTGATAGGGGAGATTAGAACTAGAGGGCATGATCTTAGAATAAGGGGCCGCCCATTTAAAACTAAGATGAGGAGAAATTTCTTCCCTCAGAGGGTTGTGGATCTGTGGAATTCGCTGCCTCAGAGAGCTGTGGACGCTGGGACATTGAATAAATTTAAGACAAAAATAGACAGTTTCTTAAACGATAAGGGGATAAGAGGTTATGGAGAGTGGGCAGGGAAGTGGACCTGAGTCCATGATCGGATCAGCCATGATCGTATTAAATGGCGGTGCAGGCTCAAGGGGTCATATGGCCTACTCCTGCTCCTATTTCATATGTTCTTATATAGATGATTTCTAAAATTGTCACAGAAATAATAATGGCCGAATGCAAATCATTGCAATGCACGATGTGTTGATGGTCATGAAATGTGATGTCTGTGATGATTTTGAGAGCGGTGGTGCTTTTGTCGTGCATATGCTGTGTGTAGCGCTGGACTGACCTTGTGACCCTAGCACCCACTTCTCCTCTAATAACCTCATTTGTGTTTTGCAGCTCAGCCAGCAGCGCGTCCCAAGGCAAGACCACAGAGGCCAGAAGGTGGGGGCGTGAGGCCCGACTCTCCGGACGATCCAACATCTGGTGGTGAGGGGCTCCGATTCTCGCCCGTCAATCCGCTGGGTCTGTTCTCCACGGATGAGAGCGCGGACTTCGAGGAACCTGCATCACTACGCTCCAGAAGCCATTCCACCCCAAGGCTATCTAGTGGTCCTCCGGTCATTCCCGCCTCCACTCTGGAGGTACCGCCCCAAGCACCTCGCCATAGGGCACCCCATTTGTCCCCAGGACATCGCTGACCCCGCGGAGGTCTCGTGGATGCAGCAGGTCTGTTCTGCGAGTGCCACATGACAGTGGAGAGATGGTACATTTGTCCAGGAGGACTGTAGACATTGGTGACCAGCTCATCGAAGCATTGGGGGGCATATCCCGACAGCTGGCAACCATGACCGAGTACATTCCGCGGATAGCAGAGGCCCTGGATGCGATAACCAGGAACACTGCTGGCACAGGCCTCCCGGTGGTCCCCGAGCGAGGCACTCCACCCCTAGGTTCTGCACCACCACTGCGGACGACAGATGAGAGCAAGGACCAAGATCCCGCTTCTGCATCAGAGAACGTTGCCCCCTCGGCACCCCCCCGCTCCCGTACCCGTGCAACCACCGCATTTGCCTTCAGCCCCCCCCCAATGAGGCACTGCCTGAAGAGTACCTCGGCCAGGTGCCATGGAGCGAGGAGGGAAAGGGGTAGAGATGGGGAGAAGAAGGGGAGGGGGAAGGAAAGTGAGGTGCATGTCCGCAGGTGATGTTATATCTCCATCTGGGTGTATGCAATTTGTTGTAATGTCTGGGGGCTGGGGACACCCTCCTGCTTTGCCTTTGTATTCTGTGTTGCTGGACATGTTGAACATTTGATTGATGTCAATGGTGAAAAAGTGGGTTGTGGGCGGGGGTTGGGTGTTATTGCCTGTGATACTTATGATTTCAGACCAATGTTGGTGTAACATTTTGTTATTGAACATAACCTTGTTGCGCATTGTCTCAGATAGCTGCACCATTACACACTGGTGATTCTTTAACATGAAAGGGTTAAATACAACTTAACTTCAATCAACGTAAACTTTAACTGGCACCAAGGTGATGGGCACCATTGATGTCTGAGCTGCACACACACAGCAGTGTGTCAGTGTTGTCACTCACATCAACTCTCTTTCAGGCAAATCTGATCTCAGCTCCTCACTTAAGAGTCTTGCAGCTATGTAGCCACCACGGGCCCTTTCCTGTGGTCTGGAGGGGGTCGTGGGCATGGTTACATAGCCAGCCTGATTGTCTGGCCCTAGGTCAGCATCCAGCCCCTCGTCGTCCTCTTCCTCTCTCTCCTGAGGTGAGCATCAGTCCCTTCTGGCAATTCTTGGCCCCTCATGATAGCCAGATTGTGCAACATCGAATACACAACCACAAATTTACCTACTTGCTCAGGGTTGTTTTGTAGCTCCCCTCCTGAGTGGTCAAGACATCTGAAGTGCTGTTTAAGCACAGTTATTGTTTGATGGCCCCATTGCATTGAAAGTATAATAGCGATTGAATAGTCCAGAATCTGAAAATATGTCTGCGAGATGTTCGCTTCACCTGAGAAGAACTCCAGAGTCAATGGAAACTGCCCGAAGTTGAGGCAGCCTTTTGAATGAAGTGACCTGCGATTTTAAAAATGCCAGCCACACCTCTAGCGCTCGTTCAGAACAGTTCTGCTTTTTCTGGACTTTTTTTGGGCGAGCGATATTGTGGCGTTATGTGTGCGAGGTGGTGAAAGTGACGATGGCCGATCTCCTGGGCGTTAGTTTCGCCAAATGTGCTCTTTACAACAACAAAAAAGTGTGTAGGCGGTATTATTGAATCTCGACATTAATTCCATGCGGAAAATAACGCTGGGCGATATTATGGGTGTTGATTTCGCCCATTCTGGTGATTCCGCCCAAAAAAAGTGGGCGGGCAGTAATATTTTTTCCCGTCGCTAAGCACATGGGGAAAGTAACGCTCGCCGATAAGTTTCCTAAAAATGCCCATCAGTTTCCATTTTGCGCCAAAATCGGTGATATATGTGCATTATACATCATTTCAGCGGTAAAATGGCTGTTAAGTGGCCGTTAAGTACACAAAAAATGTGGAGGTTCTAGCTCTAAGAGATTTTGCTTTGCTCAAATTCAGTTTTCCATTATTGAAGCTTTCCCACAATTGTTTTCATTTACACAATAAAATAAATTTCTACTAAACCAGAGATTGAAATTTGCTCTTTGTTTGCTCTGGTCAAATCCCAATATCTTCATAAATATTGTATTAGAAAACACCTGAATTTAAATAATCTGATACATAGGAAATAAGAGCAGTGGTAGGCCTTTTGGCTCTTCGAGCCTGCTCAGCCATTCAATAAGACCATGGCTGATCATCTACATCAACCCCACCTTCCCGCTCTACTCTCCCTTATCTCTTAATTCCCTTCGTTCCCAAAAATTCATTGATCTTGGTCTTGAATATACTCAATGACTGAGCATCTACAGTTCTCTGGGGTAGACAATTCCAAAGTTTCACAACCCTTTGAGTGAAGAAATTTCTCCTCATCTCTGTCCTAAAAGGCCGACCCCTATTCTGAGACTGTGACCCCGTGTTCTAGATTCCCCAGCCAGGGGAAACATTTTCTCAGCATTAACCGTGTCAAGCTACTTAAGAATTTTATGTGTTTCAATGAGATCACCTCTCATTCTTCTAAACTCTAGGGAATATAGGCCTCGTCTACTCAATCTCTCCTCATAGGGCAATCCCCTCATCCCAGAAACCAGTCTATCGAACCTTCGTTGCACTCTCTCTAAGGCAAGTATGTCTTTCCTTAGGTAAGAGACCAGAACTGTACACAGATGTGGCCTCATCAATGCCCCCTGTATAATTGTAGTAAGACCTCTTTACTCTTATACTCTAATCCCTTTGTAACAAAAGCTAACATAGCATTTGCTTTCCTAATTGCTTGCTGTACCTGCATGTTAACTTTATGTAATTCATGTACAAGGACACATAGGGCCCTCTGAGTGCAAACATTTCCCTGTCTCTCACAATTCAAAAAATATTCTGTTTTTTTGTTTTTCCTACCAAAGTGGAATACTTCACACTTCTCCACATTGTAGTCCATTTGCCATGTTCTTGCCCACTCAGTCAACCTGTCTGTATCTCTCTGTAGCCGATTTACATCCTGCTCACAACTTGTTTTCCCACCTATCTTTGTATTGTCAGCAAATTTGGTTACAGTACACTTGGTCACTTCATCCAAGTCATTAATATATTGTAAATAGTTGAGGTCCCAGCACTGATCCCTGTGGCACTCCACTAGTTACAGTTTGCCAACCTGAAAATGACCCATTTATCCTGACTTTCTGTTAGTTAGCCAATCCTCTATCCATGCTTATATATTACCCCCAACACTGTGAGCTCTTACCTTGTGCAGTAACCGTTTATGTGGCACCTTATAGACTGCCTTTTGGAAATCCAAATACATTACATCTACTGGTTCCGCTTTATGCACCCTGCTCATTACATCCTCAAAGAACTCTAATAAATTTGTCAAATGCGATTTCCCTTTCATAATACCATGTTGACTCTGCTTGACTGTATTATGATTGTCTAAAAGTCCTGCTACTACTCCCTTAATAATGGATTCCAGCATTTTCCCAATGACAGATGATAGGCTAACTGGCCTATAGTTTCCTGCTTTCTGTCTCCCTCCTTTCTTGAATAGAGGCGTTATACCTGCGGTTTCCCAATCCGCTGGGATCTTTACTTCTTTTAAGACCCTCGGATGTAGGCCATCGGGTCCAGGGGACTTGTCTGCCTTTAGTCCCATTAGTTTGCCTAGTACTTTTTCTCTAGTGATAGTGATTATTTTCAGTTGCTCCCTCCCTTTTGCCCCTTGATTATCTACTATTTGGATGCTTTTAGTGTCTTCTACCATGACAACAGATACAAAATATTTGTTCAAAGTCTCCGTCATTTCATTGTTTCCCATTATTAATTCCCCAGCCTCATCCTCTAAGGGACCAACATTTATTTTAACTACTCTCTTCCTTTTTATATACTTGTAGGAGCTCTTATTGTCTGTTTTTATATTTCTTGCTAGTTTACTCTCATAATCTATTTTCTCCCTCTTTATTTTTTAAAATCATACTTTGCTGGTTTCTGAAAATTTCCCAATCTTCTCTCCTACCACTAATCTTTGCAACATTGTATGCCTTCTCTTTCAATTTGATACCATCCTTAACTTCCTTAGTTAGCTACAGATGGTTCATCCTTTTCATAGAGTCTTTCTTTCTCACTGGAATATATCTTTGTTGAGAGTTATGAAATATCTCCTTAAATTACCCATTTATCCCGACTCTCTGATCTTATTGATCCTATGCCAATTTGCTTGTGGCTCAGGTAGTAATCCAGAGAGTATTACCGTTGTGGTTCTGCTTTTTAATTAGCCCCTAGCTGCTCACACTCCCTCAGCAGAACCTCTTTCTTGGTCCTACCTATGTCATTGGTACCCACGTGGACCACGACATCTGGATCCTTCCCCTCCCACTCCAAGTTTATCTCCAGCCCTGAAGAGATGTCCTTAACTCTGGTATGAGGCAGGCAACGCAGCCTTTGGGTCTCATGTTCTTGGCTGTAGAGAACAGTATCTATCCCCCTAATTATACTGTCCATTACCACTACTACATTCCTTTTTAGTTCCCCAACTTGAATGCCCCCCTGTACTGTGGTGTTGTGGTCAGTTTGCTCATCCTAACTGCCATCCCTGCTCTTGTCCACACAGGCTGCAAGAACCTCATACCTGTTGGACAAGTGCAAGGGCTGAGGCTCCTTCAATGCTACCTTCCCCATACCTGCCTCACTCGTAGTCACACCGTCCTGTCCCTGACCATGGACCAAATTTGAAATATTTAACCCAAGGGGTGTGACAGCCTCCTGGAACAAGGTGTCCAGGTAACTCTCCCCCTCCCTGATGAACTGCAGTGTCCAAAGTTCAGACTCCAGCTCATCAACTCCGAGCCGAACTTCCTCGAGCTGCAGACACTTACTGCAGATGTGGTTGCCATGGACACTGTATCCACTAGCTTCCACATGCTCCAGCTGCAACCCATCATCTGCCCTGCCATCTCTATTGTATTTTATTTAACTAATTAGGTTTTCAAGTTTTGAAATCACTCAATTGTCTATTTATAGTTTTTAATTTTGGTAATAACCTTGCTTAATTTATTTAAGTTCCTCATTCTCTCTAGACACTTGGTTACCCAATGTTTCCAGAATGTAGTTTGTGTCTTCTACCGTGAAGACAGATACAAAGTATTTGTTTAATGTCTCCGCCACTTCCTTATTGCCCATTATAATTTCTCCTGTCTCTGCCTCTAATGGTCCCATGTTGACTTTCACTAAGCTCTTCCTATTTACATACCTATAGAAATGTTTACAATCTGTCTTTATGTTTCTTGCTAATTTACTCTCATATTCTTTTTTCTCTTTCCTTATAAAATTCTTGGTCCTCCTTTTCTGAATTCTAAAATCCTCCCAATCCTCAAGCTTACTATTTTTTTTGGACACATTATAAGCCTCTTCCTTTGATTTAATAGTATTTTTAACTTCTCTTGTTAGCCATGGTTGGACCACTTTTCCTGTGGAGTTTTTGTGCCATAAGTGAATGTATATTTGTTGTAATTTATGTATTAATTCTTTAAATGCTAGCCATTGCTTGTCTACCATCATACCTTTTAATGTCATTTCCCAATCTACCTTAGCCATCTCGCTCCTCATACCTATGTAGTTTGCTTTGTTTAGATTTAAGACCCGAGTTTCGGACTTAACTAAATCATTTTCAAACTCAATATAAAATTCTATCATATCATGGTCATTCTTCCCTAAAGGCCCCTTTACTACAAGGTTATTAATTATAGAGTGACTCCTGACAACGACCAGAAGCTACAGGAAGCTGCGCAAATTTAAAAAATAACCGGCAAATTAAAAAAATAACATTCACAACGGCTCGTGTAGCTCTGTGCGATGAAGCCACATAAACTCGAGTTAAAACACTTTTTACTGAAATCAAGAGCCCCAACCACTGTTAAAAGGGGAAGTGATCATTTAAAGAGGCAAATAACTTTTTGGGAAATGGGGACGTGAGAGGTAACACCTGTTTAGACTGTTGCCAATTCGCTAGTCTGAAGTCAATTGAAGGAATCCATTGATTTATAGGAATCATGATGGTTAATTTTGAACTAGTGCTCCTTCCAAGTGTCAAATGTAACAAATGTAATTCAACATGACGAGAGTAGGAATTGAGATCTGTATCACTTTTCAGGGCTGTCAACGTGGGAGCTGTTAGGAGAAATGTCTGATCAGAAACACTGAGGCAGACCATAATCCCCTTTCAAACAAGTGGTTCATACCTGAATAAATTCCACAATTCACATAATTAATAAATTAAACTGCAACTGAACAAGATTCTTTTGATCCGCTTCTAATTCATCAGTTTGGGAAGTCCCGACGACAACCAACATAAAGAACACTGGAACTGCAACTGGAAGCGCATGTGCAACTATTTCTGGTTCTCTCTCATTGCACAATACTAGATCTAAAATAAATTGTTCCCTAGTTGGTTCCTCAACATTCTGATCTAGAAAAATATCTTATATACATTCCTTTATCTCGTCCTCTACACTATTACTGCAAATTTGGTTTGCCCAGTCTATATGTAGATTAAAGTCCCCCATGATTACTGTATTACCCTTGTTACATGCATTTCTAATTTCCTGATTTATACTGTGCCCTACATTACCACTACTGTTTGGGGGCCTATAAACAACTCCCACCAATGTTTTCTGCCCCTTGCTGTTTCTTAGTTCCACACAAACTGATTGAACTGCTTGATTTTCCGAACCAAGATCCTTTCTCTCAACTCTCTTTATCCCATCCTTTATTATCAGGGCTACCCCTCCTCCTTTTCCATTTTGCCTATCTCTTCTAAAAGTTAAGTATCCTGGAATATTTAGTTCCCAACCTTGGCCACTTTGCAACCACGTCTTCGTAATGTCTATTAGATCAAACCTATTAATTTCTATCTGCTGTATTAATTCATCTATCTTGTTGCAAATGCTTTGTGCATTCAGATATAGTGCCTTTAGCTTTGACTTTTTTCTATTTTTCCCTGATGTCACCTTAGTCAGTAACGCCCTATTACCTCTGTTACTCTCTCTGACCCTTCCTGACCCACTCTGTTTATTTTTCCCCAAAACTCTGCTCTGTTCTAGAGCCTAGACATTTCTCTTGCTGCTTTTAAATTTACTCTTTCCTGAATACTCCCATCCACCCACTTCAGTAGGTTAAAGCCCTGTCTACTCCCTTTCATTTCTTATATAGTTCCAACTTAATATGCATGCCTTAAAGAAAATCTGCCTTCCACTTTATAATGGGCTCTAATTCAACCTGGAGAGGATGAAGGCTTCCTCTCTCCCATAGTCCTCATTGGTGCACATGAGCGCAGCCTGCAATCAGGTCTTCAGTGAACACAAATTCACTACAAGTAGCCCCAATTACAGCCTGACAGTTGGGGAATGAAAAATCTGAGGCACTCCTGCTGTAGGAATTTTTTTCAATTGGATTGTATTCTGCTGAAGATGGCCATAAATATTGCCACTGGGTGCTCTGTCAGCCCTCACCGTACTGGGAACACATACAGCATAAGAATTAAAAATAGAACATTGTGGCATTATCTTGTAGGCGGATACCACAGTAATGAAATTGAAGCCACTTTTCTACTGTCTCTATGACACTTTCAACCCACCATCTACAAATATTTGTACCTATTTGAATTAAAACCTTCTGTCACAGTAAAGTAATTATCCCTCCCGTTATAAAATAAATAGGCAACACTTAAGAGTCAACACTGTAATCCTTTTACCTCATTCATTTTGTGATGAAATGTCAGAAGCATAATGGATACATTTTTTTTCTTAGGCGGGCCCTTGTATCGAGGATGACTTGCTTCCATGCCAAAAAGGGATGAGTTCACAGGTGTTTCAATGAAGAACCTACATATTGAAGGGTGGAAGATGCCTGTGAGTGGATTTTTTTAACATGGGGTGACCGTTGCACACCAGCCACCACACGGCTTGACAGAGCTAGGTCTTGGTCCAGTGGCAAGGATTAACTGAGACGACTGGAGACCAGCTCTGCTGCACAGACTTAGTGCGCACACATATCGCAGTGTGGGCTGGCCTGTGCTGCCCCTGGGCCCTCGCCTCTTCTGCGCCCCAAACTCATACCTCTCCTGGCCCCGATCGCGTCTCTCTGCAATCTCTCGCCATTCCTTCGCCCCGACCTCGCTGCTCCTGCTCGACCTGCCCACGCTCCAATCAGCGATCTGGATTTTGGTGACGTCCAATCCAGTCGCCCTCTTCACAGCCGTGGCCCTCCCGGACCAGCTCGCGCTGTACCTTGTAGTGGCATCCCGCCACACTGCTCCTCTTATGGCCCCGACCTGCTGCCGATCTCGCAGGTCGGGGTCGCCATACTGTTCCAGGGCATAATCACTTGTGTATAGTCAAAGATTAACACCATATTCATAGCCAAGCTTAAAACAGATGAACCTGTTGCCCTGTATAATTAAGGAGTGCTCGCTTCTCGGCCTTTTGGCTAAGATCATGCGTAACTGACCTGACAGGGGAGTAGCCACCATGACCTCCGGGTGGTTCTCCCTGGATCAGGAAGATATATGCTTGCTTTTTTGGAAACAGGAGGTGGGTGGGGTGGCTTGACCCATCCACCTCCACGGAGGTGTGTGGGGGACCTGACCCATCCACCTCCATGGCACGAACCTTGTATTGCAGTACTTCCAGGAACGGTGCAGTGGCTCTAGGCCTTTTGGCTAAGAGCATTGGCGCAGAGTGATCCTTGGCGTGTGCAAGGTGACCTCTGGCGTTTGTGATTTGACAAAGAATTGGAAAGATTGGCTACGAATTAAAAAAATAAAATAAAATAAGGAGTGAAAAAGTCGTATCATTATGAATAGAGGTAGGAAAGACTGAAGTTAAATTTTGTGAACCTGCACATCTAGAGCATGTAAATTAGCTCAGCATTTTACAAACAATACTGACAAATGTCTGTACTTGGTGGATGTAGTACAATGTGCTACATGGGCATTGTCATTTTTGCACAGACATTTTCAAAGCTTCAAAGCTAATAGAAATGCTGGTTTCTGAGCAGATCCAAGTGATAACAAACCATTTTCTGCAAAATATTACTTGTCCTTGAGATGTCCTATAAGCAAATGTTTCCCAACTGGAGACACTCAATAAAATAATCCTAACAGTGAAAATAATGTTTCCTGTGACATCCATTTTAATGATAACTAATGATTTGCAGCTTGGGATTAATAGGTTACTCGATGATCTCCCGCGGTATTGCTCCTAGATTTATATGGCTGTCTCTTCGCTAGCTGATGGACAGTGGTTGTCATGTCATGATCAAAAGTTCTGCCATTTGATAAGTCAAAGGGATTTTATACCAGTACAATACAAACCACATTAGCACAAAAACACATACACACAACATAATGGGCCCAAGTTTCGGGCCGCGCCTACAATGGCGCAGCCCGGACTTGGACGCCCGTTTATCGTGCCAGAAAGTGCGCCTAAAAAAAACTTCCCTATTCTCCGGCTCCCTGCAGGTCTTCTGCAGCCGGGCGCGGCGCAGCACGAGCTGTTGGGGGCGGAGCCAGGTCCCTGCGCCGAAAACAGTGCCGGGACCTCTGCACATGCGCGCTACAGTGGGCACGCATGTGCAGTAGCTCCAGGCGCCCAAAACTGTGTGGGAGGGGCCCGAAGCACGCAGCCCCTAGCCCTGGCCCAATGGCCTCACTGGGGCTGCATGAATAAGGCTGCCTCCCACGGCCAGCTCCTGCTTCCTCCCGACCCGACTCGATACCCGCTTCCCCGCCCCGGCGACCCGACCTCCGCGACTCTCTCCCCCCCCCCACCCCCCCCCCGGACCTCCGCGACTCCCCCGCCCCACCCCCCCCGGAGCTCCGCGACTCCCCCCCCCCACCCCCCCGGACCTCCGCGACTCCCCCCCCCCCCCCGGACCTCCGCGACTCTCACTCTCCCCCACCCCCGAGACCCGACGCTACCTACCTGTAAATCCAGCCCGAGGTCTTGGGCCCGGCCGTTCAGCCTCCTTCTCTCCCTCCACCCTCCCTCCTTCCCTCCCTCTCTCCTTCCCTCCCTCCCTCCCTCCTTCCCTCCCTCCTCTCTCCTTCCCTCTCTCTTCCCTCTTCTCTCCCTCCCTCCCTCCTCTCTCCTTCCCTCCCTGCCTACATCCTCTCTCCTTCCCTCCCTCCCTACATCTTCTCTCCTTCTCCCCCTCTCCCCCCCTTCCCCCCTTCTCATCCCCACTTCTCCACCTCCCTTCTCCCCTCCCCATCCCCCTTCTCTCCCTCCCCCCCCTTCTCCCCCTCCCCCCCTTCTCCCCCTACCCTCGCTGTCAGAAACACAGACACTGACAGACAGAGAGTGAGAGACACACACACAGACAGACAGATAGAGACACTGACAGAGACACACTGGGGGGACTGTCCCAGCACGCTGTTGGAGGGCTCCCGGTGCTGCAGTCGGTAAATAGAAAATGTTTTATTTATTGATTTTTTAAAATACAGTATAAGATAAAGAAAAAAAGGGAGGTTTATGTTAGATACTGAGGGCTCAATGCTGCAGAACCCCTAGTGGAATATGGAAAGTGCAGGGGTGAAATTAAAAAGGAAATTAGGAAAGCAAAGAAAGCGCATGAAAAAATGTTGGCAAATAAAATCAAGGGAAACCCAAAGATATTTTATAAATACATTAAGAGCAAGAGGATAACTAAAGAAAGAGTAGGGCCTATTAAACACCATAAAGGTAATCTGTGTGTGGAGGCGGAAGATGTGGGTATGTTTGTTAATAAACACTTTCCATCTATTTTCACAAAAGAGGGGGGCGATGCAGACATTGCAAGCAGGGAGAAGGAGTGTGAAATATTACATGAAATAAACAAAGTGAGAGAGGAAGTATTAAGGGGCTTAGCAGCTTTGAAAGTGGATAAATCCCCAGGCCTGGATGAAATGAATCCCACCAGTTAAGAGAAGTAAAAGAGGATATAGCAGAGGCTCTGACCATTATTTTCCAATCCTCTCTGGCTACAGGAGTGGTGCCAGAGGACTGGAGGATTGCTAACATTGTACCTTTGTTTAAAAAAAGGGAGAAAGGGATAGAACAAATAATTACAGGCCAGTCAGCCTAACCTCGATGATGGGAAAATTATCGGAAAAAATTCTGAGGGACAGGATAAATCTTCATTTAGAAAGACACGGATGAATCAATGTCAGTCAGCATGGGTTTGTTAAGGGAAGGTCTAACTTGATAGAATTTTTGAGGAGGTAACAAGGAGTGCATTTGAGGTAGCATATATGGATTTTAGCAAGGCTTTATTTAAGGTCCCATATGGCAGACTGGTCATGAAAGTAAAAGCCCATGGGATCCAGGGCAAAGTGGCAAGTTGGATCTAAAATTGGTTCAGAGGCAGGAAGCAAAGGGTAATGGTTGATGGGTGTTTTTGTGACTGGAAGGCTGTTTCCAGTGGAGTTCTGCAGGGCTCAGTACTGGGTCCTTTGCTTTGTGTAGTATATATCAATGATTTAGACTTGAGTGTAATGATATGATTAAGAAGTTTGCAGATGATACTAAAACCATCTATGTGGTTGATAATGACGAAGAAAGCTGTAGACTGCAGGAAGATATCCATGAACTGGTCAGGTGGGCAGAACAGCGGCAAATGGAATTCAATCCATAGAAGTGTGAGGTAATGCATTTGGGGAGGGCTAACAAGGCAAGGGAATACACATTAAATGGCAGGGCACTGAGAAGTGTGGAGGAACAAAGGGACCTTAGAGTGCATGTCCACAGATCCCTGAAGGTAGCAGGCCAGGTAGATAAGGTGGTTAAGAAGGCATACGGAATACTTGCCTTTATTAGCCGAGGCATAGAATACAAGAGCAGGAAGGTTATGCTTGAACTGTATAAAACACTAGTTAGGCCACAGCTAGAGTACTGCGTGCAGTTCTGGTCATCACATCATAGGAAAGATGTGATTGCGCTTGAGAGGGTACAGAGCAGATTTATGAGGATATTGCCAAGACTTTAGAATTTTAGCTATGAGGAAAGATTGGATAGGCAGGGTATGTTTTCTTTGGTCAGAGGAGGCTGAGGGGAGACCTTATTGAGATGTCTAAAATTATGAAGGGCCGAGATTGAATGGATAGGAAGGACTCAGCAGAGGAATAAACAACCAGGGGGCATAGATTTAAATTAATTAGTAGGAGGTTTAGAGGGGATTGGAGCGGAAATGTCTTCACCCAGAGGGTGGTGGGGGTCTGGGGCTCACTGCCTGAAAGGGGGGTAGAGTCAGAAACCCTCACCATGTTTAAAAAAGACTTGGATGTGCACTTAAAGTGCCGTAACCTACAGGGCAATGGATCAAGAGTTGGAAAGTGGGATTAGGCTGGATAGCTCTTTGTTGGCCAGCACGGACACCATTGGCAGAAATGGCCTCCTTCTGTGCTGTAAATTTCTATGATTCTATGATCACCTGCTCTACTCATATCTAATTCAGATATCCAGTCCAAAGCGTATAACAGCGTGGATATCTTGCAGGTTGCATGCAAATTTCCTTTGGCAGCAGTGCTCAATGATGTACTCCAGGGTCTGATTATGAGCTCCACAGTCGTATGATGGGGATGCTTTAATCTTCCAGATATGTAGAAGCTAGCAGCAGCTACCATGACCGGTTCTGTGGCAACTGATGGTTTTCCACTGTTTGCGAGGAAGATTTGATCCTTCAGGTTGCACTGCAGGGTCCTTTATAAGGAATCCATTCTGTATGTCAGTTCTTCCAAGCATTTTGCCATCCAAATGGCCTTCTAGATTTGAGACGGGTTGGTGGTAGGTTGTTCAAGTCGGCCTGGATCGGAATGTCTTTGCTGGTGTAGCGATTGTACTCTCTGGAGACTGCATATTCGCGGCGTAAATGTGGTGGTGTGATGTTTGCAAGCACGGGCAGTCAAAGTGTTCATGTCGATAAAAGCGTAGCAGTGATAATTCTCATAGTAGAATTCAGCTGGACATTAGTGGATTTGATATGCGGATTTGATAGCCATGCCGGAGAGTAGTAGTCTGCTGTGGGGTACACCAGGGCAAGTGCTGCCATATGGAGGGTTTGAGTGCCTGCTCCCCATGTGGATACAGCAAGTTTCTTTCTGGATCAAGTTGACATTACATTCTTCCCAAGGTCGTGGAGATGTTGCCTATATGATAGGGTGCGATCAAGTGTGATTCCTAAATCGGAGGGTTTTTAGGCATGGCTTACCTCTGCGCCACAAAAGGAGACTTTCAAAGCTTGGTTTCCTTGATGGGTGTTGAGGTAGAATGCTGATCTTTTGCGGGTTTGGCCGAAGTTGTCACCGGCGGAAGTATCTGTACATCACTCGTCTGGGTCTCCTCAGTGATGGACAGATTCATGTTTTGTGTGGCATAAGAACATAAGAAATAGGAGCAGGAGTAGGCCATTTGGCCCCTCGAGCCTGCTCTGCCATTTAATAAGATTAAGGCTGATCTGATCATGGACTCAGCTCCACTTTCCTGCCTGCTCCCCATAACCCTTTATTCCCTTATCTCTCAAAAATCTGTCTATCTCCGCCTTAAATATATTCAATGACCCAGCCTCCACAGCTCTCAGGGGGCAGAGAATTCCATAGATTTACAACCCTCTGAGAGAATAAATTCCTCATCATCTCAGTTTTAAATGGGCGGCCCCTTATTTTGAGACTATGTCCCCTGGTTTTAGTTTCCCTATGAGTGGAAATATCCTCTCTGTATCCACCTTGTCGAGCCCCTTCATTATCTTATATGTTTCGATACGATCACCTCTCATTCTTCTGAACGCCAATGAGTATAGGCCTAACCTACTCAACCTATCTTCATAAGTCAACCTTCTCATCTCCGGAATCAACCTAGTAAACCTTCCCTGAACAGCCTCCAATGCAAGTATATCCTTCCTTAAGTACGAAGACCAAAACTATACGCAGTCCTCTGGGTGTGGCCTCAACAATATCCTGTACAGTTGTAGCAGGACTTCTCTGTTTTTATACTCTATCCCCCTTGCAATAAAGGCCAACATTCCATTTGCCTTCCTGATTACTTGTTGTACCTGCATACTAACTTTTTGTGTTTCATGCACAAGGACCCCCAGGTCCCTCTGTACTGCAGCACTTTGCAATTTTTCTCCATTTAAATTATAATTTGCTTTTTTATTTTGTCTGCCAAAGTGGAGAACCTCACATTTTCCCACATTACACTCCATCTGCCAAATTTTTGCCAAGGCAAGGTCATTAGCATACACGAATTTGCGAGCAGGTCACTCGTGTAAACGTTGACTAACATGGGTGCCAGTACAGAATAGTGTGGGAATCCATTGTTCAATGTTCTATATGTGCTCTTCTGGGTGCCAGTGTGCACACAGATGTGGTGGTTGCTAAGCATGGCGTAGAGAAGCTGGATTGTTGTTCTGCAGGGTAAAATGGTGGAGAACTTGAAAAGCCGTCCGTGCTTCCAGTATAGAACCATTTGAGGTTACCTTCCCCATCTTCAATATGAATAGACAGACTTAAGGTCATCTAGCAGTTTGAATAGCAAATGATTAATGGAAAGAATTACTTAGCTCTTCAGTAACAGGTGTTGTAATTTAATTATAGCAGCATTCAGATTCTGAGATTACTATAATTGGTGAGGTTATTTTAGGGTTACATTCCTAGATAGCTGACATGTTAACAGCATTAGAAAGCTAGCTTATCAAATAGATATGGGCTTGACTTTTGCCTTCGTTTTTGGTGGTTTTCTCGGTGGTACAGCTGTTTATTGGTGACAAACCGCCCGGCGAAAGTTTGTTCTTTATTTTTTTAAAGAGTTCCGCGGAGATTTTGAAAATAGCACTGGGGAGAAAACCGGCCACGTGCATCTGCGTGCACCACCGAGAAAACCGCCACGATCGCCTCAACGGGGCCCCATACGTATCGCCGAGGAAACCGCCCTCAAAAAGCTGCCGGAAACTGGGCGGTGGGTGAGTACCCTGCAAAGAAAGGTAAGTTAAAGGTTCTTTATAATTATTTTTTACATTCTGTAACGGCGATTACATTAAAAAATGTCTTAAGAATGTTTCATAACTTTTTATTTTTTATTTAATTGAAAGAATATTTTTTGAGTTTTCCCCCCTCCCGAGGCCCAACTGCAGCTTCGGACTAAATTTTAAGTACTTACTGTCCATTCTGGCAAGAACTGCCTATTTTACCGAGTTTCTCCTTTAACCGCCGAGAAACCGCCAAGAATCTTGGTGTAAGATCCATTTTCTCGCCGTGTGGTATTTTTTTTACCTTTTTTGTAGAAATTTTCATCAGTGTTATTTGCAGAATCTTAGCGGTTTTTCTGGGCAGCAATCGGGCGGTGGGGGGTTTTAGGGAAAGTCTAGTCCATTATGTCTGTGATTAGCAGAGCTTATGTGACCGTGTCCTTATGAGCAGAGTGGCTAAGTTGATCTCTTTCCTTCCTTGGGACACAGGTGTTAGTTTCTGGCCCATCGAGTCAATGAGCCCTTTTGTTGCTGGGGTTATCTGTTCCACTTGGATCCTCAGTTCCGGCTGAACCCACTTTCTGTACGAGCGACAATATCTGAGCTAGTTAGCTCATCTCTTACCTTTCTTGATCTCTTATCTTTACAGGTAATGACCATACAGGCTAACTTCTTACTCTGGCTCTCTTACCTGCACTGGTAAGGATACTTTTTTATAGCTGTAAGGTAAAAGTTACTTACAGAAGGAGACTAGAGGAAACAAAAAGGGGGAGAAATTGGCCTGGTTTGCGCCTCCGTTAGTGCCTCCAGGGGCAGTAATGGGGCGCTAAGAGTTTACTGACTAATCACGCCAAACTCACTGACACCCGCGAACTTCCCTGGCAGTTTTGCGCTGGTGCTAACACTTACCGCCTCGCTATACAGTGCCCCGTAGATAGTGACGTCATCCAATGGGAGGCGTTCTGTTAATGTCCCGGTTGCAATATTCGCTCTTGCCCCCTATAGCATCGCCGGGCGTCAACATCGGCAACTGCAGGAGGCATTGTCACCTCGGGGAGCGATACTTAAAGGCAGTGGTGGTCAGGTAGAGTCTGGTGCTTTCTGGGTTTTTTTGGGGGGGTCCTGTAATTCTCTTAAGAGTGCTTGAGGCTGTAATGCACCTAGCGCAGGTCCCGTGGCCACACAGAGCTATGATGAAGATTGAATGAAACCAACATTGGACCTTCCCTTTAAGTGAGGGAACGAGCCTCCAAATACAACAGTGCTGCACGGAACACTCTGCTGCTACCGCCCCTCTCACTCCCTTTAGCGCTCCAGGGAAGTGATAGTGCCCCACTTCCCTCTTAACGTGCTAAAGCGGAAGTTCCCGTCAGCTGCAAACCTTTTTTGCCCAGCGATATACTTTTGCGCTCCCATAAAAGTTATTGCCCCAAACAGGGCGCTACGTAATTTGTTGCCCAAAGTGTCCCCTTCTGACGAACAAAGAGAAGCGAAGAGAGCCTAAGAAAGCTAAAGAAAGACTCTGCTTCTGTACTACTTCTACAAGAGATGGTGAGAGACTGGCTTCTAACAGAGACAAAGTGTTGTGTATGCACGCCTGTTTACTTTGTGATGTCTGTAACACTGTTATGCCATGCTGAATGTACCCTTACACTGTACACACCTTGCCTGTACACCAGAGGGTGCTGCTGCTGAAGACCCAAGGGTTATCTGCACACTGCAGGTAACCCAATATAAAAAGGAGCTCACAGTTTGTGGTCCTCACTCGAGCAGCTGAAAATAAAAGACTACAGATCTACGCAGTTTAAGTACCCTGCCTCGTGGAGTCATTACTAAAAGTGACTACATACACTACAACTGGCGACGAGAATATAAGGTCACGAACCACACGCTCAGCATGTCGAATCTCAGCATCTTTCAGCAATTTACCGATGGGGAAGATTGGGATGCTTTTGTAGAAAGATTGGAACACTTAAGGAGATTGGCTGCACCGTGCGACTTTGGCGACCACCTAAATGAATCACTAAGGGACTGAGAACCGAAGAGAGCAGTGCACCGCATGGATACTGCTAAAGGCAGAAACGCTGCCCCGAGTCCCACAACCCTGAGTCTGCCACATGGGGAAAACCGGATGGCCCCGTGCTGGCACTGTGGAGGAAACCACAGGGCCCACCAGTGCCGCTACAAAGACTATGCATGCAAAGAGAAAAGGCACCTTCAAAGGATTGCAAAAAAAGCTGTACTCACCGTGTCTCTGATGAGTTGGCTGATCACCGGGGCTCTGACACAGAGGAAGGTGAAGTTGCTCAACCCCTGGGAGAAGAGTATGGAACTCATACCTGCTCCACCGGAAGTTCTCCATGGGCAATGAAAGTAGACGTCGACGGAGTCCCAGTTTCTATGGAGAGCGACACAGGGGCGAGCCAGTCTGCGATGAGCCAAGCGACCTTTGAAGAACTTTGGATGAATCCCGCCAATTGACCACAACGGCATCCTGTCCAAGCTAAGCTGCTCCCAGGCCTCCGGGCTCCGGCAATCGACCTCGAACATGGATCTATCGCGGCATCCGGAGGTTCCACTGTCCAGCTCGACGGTGTGGCAACGACTCCACAACACCACGGGGAAATCTCCAGGACCGAGGATCCAAACTCCACTTTCCGGGCCGGGGCGGGACTCCAAGAGGTGAACGGCGTCGAAAGAAATGGATTCCCAACATCCAGGATCGAACCTGTGGAAGAAAAGAGCACCACAGCCTACCTGCAGCAGGGCCAGAAAATGGCGGCAGCACCACGAGGAGCCGAACCTAAAATCAAAATGGCCATGGCCATACCACGAGGGGCAGCACTGGAGGAGCACCACGTGACACCGAGCGGCCAATCGGATTTGAAGGTTCCCTTAAAGGAGACCGGTAACCAAAGAAATTTAAAGGGGAAGTTTCAACTATTTGAGTACAAGGACTTTAAAGCTAAAGATGCAATTAAAGGGTGCAAGTATGAAAATGTATGCAATGTAATCATGAATTGTGATGCTGGTTTAACTAATGTGACTGATGAGATGAATGCAGGTGTCAGTAAGGTTAAGAACAAGTTTATTATGCTTAACAATAATGATAGAGAATGTGAAATGCCTAATGTAACCATGTCTGTTGAAACCAGGACACTCAAAAGTGATGCAAATGATAGAATGATACAACGCAGGCTCGACTATGTGTGATCGGAGCCAAGATGTCATGTATACCGGTAGGACACTGTCAAAGGACATTGGGTCCGACAGGGACCATGCTGATGCCAATGGAATCCCCCTGTGGGAGACCCCCATGTCCGGCAGGCTACCTGATCATGTAGCCTGGACCTTTGGAACGAATGTGATGCCCCTTGCAGGACACACACACAGGCAGTGGGAGTACACCTACTACAAGGACAGTGGTCAATGGGCAGCCCAGCCATCACCAATGGCAACCTGCACCAGACCAGCCCTACCACCACTGCCACCAGGGCCAACACCAGAAGCATGAGGCCAATACCCCCCAGCTTCCCTGGCAAACTCTGGGAAGACCTGACCCTCATCCCAATTGGTAGACAAGGAGCCCACCCAGTCTTGTGGCCCTGCCCACCACCCACAACAACAACTACCCACATCACAATGTATACACACCACCCACTGTTGCTGTGGCTAGCCCCGCTGAGGGATCCCACAACAGTGACACTCACTTGGTTTGTGTGTGAGGGAGGGGAAATGTACAAGGCCAGCCTCAAGCACAGAGTCACATCTGGCAACCACACAACCCTCACCACAACCTCCCACAGCCCACCACTGATCACCGCCCCTGGTCATAACAATAAGGATATGAAAAATGCTTAGGGGGGAGTGTTGTTGTGTATGCATGCCTGTTTACTGTGTAATGTCTGTAACACTGTTATGCAACACTGAATGTAACCTTACACTGTAGACACTTTACCTGTACACCAGAGGTTGCTGCTGCTGGAGACCTAAGGGTTACCTGCTCACTGCAGGTAACCCAGTATAAAAAGGAACGCACAGCTTGTTGTCCTCACTCGAGGAACTGCAAATAAAGGACTACAGATCTACGCAGTTTAAGTATCATACCCTGCCTCGTGGAGTCATTATTAAAGGTGCCGACATACACTCCACAAAGGAAGACTGAATTGAGTTGTGTAACGCTTTTTTCTGATATCTTAACTTCAAAGAGAAGTTTCTTCCATTCAACTTCAGCCAATTTGAGTGACAGAGGTATTGGAAGGATTCTGCCCTGCCCTACTTGTCAGTCACCTCTGATAAATGTGGAGTTTACACTGAGCCATTACAGCATGGCCTTACAGCATGCCAGGATTTATGTCCGCAGTTTATGACTTCTTTATCCATCTATCTTCTATTTCTGGAGGGTTTCTTTTCCACACAAATGGGGAAATCTGACATTTTTATCCCATTAAGTGTTATTCTAAATGGATTTAATTTTCCAAATATCTTTATGACATCAGTAAGAAATGTTTTTTTTTAGCTTAGAAGACTTTTATTGCATAATTATCTGGGAATTTCCATGGTCTGAATTAGCTTTGCTTTGCAGCCATTTTCCAGCATTCAGTTTCATTCCAAGCTTCCATTTTTTGGGTCACTTTTACTGAAACTTCATTTTTTGAGGACACAATCTCAGCAACTTACAGAGCCATTCCCTATAAATCTTGAAGGCACCTTACAGGCAATTTATGGGGCACTTTTCCAACAGTGCGACCTACTGCGTAGCATTCCTACTCCTGTCGGCCTCACAAAAATAAATACTTACTTTTGGACTTTTCTTCAGCTGATACTGGCCAACATGTGCACGGTGCACATTCTGCCCATTTGAGTTCTAAATTGGCATTGCGATCCTATTGATCAACCTAATTCAGCGGTGTGCTTGCTTCAGATGATCACCTGAGGAGCCTATTCCGAGGACCCCGATTTCTGGTGCGCTATCATTCATTTCCAGTTTTTGGGAGGCATTAAAATCTCCCTCCCTAACATGTACTTGTATATGAAAAGTAGTAATCACTAGGCATTCCTACCTTAGCTGAAATGCATGATTGATTGTCAGGCTCTGTCGACTCTGCAGATTGCATACTGTTGATTCTCATTAAAAAAAATCCTATTAATTGCAATAACCAGTCATAACACTATAACCAGACCTCCCACACTAGTGAAACCAAGGACAGACTCTTTAAGTCAACTGTTCCTTGGTCTTAAATTTATTAAGCAGGAAAAACCACTATGGGGTTAAATTTCTGCAGAGGTTCTCCTGATTGTCCATCGTATCTTCAACAGATGACCTGTAGAAACCCTGGAGAAACAGCATAAATAGATAATAAGGAGAACCCCTGCAGAAATTCAACCTATATGGAACTACGATAACACAGGGGACACCTCAGTATCATAGCCCTTCAGTACAGGATGAGGAGCCAATCACTGCAATCAAGGCCCTCAGGTGGCACTTCGAGCAGTCGAGTCGGTGATCATAGAATCATAGAAATTTACAGCCCATCGTGTCAGTGCCGGCCGACAAAGAGCTATCCAGCCTAATCCCACTTTCCAGCTCTTGATCCGTAGCCCTGTAGGTCACGGCATTTCAAATGCACATCCAAGCACTTTTTAAATGTGGTGAGGTTTTCTGCCTCTTCCACCCTTTCAGGCAGTGAGTTCCAGACCCCCACAAACTTCTGGGTGAAGACATTTTCCCTCAAATCCCCTCTAGAAAGGCACGCGTAAGCACTCAAAGAAAACAGAAAAGTGTTCGGAAAGAGTAGCGTGATTGTTGATTTGAACTTTGCTATTAGTTTAAAGGAACGCAGAGTTCCCAGGGGTTTGTTGGGCTGGTGGACGTTGCAGAGACAAGTAGGGGTGAGGCCAGGGAGTTCAACAGTAGAATTTTAGATTTGAGGCATCAGGTGACCAGGATCAATGTAGGTCAGTAAACATTAAGGTGGTAGGTGAGTGAGACTTGGTGTGGAATACAATAGAGTTTTAGATGAGCTGAATTTTATGGAGAGTAGAGGCTGATATGCTATCCCTTTAAAAGCCAACTCTTATACCATTTTTGGGCATCTCTCCGAATATCTCCTTTTTTGACACACTGGACATTTTTCTACATTAAAGGTACCATATAAATGAAAATTGTTGTTGTTGTTGCTAAGCCAGTGGCAACCACTCTGACATGGGCAAATGCAGCCAGTGGTGACTCGCTGGTGGGTCACAGGCAGGCTAAAAAGCGCAAGGTGGGGTGAGAAGGTTCATAAAGGCTGCTAATGGCTTCCAGCCTAATTTCCTTCTTTTAAAAATTTCTGGCACTGTTTATACATTGCTAATGCTCTGAAAGCGGTGAAGAAATTCATCCTATTAACCGTTACGTTGATGTCACTGATATTTTATTTGCTTTATGTCTGGTTGTCACAATTCTTTTTTTCTTTGTACTTTATTGTTTGATTGCCACCAATGTCATTCACTACATCCCATTTTAAAACCAACTATTGGGATTTCAACAGGAGAATGTCTCTTGCAGGCAGATGAGTATTTTCATTGTTATTTGAACACTGTTTGCCTCTCCCTCAGATCCCATTGTATAACATGCACACTGGCAGCAACATGTTACGTACATGTTGATTATTGCACACTGCTTAATGGAATTCTTTTACCTGCACGTATAGAAAAAAATCATACCAGAACATTACTTATTGCAGCAGAACAGGTGATACTATTTACTTGTGTTTTAGACCGTGACTTGTAGCTTGCCAACAGTTTCTGCTGTAATTTCAGCATCTTACTTGAATGTAAAGTAGCACCAGCTACATAACAATTTTTTTTTACAAACATATGAAAATGACAACAGGAAAAGACCTGCTTGTTCATTGAGCTGGCCCCACAAGTCATGATGCCTTTGACATCATGATTCACAACATTCCCCACCCACCTGCAGCCATATAGTCTATTGGCCTTGCCCACGTACACAATACTACATTTATCTACATTAAATGTGATATATTCACAGAGCACAACACACACAGCTTCCTAATATGGCAGGCAGCTCTCATGGAAGCCTGCAAAAATCTGCCTGGTTCTGTTTAATCATTAACTCTGCACTTGCAGTACACAATCCATCCACATCCACAGTGTGGAGCTACAAACATTACAAGCTTACAGACATTACACTTCTCCCTCCTTAATGAAGAAGTTATTATAACAAACATCATACATAACTTTCAGTTTTATACATAACACAGGATATAGACTTATTTTTTTTTCCATACTTACAAATTTAACTTTACCACTTGTTTTCTGTTTCGAAGAGGACACCTTCGCTCTCGAACACAACCTTCCAAACCTAGTGTCAAATCTAAACTCATTTGAGGCTCATCCTGAGGAACGTTTACCTCCACGGAATTTCCTTGATTTTCATTTGAACTCACTCTAACTTCAGGCTCTTTCTTTTCCTGACTCGGACTCAGACTTTCATTCTGATTCTCTCCTGGATTTGTTTCCAGTACATTGGATTTAGGATTTGCTCCTGGTATATCAAAACTATCTGATGAGTCAGAAATAATTGAATCATTCCCACCTTCAACTCCTTCCATGTCTGCAGGTAAAATATGATCAATATGAACAAACCTAACCTGTTCGTTATCAAACATCTTTACCAAATATGTGTGAGGACCACATATCTTCACCACTCTTCCTGGTAACCACTTTAACCATTTATAATGATGGTTCTTCACTCTCACCTTCTCGTTTAATTTCACACTTCTTTCTTTTACTCTACCTCTATCATGAATCTCTTTCTGTCTTAATTGTGTCTCTTCTACGGACATTGCCAAATTTGGCTTTAGCAATGAGAATCCGGTCCGTGACTGTCATTTGAGAAACAACTCTGCTGGTGTTCTACCAGTAGTTGTATGAGGAGTATTTCGATATGTAATCAAAAAATTAGCCAATTTGTGATCCAATGACAACTGTCATTTCCTTGGATTTGGATCTAACATTTGTTTTATGAGGGCACATTTTACAATTTGTACAGTGTGCTCTGCTGCACCATTCGAAGCAGGATGGTATGGTGCAACCTTGGTATGTTTCACACCATTTTTGCTCGTGAATTGTGCAAATTATTCTGAACGAAATTGTGGTCCATTATCTGAAACAATTTCTTCAGGGAGGCCAAATGAAGAAAATAATTTTCGTAAAATGTCCAATGTTTTACTTGTTGTTATTTTCCACATTGGGAACACCTTGACCCACTTCGAATGGCTATCAATCACAATGAACAATCGTTGTCCTCCTAACTCAGCAAAATCAATATGTAGCCTTTGCCACACCCTGGGAGGCCATTTCCATGGCTGTAATGGTACTGATGGTGATTGCTTGCTTACCGATTGACATGTCGTACACTGACTCATGATGTACTCTATATCTTTATCAAGACCTGGCCACCATAAATAACTGTGTGCAAAACTCTTGGTCAAGGACATTCCAGGTGCTGGTCATGGAGGTCTCCTAATAATTTGGACCTGAATTTATTTGGTATAAATACTCTTGCACTCCATATGATACAATCTTTATCGACTGACAATTCATTCCTACGAATGAAGAATGGATGTGTATCTTTGTCTGTTACCTGGTTTGGCCATCCATTTGCAATATACTCATACACCTTTGACATCACTGGGTCACGTTTGGTTGCTCTACCAATCTCTTCAGCTGTGACTAGCAGTTCATCAATGTATGAAAAATAAAACACTTCTTCCCTATCGGGTGTAACCTGTGATGGGGAAGGCAATCTAGACATTGCATCAGCATTACTGTGATCAGCTGATCATCTGTTTTCAAAATCATATGTATGTGCTGACAAAATCAAAGCCCATCTCTGCATTCGGGCTGCAGCTAATGTTGGAACTGGGGACTTTGGATGGAGGATTGCTGTCAGGGGCTTATGGTCCGTAACGATGGTAAACTTATGACCACACAAGTATTTGTGAAACTTCTTGACCCCGAAAATTAATGTCAAAGCTTCCCTTTCAATTTGCGCATAATTACTCTCACTGGCACTGAGAGTGCGTGAAGCAAAAGCAATTGGTGTCTCCTCCCCACTATATGATACATGAGAGATTACTGCCCCAACTCCATACAGAGAGGCATCACATGCTAGCTTAAACTCCTTAGATATGTCATAGTGAACTAACATGGTGCTCTCTACCAATTTGCTTTTACACTCCTTGAATGCTGTATCGCATTCTTTTGACCACTTCCAATGGACCTGTTTTTTCAAAAGTTCATTCAGTGGATGTAATACTGTAGCCAAATTTGGTAGGAACTTCCCATAATAGTTCAAAAGACCCAAAAATGAACGAAGTTCAGTGACATTCCTTGGAGTGGGTGCATTTCTGATTGCATCCAGTTTTCCCATGGTCATATGTAAACCATCTTTGTTTACTTTGTACCCTAAATACTCCACTGAGTTTTTAAATAACTCACACTTACGAGCAGACACTCGTACTCTGTGCTTCTCTAGCCGTTTGAGGACTTCATTCAATATTTTATTATGAACTTGCCTATTTGGTGCTGAAATTAGTATGTCATCCAAAGAACATACTACCCCTTCAATACCTTGCAAAATCTGGTTCATCACCCCTTGGAATATGGCAGGGGCGGAAGACACTCCAAACGGTAGCCTATTAAATTGATATAGGCCTAGATGAGTATTTATAGTCAAACATGACTTGGACTACTTATCTAATTCAAGCTGTAAGTAGGCATTTGTAAGATCCAGTTTTGAGAAGATCTGACCACCTGTCAGTGTTGGGAACAAATCTTCTATATTCGGCAATGTATTGGGGACATTACCCTCTAGAACCTGGTTTATGGTTACTTTATAATCACCACACAATCTTACCTTATCATCGGACTTAGGTACAACAACAATGGGTGTAGCCCAATTACATCGATTTATCTTACAAATAATGTTCTCAGTCTCTAGTCTTTTGAGTTCTTGCTCAACTTTCTCCTTGAGTGCATATGGTACAGAAAGTGGCTTGTAGTAAACCGATCTAGCGTCCTTCTGTACCCTGACACTCGCCTTGAAGCCTTGGATCGGACTGCCCGTTTCACAGAACACCTTCGGATAATGCTTGATAACTTCATCCGTTAATGAAAATCTCGCTTCCACACAGAAAATCTTACTCCAATCCAGCTTCAGTGAGCTCAACCAATTTCTTCCTAGTAAGGCAGACTTGTCTCCTTTCACTACTATTAGAGGCAAGTTCTGAAATTGATCTTTATATTTCACCAGTACGGTGATACGACCTACCACAGGAATTTTCTCTCCCGAGTAGCCTCGCAGCTCTATCTTGGATTTCTCCAGTTGGAAATCACGCAATTTGTCGCGATACAGTGACTCCGGTACTACACTCACGGATGCACCCGTGTCAATTTCCATTGGTATCTTGAATCCCGCAACATCTATGTGGATTTTGATGCTTTCCGAATCGCTGTCCGTTAACCTCGTGCTCCTGATGACGTGTAACTCTAACATCTCCTCGTCCTGTTGTTGTTCTTCCGTGCTATGAAGTTTCTTTGGATTTCTACTCATAGCTTTGATCGCTGGACTCATAGATTTTAAAGCTAGTTTACCCTTCAGTCGGCATGCCTTCGCAAGATGCCCAGTCTTGCTGCAGAAGTAACACTCTGCTTTCACGTATGGACAACTTTGAGCAATATGTTGTCCCAGGCACCTATAACACGACTTCGATGCTCTGTTAGAATTTCCAGTTTCTGAGACTTTGGGCCCCCACCCCATTTTACTTTGAACCTACAGGTGATTTACCTCGGTTGACTGACGACTGTAATCATTATTTAATTCTCGGGAATATTGTCCGGCCATGCCCATCGACCTCGCTGTCTGACAAGCAATCTCAAAAGTCAAGACATCCATCGTCAATAACTTTCACCCCACAAACAAAATTATCCCGTAATGCTCAGTTTTGAAAATTTCCAAAATTACAGTGCATTGATAGCTTTTTTAATGCTACGATGTAATCATTGATAACTGCATCAGCCTTTTGATTCCGAATCCCAAAATGATAGCTTTCAGCAATTTCTAATGGTTTGGGGTTATAGTGCTGCTCCAGCTTCATTAAAATCTCTTTAAGCGTTCTGTCCTTTGGCTCATCAGGCATAAGCAGATTTATAAGGGTTTCGTACAATGCCGGACCCACCTCCGATAAGAAGATCGCTTTCTTATGTTCCAACACAGCCCGGTTCTGGACTGCATTGTCTGGAACTTCGATTATGTTATTTGCAGTGAAATACATTTCTAGCCGATCCACATACACTTTAAAACATTCCTAGTCGTGTCTATATTCCCCCAAATGTCCGATTACACCTGCCATTTTAATCTCTAGCTGTTCACACCGTGTGCTGAATTTTAGCTCGAATTTTTGTAGCTTTTTCCAAAGACAGAAACTTCCAAAGTCTCTCTGTCGGCTGGCTGAATCCTTCACCAACAAAATTTAAGCTTTAAATCATCCGAAAAATCCCTTCCTCCATCGCCAAATGTGATATATTCATAGAACACAGCAGACACAGCTTCCTAACATGGCAGGAAGCTCTCTTGGAAGCCTCCGGAAATCTGCCTAGTTCTGTTTAATCATTAACTCTGCAATTGCGGTACACAATACTTCCACATCCAGTGTGGAGCTACAAACATTACAAGCTTACAGACATTACAATCAAATGTGGGCCCGTTCCCCCATTGCATCAAGATCAGCTTGCAGTAGTTTATCTTTATCCACAATCCCAACACATGCACCGATCTTTGTATCACCCATAACCTGTCCAGCTCATCTCTCCAATGCCTACATCCAGGTTATTAATAAAGATTGTTAAAAGCAACAGCCCTAACAGCAATCCCTGTGGGACACTACTGGTAAACGGTCTCCAAGCAGATCCACAATGATTAATAATCACTTTCTGTCTACAGGAAGCCCATCAATTCTTGATATAATCTAAAATCTTTATCCCAATTAAACAAGATTCTATTTTGCAGAGTAATCTATTGTGCAGCACCTTTTCGAAAGCTTTCCAAAAATCCAAGCATACAATGTCTACTCGGCTACTTTCATCCAGCAACTTAGTAACTTAAAAAGAAATTCAATCAGATTGGTAAAACAACCTTTTTTTCCCCAGAAGCTGTGTTGAGTGCCTCTAATAACTTCTTCCCTTTCCAGGTAATCATAGAGTACCTCTTATAATCCTTTTTAGTAACTTGCCTATGACGGAAGTTAAGCTAATGGTCTAGAAATTTGATCATCCCCAAATAGGCAGGAAATGATCCCCACGCCTGAATGGATAAGCCCAAGGCGCACGTGATATTGAAGCAGCAAAAAAGTGCTGTGCACATGTGTTAAATTGGACATGAAGTGACTATTATTATTTAGGCAATACAACAGCCATTCTGCACCAGGAACATCCCACAAACAACCAGTAAAATAAATTAACAGTTAATTTGATTTGGATATTATTGATTGAGGGAGGAATTTTGGCCAAGAAAGCAAGAGACCCTTTCCCTTTTTTGAAATATGCCATGGAATTTTAATACCTGGTGAACTGGTGTATTTAACATGTCATCTGAAGGCCAGCATTTCTGACAGTAAAATATGATAGTACAATTTCATTTATATTTCACAAATTTGGTAAATATTCTTATAAAGAGCAAAAAGTAAACCACAGATGCAGTACATTTTATGTACAATGCAGTGTACTTTCTGCATTCCAGGATTAAAGTTAATTTATTCTGTAATAGATTAATAAAAAGTGTGTGTATATAATATAGCGCCACCTAGTGGACTACTGCTCCACCTAGTGGACTTCTGTGGTAATGCACCTGCTAATGTAAATGCAATAAAAGTCACATGATGCATTGGTGCCATCTTATAAAGTGTGTTTGTTAGTGATGTCCTAAGAATATATCACAATATCTTCCAACCCTATGGGACTTCCAGCTGAACATGGCATATGTAATTATTAAAATGCTGCTAAAACTTGGACTTATTGCACGCTAATGAAAATGCAGGAGACCAGGAGAGAAGTATAATTTGGTTTTCTGTCAAAAAAGTTTTGCTGGGAGTAATAAATGAGGAGTCCTCAATATGACTCTTAGCAATGTGCATTAACCTTTGTGTAAAATGATATATGCCATAGGCTGTTTGGAAACCTGCAATTGAGTGGGGTAGCACATGGAACTTCAACATACTGCACCCATGGAGCAGTAGGGTATGTGTTTGCATATGCAATTTTTTGTTTGGTGAGCTCCTGATCTCAATTATGGCCAGTGTAGAAGTCTTAAATGGAGATCATGTCCTGCCCCTCCTAAGAGGGACAAGAAAAAAAATCATAGAGACCTATTGCCTGGACTGCTCCTTTGCACAACCAAGTGAGCAACTACAGAGTGTGATTGGTGCAAGCTTAGGACCCTGCTGGTTGTGGAAGGTGCATGGAACAGGGTGATGACGTAGTTTACCCCTGAAACTAAACCAATAGCCTAAAGCCATGCCCTGGCCAGTACTGGCCATCTATATATTCTCAGAACAGGCTGAGCTCTGACAATATGGGCCCAAGTTTCGGCCTTAGTTGCTCCTGATTTTTTGGAGCAACTGGTGTAGAACGGAGTATCTTAGAAATTCAAATTCTCGGCGTTTAGTTTGCTCCAGTTCTAGTCAGTTAGAACAGTTTCACTTTGGAACAGAAATTTTTTTTCAAAAGGGGGCGTGTCCGGCCACTTACGCCTGTTTTCAAAGTTTCGGCAGTGAAAACTTACTCCAAACTAACTTAGAATGGAGTAAGTGAAGATTTTTGTACGCTCGAAAAAATCTTGTCTACACTTTAGAAAATCAGGCATAGGTTACAAATCAGGCATAGGGAATAGCGGGGGGAGGGGGGGGGTTTAAAGGGAAGTTTACAAACATTAAACACTTCAGTTTTACAAATAAAGAGCCATCATCAATAATAAATGATAAAAACATCAATAAATCAACCAATAAAGCAATCCAAAAAAATTAATAAGAAATAATTTTTTTTTTAAATCAAAAAATAAAACATTTTCTACTTACCGACTGCAGCACCGGGAGCCCTCCAACAGCGTGCTGGGATGCTCCCCCTCCCCAGTGTGTCTCTGTCAGTGTCTCTATCTCTCTGTCTGTCTTTCTGTGTGTGTCTCTCATTCTCTGTCTGTCAGTGTCTGTGTTTCTGACAGCGAGGGGAGGGGGAGGAGGGGGGTAGAGGGAGAGAACGGGTGGTGCAGGGGGAGGGGAGGGAGGGAGGGAAGGGGGTGGGATGGGGCAGAAGGGGGAGGGGGGAGGGGGGAGAGGAGAAGGGGAAGGGGGGGTAGGAGAAGGGGAAGGGGGAGGAGAAGGGGAAGGGGGGAGGAGAAGGGGAAGGGGGGGAGGAGGAGAAGGGGAAGGGGAGGAGGAGAAGGGGAAGGGGAGAGAGAGGAGAAGGAGAAAGAGAAGGGGGGAGGGAGAAGGGGGGAAGGAGAAGGGGGGAAAGGAGAAGGGGGGGGAGGCTGAATGGGCCGGGCCCGGCCGGGCCCAAGACTTTGGGCAGAGCCCATCCCCAGCACCACATTTACAGGTCAATGGCGTTGGGTCGGGTCGGGTCGGGTCCGGGGTTGGGAATGCGGGTCAGGTCGCGGGGTCAGGGGGGGGAGTGAGGGAGGGAGAGGGAGGTCAGGTCGGGTGGGGGGGGGCGGGGGAGCGCGGGTCGGGTCCAGTCCAGGGGGTTGGGTCGGGTCTGGGCCGGGGGGGTGGGGGGGGGAGAAACGGGAGTTTGGGGGGGAAGTGGGAGTCGGGTCGGTGTCGGGGTCGGGGTCGGGTCCGGTCGGGAAGCGGGAGTCGAGTCGGGTCGGGAGGAAGCAGGAGCTGGGCGTGGGAGGAGCCTGATCCACCCGGCCCCAGTGAGGCCATTCGGCCAGGGCTAGGGGCTGCGTGCTTCGGGCCCCTCCCACACAGTTTTGGGTGCCTGGAGCTACTGCACATGCGCGCCCACTGTAGCGCTCATGTGCAGAGGTCCCGGCACTGTTTTCAGTGCAGGGACCTAGCTCCGCCCCCTACAGCTCGTGCTGCGCCGCACTTGACTCAAGAGGACCAGCAGGGAGCCGGAGAATCTGTAAGTTTTTTTTAGGCGCACTTTGTGGCACGAAAAACGGGCGTCCAGGTCGGGGCTGCGCCGGCCCTATAAGTGCATAAATCTTTTCATAAAAGGTAGAGACCATTAATTCCTTTTTCAGAGATCAACCTCACATAGCTATCTTCTTGCCATAACCCTTAATCCCTTCTCCCTTCAAAACTGCATCTGATTGTCTCGTGATTCCATTTATCTCCGAACATTGCTGCTGTCTGTTATTTAAAGGAATTTTGCTCTTCCTAGCCCCACAAACGAAACTAAAAAAAAAACTTACCTGGAAGGCTTCATCAGCTTGGCTATCCTCCATGCTGGCATCTACTTGGTGGGAATGGCTCACAGATTTCCCAGTCAGGCCAAAGTTAAAATCTCTGTCAGGCCACAGTGACATCGGATCCCGATTAGCCTTTGTGAATTAGGTCCCTGCTGGCTTTTGCCGGGCAGCTTAGCTACATGTCCCAAAGTGTCTGTTAAAATCAGAAACGCAGGAAGGAGTTAAAGGGGGCGAAATTGTGTACCATTCCAGTTGGAGGCGGTACAAGCTGCGAGGCGGGACTTCCTGCGCCAGATGCAAAAGTCCTGCCCTGTCAGCTAAATTGGGCCTACTGCCCGCGGGAGGAAGTGGAGCGCAATGTCGCACGCTCCACTTCCTCTTGGGGGCGGGACTGGGGCACTAACCACGGGAATTTTCCAGCACTAGCCGGAGAGGCTTGTAGCGCTGGCGGGAGCACAGGGCCCTCCCCTGCTGTTAAAGGGGAGGGCACACGGCGGACTCTGCATTGGGGAGAAGGGGCCACCACTACACCACTGGGGAGCAGGGTGCACAGGCCCCGCGATTTGAAGAGGGCCAGGCAGCGAGCGGTTAATTCGGCCATTTAAAAAAATTTCAGTGCCATGCCTCCCCTTTAATTTTCTCTCCGCAAGCCGTCTGAACCCTGGCTCGTGACCCGCAAAGCCGGCATAGACATCGCCCAGGGCAGCCTCATGGGGTGCTACTGAATTTTCGCTCCAGAGCGAAAATGGCGCAGCAGCCTGGGGTGCTAGCGGTTAGCGCCGCCGCTAACTCTTGTGGAATTTCAGGTGCGTCAATAGTGGGGCCGCACTCCGGGTGAGATGTCAGTTGCGTCCCAGAGGGCACGAATGGGAATCACAAACAACCCAAATTTCTCAAATTTCTCCCCCACAATGTCCCCTGTGATTTATGCTTTATGCTGTAGTTAATAAACTTTAAACACCTTGACAATAAGGACAGGATTTTAAAGTAACAAGATTTACAGGATACTGCCCTTTTCTGAATGGATTCAGTGGAAATCAAGTAAAAAAAGCCACGATGCTGAAAAAAAATAGAAAATGTTAACACTTGCAGTCTGGTGATGTGCTTGGGCATATACTTGCTGATAGTGATAGTGATTCTCAAGGGTCTTTGATAAATTAACATTTAATCTGATTAAATAGGCAAGGGATGTGTACAGTCTTTGCAACAGGAGCTTCTTCAAACAGATACACATGCTTTTTTTTTACAGTTGTACCCTTAGCCTAGAGCTACACTCCACAGAGACTGGATTATCAGGAAATCTTCTTTCGCATGTTCGAGGTACCCCTTTGTAATTAGGGTTGACAACTCTGATTGGACATAATCTTGGAAGCTTCATCACATGACCTCCTGCCTCCAATCGCCCCTCCCCCACACTTCCGCCATTGGTCACCCGACATGTCTATCCTCACGGTGCATTTCTACGCCAATCAGAAAGTGAACACTCTTCATTCCCTGATTGGATGATTCTTGACCATCAGTCAAACAGCCTTTTTCCACATGTGCAATATTTTTATAACTTGTAAAAAAAAACTTTTTTTAAAAACAAATTTATCATTGCCTCTATGATTTTTCTTCTGGGTTGCTTAGGGCAGGGTCCGAGAGATTACTCTTTAATTCCTGGAGATTCCAGGGTAATCCTGAAGGGTTGGCAACCCTACCTGAAGCCAAGGAAGCCAGCAGATGCAAGGCTGAGTAATTCTTTCTCCTTTATTAATGTACTTCACCTCCCTTAGTTCAGAATGTTCCAGTTTGCAGTTTAAGCACATAGGGCCCAAGTTTCAGCCTCAGTTGCTCCTGATTTTTTGGAGCAACTGGTGTAGAACGGAGTATCTTAGAAATTCAAATTCTCGGCATTTAATTTGCTCCTGTTCTAGTCAGTTAGAACAGTTTCACTTTGGAACGGAATTTTTTTTTTCAAAAGAGGGCGCTTACGCCTGTTTTCAAAGTTTCGGCAGTGAAAACTTACTCCAAACTAACTTAGAATGGAGTAAGTGAAGATTTTTGTACGCTCGAAAAAACCTTGTCTACACTTTAGAAAACCAGGCGTAGGTTACAAATCAGGCATAGGGAATGGGGGAGGGGGGGGTTTAAAGAGAAGTTTACAAACATTAAACACTTCACTTTTACAAATAAAGAGCCATCATCAATAATAAATGATAAAAACATCAATAAATCAACCAATAAATCAATCAAAAAAAATTTTATAAGAAATATATATTTTTTTAAATCAATAAATAAAACATTTTTTACTTACCGAGTGCAGCACCGGGAGCCCTTCAACAGCGTGCTCGGATGCCCCCCCCCCCCCCCCCAGTGTGTCTCTGGCAGTGTCTCTATCTCTCTGTCTGTGCGTGTCTCTCATTCTCTGTCTGTCAGTGTCTGTGTTTCTGACAGCGAGGGGAGGGGGAGGAGGGGGGTAGAGGGAGAGAGGGGAAGGCAGGGGGAGGGGAGGGAGGGAGGCAGAGGGGGAGGGATGGGAAGAAGGGGGAGTGAAGGGAGAGAAGGGGAGGGGGAGAGAAGGGGGGAGGAGAAGGGGAAGGGGGGGAGAGGTGAAGGGGAAGGGGGAGAGGAGAAGGGGAGGGGGGAGAGGAGAAGGGGAAAGGGGGGAGAGGAGAAGGGGAAAGAGAAGGGGGGGAGAAGGGGAAGAAGGGGAAGGGGGGAAAGGAGAAGGGGGGAAGGAGAAGGTGGGGGGGAGGAGAAGGGGGGGAAAGGAGAAGGTGGGGGGGGAGGAGAAGGCGGGGGGGGAAGGAGAAAGGGGGGGGGAGGGAGGCTGAACAGGCTGGGCCCAGCCGGGCCCAAGACTTCGGGCAGGGCCCGTCCCCAGCACCAGATTTACAGGTAGATGGCGTTGGGTCGGGTTGGGTCCGGGGTCCGGGGTCGGGAGCGCGGGTCGGGTTGGGGAGAGTGCGGGTCCGGTCCGGGGGCGGGGGGGCGGGGGGCGGGGGGGAGAAGCGGGAGTCGGGTCGGTGTCGGGGTCGGGTCCGGTCCAGAGGCGGGGGACGGGAAGCGGGAGTCGAGTCGGGAGGAAGCAGGAGCTGGGCGTGGGAGGCAGCCTTATCCACGCAGCCCCAGTGAGGCCATTGGGCCAGGGCTAGGGGCTGCGTGCTTCGGGCCCCTCCCACACAGTTTTGGGCACCTGGAGCTACTGCACATGCGCGCCCACTGTAGCGCGCATGTGCAGAGGTCCCGGCACTGTTTTCAGCGCAGGGACCTAGCTCCACCCCCTACGGCTCGTACTGCACCGCGCCCAGCTCCAGAGGACCAGCAGGGAGCCGGAGAATCTGTACATTTTTTTTAGGCGCACTTTGTGGCGCGAAAAACGGGTGTCCAGTTCGGGGCTCTAGGCGCAGCCCGAAACTTGGGCCCATAGTGTGTTGTCTGCTGTGTTGATTCCTTTGAAACAATGCTATATGCAGTGCAGAGCTGGGTGTAAACCAGCATATTAGTCATTCACGCAACTCCCCCATCTCCCTCCCTCCCTCCCCTGACCCACTCAGAAGCAAGGTGTGACCAGTAAACTGGTTTCAGGTGCAACAATCTTCAAACAATAGGTTCTGGTTCAGGTAGTGAAGTTGTTTCATATGTTAAATGACACTTTTCCATCATTTGTGTAACATTACAATATACCTATCCATAGATGGGCAGGCACATTGTACGTACCAGCCCATCACTTCCAGTGGGAAATCCCAGAAGCGGCAGGAGTAAGCAGGTCAGTAGAGTGACTGCTGAAGGAAATCCAACTTCCATCGTCTCAATTATACCCAGCATAGCTCGTACAAAAATATAAGTTATCTGGTGTCACTATAAGGTACACAATATCAGTTATAGCCATATACTGCAAGGTTAGGGTTCAATCTGTCACCATCAACTTGGAATAACCATGTGCTACAAACAGGAGGAAGGCCAAAAGTTTGGTTGGCAGTGTGGTAATTAGAATATAGACAGTAGAGGGACACCAGCAAGTAATGTGTCAAGTTCCATTCTGTTCTGATCTCACTGATTTTCTCTGTAACCAGCATCATACATAATGCACAAATTTCTCAGCAGGTCCATCACACCTCAAACATTTTTTTAAATATATTTTTCCTATGTTCTTGTGCAAGATCGAATGTATTTTACAATTGGGGTCAGGTTTCTATAACAATATACAGATCTATCTGGGGGCATCTACATCACCAAGGTTGGAGCCCCCTGCCTTATTTTTTTGCAGGTTTGATGGCTGGGCACATGAATGCAGGGATACCCAAGAGGAACATGGGTCTGTGGCTTGCGTCTGAACCCTTGCTGACTGGAGGGTCCAAAGGAGTACCAAGGGCAGGTCAAAGACTCAAAGGTCAGTCATTGTGCACAGCTTAATCTAGAGGAAAGCCCAATGCTCCTGGGCCTAAAAAACAATGCACTGCTCCGATGCGGGGCTGGTGGGTATAAGTCACTGGTGGGCAAAATACGTGGGCCGTATCCGGCCCGCCAATATATCCTGTCCAGCCCGCCAGGGTCTGGCTTCGAGGCCGAACCCCACCCGACATAACGTCAGGAGGCGGTCATTGTCTCCGAGGCAGCACGGGAGTCTAGCAATGGGCCTTCGAGATTGGAGGTGAAGATACAGAAACTGACGGCTGAGATGGACAGAGGGCAGCCGGGAGTTGCGCACTGCACCACGAGACCCCCACCGCTCCCCCCGCCCGCCAAGGTTAGGGCCTTTTATCGACAGCAGCATGGACCCCAAACCGGTGGATAATCGTGTGCGGCATCAGGGAGGGCGCAGGCCTGTTGTCCCCAGCCCAGGCCCAACCCCCATTGATGGGTTGACTGATAGATGGTACCTTTAACCAGTTATTAACTACTACCTAACTAATTAATGCAAAACTGATTTGTACTTATTAATTAGCATTTTAATTATCTCAAATTTATTTATCTAACACTGACTATTTATACCAACTGATAATTAATAAATTTGTTAACAGATTTATTCATTAACTTAACACCTTCTGCTTGTTAGACAACTGATGAGCAATTTAATTGTGCACATCACTGTACTAATTATACAGCTATTAATTTAAAAGCCGCTGATCAGCCTGCACGTGACCTCCAGACCGCTGTGCAATTGCATGTCCATGCAGCTTAATGGGAACATTGATATGTGGCCCACAACAGCTCACCAAAACTTATTAAGTAGCCCTCCAACCCAAAGAATTGGTCACCCCTGGTTATCGGTGGTAGAGCTGGAAAACTACACAGTGGTGTGAACAGCTATTTACTTGAATGATAAAACTGATCACTAAGATGATTTATGCATAGTGGGAAAGAAGGACAGTTAATGGGTGTGGGATTTTCCTATATCTTCAGTTCACTGTCTGCCCACTTCTTCCCACATTGTGGCAATGGGAGGAAGTTCCATGGAATGGAGCATCCTTGTGACGTTTATTAAAGATTTGTTTTAATAATTGAAATGGACACTAAGATGATGTGTTCTATATTTTGTTCTGGAGTTTAAACATTGTTTAAGTCAAATATTGTGCCACAAGTTACTTGCTGTATTCTTCTGTATAATTACATTCCTTACAAATAAATGTGACTATTAGTTTTAGCCTGAAACCTACAGTGTGGCAAATTAGTATTTTCTGCCATTTGGTATCCATGGTGGGTATCCAGTGCTGAAAGTGTTAAAAAGATAATTTAATCATGCAGCATGCTATCTCATTCACAATAGACATAAGGTTGCAAGTTTCAGATTATAGGAGATGTGGGTCTACTTATGGAAACTGCCTTTTGTTGTAAAATATACTGTGAGAAACTCCAAATTCGAACATCAGCTTCAGCTGATGCACATCATTATCAAATAAACTGTTAATCACTAATTAAGGCTCACATGTAATGATTATTTTTTAATCGGCATGACATTGGAACTGTACACCAGCTGGACTCAATGCGAGGGAGAAGGTTGAAGGGGAAGTTTGAGGAGGAATTACTACGGAACCATCATATAAACAATTATTTAAAACATTTAATAACATAGCATTCAATAGACTGCCATGGATCCAACAATTAACAACTTTTTGGACGCTGCTTGCAATAGCTGAAACTATTCTACTGCACGAGCATCATTGCTTTATTCTCCTGAACGCAAACACAAAGATCCTTTAAAAGTATAATGGAAACAGAAAATAGGACTGACCCTGAAGTTGGAATATGCACAGCGCTTTTCTGAACATGAATACATTCCACGAGTAAATTTCTGCTGAGGTAAAAGCACTGGTTCTATACATGACTGATTCCACTTCAGTAAATAAAGATTCTGTCAGTCCTGTGCCTGGCCTGTTCTGCTCATTCAGTGGTACTTACAGCAGTTTTTAAAGACCATCAGTATACTGTAATAGAGAACCTCACCATTTTTGATTTCTCACCATTTTTCCTTACAGTTTCAAACTACCTGTTGATGTAGTTGTAATACAATTTGCTTACATAGTATTTTTTAATGGATACATGAAGAACGCTTTCAATTAGAAACATAGAAAATAGGTGCAGGAGCAGGCCATTCAGCCCTTCTAGCCTGCACCGCCATTCAATGAGTTCATGGCTGAACATGAAACTTCAGTACCCCCTTCCTGCTTTCTCGCCATACCCCTTGATCCCCCGAGTAGTAAGGACTTCATCTAACTCCTTTTTGAATATATTTAGTGAATTGGCCTCAACTACTTTCTGTGGTCGAGAATTCCACAGGTTCACCACTCTCTGGGTGAAGAAGTTTCTCCTCATCTCGGTCCTAAATGGCTTACCCCTTATCCTTAGACTGTGACCCCTGGTTCTAGACTTCCCCAACATTGGGAACATTCTTCCTGCATCCAACCTGTCCAAACCCGTCAGAATTTTAAACGTTTCTATGAGGTCCCCTCTCACTCTTCTGAACTCCAGTGAATACAAGCCCAGTTGATCCAGTCTTTCTTGATAGGTCAGTCCCACCATCCCGGGAATCAGTCTGGTGAATCTTCGCTGCACTCCCTCAACAGCAAGAATGTCCTTCCTCAAGTTAGGAGACCAAAACTGTACACAATACTCCAGGTGTGGCCTCACCAAGGCCCTGTACAACTGTAGCAACACCTCCCTGCCCCTGTACTCAAATCCCCTCGCTATGAAGGCCAACATGCCATTTGCTTTCTTAACCGCCTGCTGTACCTGCATGCCAACCTTCAATGACTGATGTACCATGACACCCAGGTCTCGCTGCACCTTCCCCCTTCCTAATCTGTCACCATTCAGATAATAGTCTGTTTCTCTGTTTTTACCACCAAAGTGGATAACCTCACATTTATCCACATTATACTTCATCTGCCACGCATTTGCCCACTCACCTAACCTATCCAAGTCACTCTGCAGCCTCACAGCATCCTCCTCGCAGCTCACACTGCCACCCAACTTAGTGTCATCCGCAAATTTGGAGATACTACATTTAATCCCCTCGTCTAAATCATTAATGTACTATGTAAACAGCTGGGGCCCCAGCACATAACCTTGCGGTACCCCACTAGTCACTGCCTGCCATTCTGAAAAGTACCCATTTACTCCTGCTCTTTGCTTCCTGTCTGACAACCAGTTCTCAATCCATGTTAGCACACTACCCCCAATCCCATGTGCTTTAACTTTGCACATTAATCTCCTGTGTGGGACCTTGTCGAAAGCCTTCTGAAAGTCCAAATATACCACATCAACTGGTTCTCCTTTGTCCACTTTACTGGAAACATCCTCAAAAAATTCCAGAAGATTTGTCAAGCATGATCTCCCTTTCACAAATCCATGCTGACTTGGACCTATCATGTCACCATTTTCCAAATGCGCTGCTATGACATGCTTAATAATTGATTCCATCATTTTACCCACTACTGAGGTCAGGCTGACCGGTCTATAATTCCCTGCTTTCTATCTCCCTCCTTTTTTAAAAAGTGGGGTTACATTGGCTACCCTCCACTCGATAGGAACTGATCCAGAGTCAATGGAATGTTGGAAAATGACTGTCAATGCATCCGCTATTTCCAAGGCCACCTCCTTAAGTACTCTGGGATGCAGTCCATCAGGCCCTGGGGATTTATCGGCCTTCAATCCCATCAATTTCCCCAACACAATTTCCCGACTAATAAAGATTTCCCTCAATTCCTCCTCCTTACTAGACCCTCTGACCCCTTTTATATCAGGAAGGTTGTTTGTGTCCTCCTTAGTGAATACTGAACCAAAGTACTTGTTCAATTGGTCTGCCATTTCTTTGTTCCCCGTTATGACTTCCCCTGATTCTGACTGCAGGGGACCTACGTTTGTCTTTACTAATCTTTTTCTCTTTACATACCTATCGAAACTTTTGCAATCCGCCTTAATGTTCCCTGCAAGCTTCTTCTCGTACTCCATTTTCCCTGCCCTAATCAAACCCTTTGTCCTCCTCTGCTGAGTTCTAAATATCTCCCAGTCCCCAGGTTCGCTGCTATTTCTGGCCAATTTGTATGCCACTTCCTTGGCTTTAATACTATCCCTGATTTCCCTAGATAGCCACGGTTGAGCCACCTTCCCTTTTTTATTTTTACGCCAGACAGGAATGTACAATTGTTGTAATTCATCCATGCGGTCTCTAAATGTCTGCCATTGCCCATCCACAGTCAACCCCTTAAGTATCATTTGCCAATCTATCTTAGCCAATTCACGCCTCATACTTTCAAAGTTACCCTCCTTTAAGTTCTGGACCATGGTCTCTGAATTAACTGTTTCATTCTCCATCTTACTGCAGAATTCCACCATATTATGGTCACTCTTCCCCAAGGGGCCTCGCACAATGAGATTGTTAATTAATCCTCTCTCATTACACAACACCCAGTCTAAGATGGCCTCCCCCCTAGTTGGTTCCTCGACATATTAGTCTAGAAAACCATCCCTTATGCACTCCAGGAAATCCTCCTCCACCGTATTGCTTCCAGTTTGGCTAGCCCAATCTATGTGCATATTAAAGTCACCCATTATAACTGCTGCACCTTTATTGCATGCACTCCTAATTTTCTGTTTGATGCCCTCCCCAACATCACTACTACTGTTTGGAGGTCTGTACACAACTCCCACTAATGTTTTTTGCCCTTTAGTGTTCTGCAGCTCTACCCATATAGATTCCACATCATCCAAGCTAATGTCTTTCCTAAATATTGCATTAATCTCCTCTTTAACCAGCAATGCTACCCCACCTCCTTTTCCTTTTATTCTATCCTTCCTGAATGTTGAATACCCCTGGATGTTGAGTTCCCAGCCCTGATCATCCTGGAGCCACGTCTCCGTAATCCCAATCACATCATATTTGTTAACATCTATTTGCACAGTTAATTCATCCACCTTATTGCGGATACTCCTTGCATTAAGACACAAAGCCTTCAGGCTTGCTTTTTTAACACCCTTTGTCCTTTTAGAATTTTGCTGTACAGTGGCCCTTTTTGTTTTTTGCCTTGGGTTTCTCTGCCCTCCACTTTTCCTCATCTCCTTTCTGTCTTTTGCTTTTGCCTCATTTTTGTCTCCCTCTGTCTCCCTGCATAGGTTCCCATCCCCCTGCAATATTAGTTTAACTCCTCCCCAACAGCACTAGCAAACACTCCCCCAAGGACATTGGTTCCGGTCCTGCCCAGGTGCAGACCGTCCAGTTTGTACTGGTCCCACCTCCCCCAGAACCGGTTCCAATGCCCCAGGAATTTGAATCCCTCCCTGCTGCACCACTGCTCAAGCCACGTATTCATCTGTGCTATCCTGTGATTCCTACTCTGACTAGCACATGGCACTGGTAGCAATCCCGAGATTGCTACTTTTGAGGTCCTACTTTTTAATTTAGCTCCTAGCTCCTTAAATTCTTTTCGTAGGACCTCATCCCTTTTTTTACCTATGTCGTTGGTACCAATGTGCACCACGACAACTGGCTGGTCTCCCTCCCATTTCAGAATGTCCTGCACCCGCTCCGAGACATCCTTGACCCTTGCACCAGGGAGGCAACATACCATCCTGGAGTCTCGGTTGCGGCCGCAGAAACGCCTATCTATTCCCCTCACCATCGAATCCCCTTTCACTATCGCGCTCCCAATCTTTTTCCTGCCCTTCTGTGCAGCAGAGCCAGCCACAGTGCCATGAACTTGGCTGCTGCTGTCCTCCCCTGATGAGTCATCCCCCCCAACAGTACTCAAAGCAGTGTATCTGTTTTGCAGGGGGATGACCATAGGGGACCCCTGCACTATCTTTCTTGCACTGCTCTTCCTGCTGGTCTTCCATTTCCTATCTGGCTGTGGACCCTTCTCCTGCGGTAAGACCAACTCACTACACGTGATACTCACGTCATTCTCAGCATCGTGGATGCTCCAGAGTGAATCCACCCTCAGCTCCAATTCCACAACGCGGTCCATCAAGAGCTCGAGGCAGATACACTTCCCACACACGTAGCGCCCAGGGACACCGGAAGTGTCCCCGGGTTCCCACATGGTACAGGAGGAGCATATCACGTGACCGATTCTCCTGCCATATCTTAACCCTTAGATACACTTAAATTGGTAATAACAATGCTAAAGTTCACTTACTGATATAAAAAATAAAAAGAAAAGCTACTCACCAATCACCAGCCAATCACTTACCCCATTGGCTGTGACGTCACTTTTTGATTCCTTTCTACTTCTATTTTGCTTTCTCTCCCGCTGTAACTGCACCGGTCACCTTTTATAGGCCGCTCCGACACTGCTCCCACCTCTCGCCAACTGCCGCTGGCTCTCGATCTCCCGCTGGGCTATTTTCTAATTACAATCTTCCAGAATACACACCCTAGCATCTTCCTATTACAACATTAACATTTTTAGTTTATTGTCTCATCTGAATGATGGCTGTCACTCAATACTGCAGTGGATCATCAGCCGAGATCTTGTGTTTGACACACTAGCCCTACGCTGTCAAAATGGCCCTGACTGACAGCGGGTCTGGATCCTCCTCTGAACCCATCTCTATGTGAGTTTCTGACCTGTCAGATCTGGGTTTGGATCGCAATCACGGGCAGGACAAGTAATTAACATCATTAAAAGGTACCTAAATGCTAGTTAAGAGGCTTAAAATTTTACCAACCTTTTGACGGGTTTGCTGTGCCTTAGAGAAAACGCCAGGTAAGTGGCATCGGGTTCTCAGTGACTCTCTATTGATTTGGGTAGTTGACAGCTGCAGAAGTGGTATAAAAGCTACCATTTCACAGCTGTTCACTTTCTAATGTCAGAAGCTGAAGCCTTAGTTTGGAAGAGAATTTTGAGCTGCGAGCACTTTGGAACTCTCTAATCACTGTCATCTTCTTGGACCAACCTCTCTCACCATTGACAGGGCACTTCTGTCATCTCAACCTCACCTGCCATCTATTCCAGCAGCATCGGTGCCCTTGAAAAAAATTTCACCTTGGTCCTTAGAATCCCATCATGATCAGCCCCAACACCAACAACACTAAACACATCAGTATCACCACCAACCTTCTCCACCATCACCTGATGCTGCACAGTATACAGGACATCAGCACTTGACCACATTGCTGCCCGGGAGGCCAGTGATGGCCTCACCATGGCCACATTTACTTCACTTCATGCTGTACACCCTGACTGCCACATGATGCGCCAGTTTGGCCCCACCTCACACCAGCTCCATAAAGCATCCCTGCAATGTCCAACCCATTCCTTCCACACTCATCACCATTGTGGGGGTACCCTTATGTCCTATCATTCATTACAACTCACTAAGCCATTTCCAAAGGTGCCCATGAATCTGTCCAAGAATGCAAAGTGCTGAAAATAAGAATTTCAATGTTTGACAACACATCAACATGAACTACACATGAATACAAAAGTAAAATACTGCCGATGCTGGAATCTGAAATAAAAACAGAAAATCCTGGAAATATTAGCAGGTCAGGCTTCATCTGTTGAGAGAAGTTCTGACGAACGGTCACAGAATTAACCATACATGAACATTGGCTAAAGGTCCCAAATTACTACCTTTGTGTGTTGTTACAAGGATGATTGGACAAGGATGAGCGTGAGTGTGAAGGGTGGCTACTGAAATGGGGAATTGATAATGTAGATAGATAGAGAGGGATGGGTGGAGGTGCAAGGTAAGTTGGTGTGAGTAAGGATGTGCAGGGGTAGAGTGGGGAAGGCAGAGTGATGGGTTGTGATGAATGGCACAGCAGGATGATGTTGAGTGTGGCTTTGCAGTAACATTTCGTGATCTACTGAGATCATTGAAAGGTTTGCGCTACTGCAGCCAGCTCCTCCAGATGACATCCCTACTTGTGCCTTCCTGTGCAATCAGACTGTGTTGGTCTCCTGGAGAGGTCTCTTCCGTCCATTGGAATGGAAGAGAATCTCCCTGCGTGCTGTGACTCCCTCCATTAGCATCTGGAGGGAGTCATGGGAGAGCCTGGGTGGTGCAGCCATGCACCTTTGTGCAGTGTTTGTCAGTGTTTGCAGCAGCTCAATGCTGTAGAACACTGACAGAAGAACTGTCAAAAAAAAGTCCCTTTTGAGGAAACTGGCTTGATGATGCGAAATCAGATGACGTCATCAGACTCACTTCCAGTTAATTGGTTGGGAAACCTGCAGGGCAGGCTTAACAAGCCCCAGCCATGGAAGATTGAAGGGAGAGGGCTGACCACATTTCGGATCAGGCTTCCCATACTGCACCAATGCCGCCCGCATCGAACTCGCATCTGTTGGAGAAATCCCGGCCCTGATGTGGGGTTTAAAAACATAGGGCTAGAACCTCCACTTTTTTTGCATGCTTAACGCCCACTTATCGCCCATTTTACTGCTGAAATGTATAACGTCCATATATCGCCCATTTTGGCACAAAATAGAAACTGACGAACTTTTTTAGGAGACTTATCGCTGAGCGTTACTTTCCCAATGGGCTTAACTCCGGGAAAACATATTAACGCCTGCCCACTTTTTTTGGGCAGAATCAGCAGAATGGGCGAAATCAACGCCCATAATATCGCCCAGCGTTTCTTTCCGCACGGAATTAACACCGAGATTCAATCTGAATGCCCGCCCACTGTTTTTTGTTGTAAAGAGCATATTTACTCAAACTAGCGGCCATGGAGATCGCCCATCATCAATTTCACCACCTCGCACACATATCACCCACAATATCGCTCGCTCAAAAAAAACGCCCACAAAAAGTGGAACTAGCCGGATCGAACGCCAGCGGCGTGGCTGGCATTTGTTAAATGCCACTCTTACATGAGGAGCTTATATCAGAAAGGTGTCAGCTGAAGTTTACGTTGATTGCTGTTAAGTTGTATTTAACCCTTTCATAGTAAGGAATCACCAGTGTGTAACGGTCCAGCTATCTGAGACAATGCAAAACAAGGTTATGTTCAATAACAAATGTTTAATACCAATATTGGCCTGAAATTATAAGTAACACAGCCAATAACACCCAATCCCTGCCCACACCCCACTTTCTCCACCACTGACATAAATTATATGTTCAACATGTCCAGCAGCACAGAATACAAAGGCAAAGCAGGAGCATGGTCCCCAGCCCCCATACATTGCAACAAATTGCATACACCCAGATGGAGATATAACACAGCCATCACCTGCGCACATGCGCCTCACTTTCCTTCCCCCCTCTCCCCACCTCTACCCATTTCCCTCCTCGCTCCATGGCGCCTGGCCAAGGAGTTCCTCAGGCGGCGCCCCATTGGGGAGGATGAAGGCAGATGCGGTCGTTGCATGGGTACGGGAGCTGGGGGTGCCGAGGGTGAACATTCTCTGATGCAGAAGCAGGAGCTTGGTCCTTGCTCTCATCTGTCGTTTGCAGTGGTGGTGTGGAACCTTGGGATGGGGTGCCATGCTCGGGGATCACTGGGAGGCCTGTGTTCCTGGCTACCAGCTCCAGGGCCTCCTCCATCCCTTCCATGTTACATCTTATTTGTTGGACAAAAACTCGGTGCCAAATATGTTCTTGGTGCTTAGTAGGCTTTTTGCTACTAGTGAATCTCCATCGTGCCTCCCACAACAGCCAGACAAGCACACACCACAGTCACACACGCTTTCAGTCCCTCTGAGCTCCCTCTCTCTCTCTGTCTCCTCTTCTGCACATGTCATGATGACTCTTGACCTCCAGAATCACGGGAATCAAGCGTTGCCCTGCCGTTGCTAAGGACTGCCACACTTTACGGCAGAAGGTCAAAAAAATTTCACGCTACCGCCCATTTGATATTGCTCGCGGTAACGCCCATTTTCAAAAATATAAACTAGGTGTTTTGAGAATGGGCGAAAACCCTTTTTTAACGCCCAGGCCGGCAATAACGCCCATTTTTGGGCACTAAGCTCAAAAGTGGAGGTTCTAGCCCATGATCTTGTGACTCAGAAATGAGAGCTCTACCAATTGAGCTAAAATGACACTGAAGTAAGATACATTAATACAATAGATGAGTTATTATAGCTGTGATTTATTTTGTTCAGTGTTTAATCTGCTTTGAATGGAAATATTCACAAAGTCTAGCACTATGAATTGAATTGCTTTACATTTATTTTTTGAAACTTACTCAATAAAGCTGAACCTTTTAAAGACCACTAACAGTTCCATGTTTGAAATGAATGAAATATACAGCATACAGGTAATGAATTCTCCATTAAACTTGTTTCTGTGGTTGGACGGGTTCCAGTTGGCTTCTGCATAGATCTATCATTGTTAAGAAGTTTATATAACAGACCAGGTTTCAAACTCTTTGTATTTGCATCAATGTCATTGCAGCACCTTTCAAAGAAGCTGCCATCCAGGTGTTTTGCAAAATCAGAATCTTCACTTCCTGGCATCAGGCAACAACTTCCTGTCTTGCTGCCCTTGTCCCCTAAATTTAGGAAGAACATTATCCAGTCTCTTGTCCTTAAAATTCTTATGGTGGCTTATTGATCCATTGGCATTGGGTGGTCAATCTTACTATCCATTGGTCTGTGCCAAAATAGACTACTCTGGCCAGTAAGCCAACCTCCACAGCAAACAGTTACATAAAAGAATACATTTTGTAATACTTGAACAATAGTAAATGCTTGAAAACTGCTTAAATCAACAATAGACATCATCAGATTCACATGTTTTCAGAAAAGCAAATGATATGACCGAAAATCATTCAAAATCACACCAAAAACATAAATACCTAACATTATTATAGAAGCAAATGTATCACAAAAGTACCGAATAAGTAAAATTTGAATAATTAACAGTCAGTAATGTGGTAGTATAGTGTGTTGGAGAACCATTCTGCTGTACCATGGAACAATGGAATGTATTTTAATTGTCACACCCAGAGTTCCTGATCTCAATCACACTACCATCTATAGGCAGTGAGCAGAGTCCAGGGGTTCAATTGTAACCGAGTGGATTTCGGGTGGGCAGGGCAGGTGCAAAACGCCTAAGTTTGAGGTACAGGTTATCTACATGCCTGCCAAAAATGGACAGAAAGTGCCACCTGGCTGGCGGATGGAAGAGTAAGTTCAGGCAGCCGGAGGCTGGCATGAAGGAAAGGCTCACCGGCGAGCAGGTAAGTTACAGGGTGGGGCTTTCAGTGGGTTCTTGCTGGATGGAAGGAATGTGAGTTTCGGGCAGGGGAGACCTGGCCTCATAAAGGAAAGTTTCCCACTTATGTTGGAGGGTCTTTTTCATCTGAAAGCCTGCCTATGCCTGGAGTGGGTGGCATCACAGCTGTGATCAATCCTGTCCTCACTCAACAGCCACACACATGCGCTTTCCAGCAAGGGCCAGTTAGTAATAAAGTGGCACCCTTGGCTTATTTCCCCCATCCTTAGCCCAACAACACCAAGTCCAACTTCAGCAACTTCAAGATTAGCTACTTCAGCACAGACCAGAAATCAAGCCTGGGACCTTCCTAGTCTGCATGACCACATCTGACAAAACTTGTCATCAGGGGAGGGCCTTCTATTATTTTCTATTAATATTTTTTATATCTTTGACCACCAAGGAAAGGTTATATATTGGCTTGGAAATGTTCCTTAATGTTTCAACATGAGAGTTACATTTAATGACACGCTATTGAAGTGGCAATCACTAAAGCACTTATAATTATAATCGTTCATATTTGCTAGCTGAAGTAAGACTGAACACAATATTGCTATGTAGATGGAGTAACCCCAGAACTCATAGTGATATTATTAAAACTAAAGGCCCAATAGTTAACCCCTTCTTTTTCTGTCAATTTTCTTCCCTTTCATATTCCTTTCCTGAAGATATTAATTCCTTGTTGGGGGATAAAGAGTTGGGCAGGCATTTCAATTATGGAGAGCATTATGGTCAAGCCTAACCCATTCCTCGGCCAAACACTATATTTTCAAGCTAGGTTGCTTGTTGTGTGCAAATTGGCTGCCACATTTCCTACCTTACAATGGTGACTACATTTTAAAAAGTACTTCATTGGCTGTAAAGTGCTTTGGGATATTCGGTGGTCGTGAAAGGTGCAATATAATTGCAAAAGTCTTTTTTTTTTAAGGTAAAGAAGCAGAAACCCTACCTATTCGCACCCTCCTTCTTCCCAGTCCAGTGCTGTTGAGGCCAAGTGTAGCGCTCATCCATTATCGTAACTGAGGTCAACTAACTAGTGCAACCCAGGGAGTAAACCTAGGATCCTCCTGACCTGCATGGCTCAGTTCCACACTTGGCACTGCAATTACCAACTGAAGCATCAGAAAGGGAAACTAGCTGATTTTTTAAAAGTGGCACTGGTGATTACACTCTCCCTAACACAGTTAGTGGGGTGCTCAGTGCAGACCTGCTTCACTATATTAATGCATATCACATGATGTTTACTGCTGTAAAATTAGGTTTAAAGCTCAATGATTCCACAATTTATTTGGTAAAATCAATAGTACTCAACAAAATTAAGTGCTCCGGGAATAATCGTGAGCCATTAAGTTTCTTCTTTTATTAAAATGGAACGTTTGCTAAATTGAATTAAAAGTGATCACTTTTTATTTCTGTAATGCTTCAAGTCCAGGCTTGCATATATGCCAGCCAGCTGCATTTCAAATGGACATCAGCATTTTCAGGGTGGTGTTCACTTGTTTACATTGACTGATCATAATTCTAGCTCCATCCCTCAGCACCGCTCCTTCCCTCAAGGTCGCTCCTGGTTCTTACCTCCTGTTGTGCTCCAAAAGATTAAAGGCTACTGCATATGTGAGATTGTGAATTCCTGGCCCCAGTGTGCAGCGGTGTTCAACCAGAAGGCAGCAGTGGATGGATGAAGGGAAGCAGGAACAGTGCAGGGCAGGAGAAGTAAATGAGTACCATCATACACTTGGTGGGTGGGGGGGGGGGGAGCTGTGTGGAAGAGAGCAAAGAATAATGATAGCATAAACAGAGAGGGGGGAATCAAAGAGTGCTAGCATAAATTGTGGGAGTTGGGGAGAGTAGTGCTAGCAGGAAGTGGGTTGGACATAAGGGGAAATAATGCCTGCATGAATTGTAATGGTGGGGCTGTTGGTGGCGGGGGTGGAAGAAGAGTGCCAATATGAGGAGAAGAGAGAGAAAAATGCCAACATAAATTGAGAGGAGAAGAATACCAGAATTAACTGGGGTGCGTGAGCAGAGAGCCAACATGAGTTGAGGTATAAAGAACACAAGAAATAGGAGCAGGAGTAGGCCATTCGGTCCCTCAAGCCCGCTCCGCCATTCAAGATTATGGCTGATCTTCTGCCTCAACCCCACTTGCCTGCACTATCCCCATATCACTTGATTCGCTTAATATCCAAAAATCTATCGATCTCTGCCTTGAATATACTCAACGACTAGGCCTCCATAACCCTCTGGGGTAGAGAATTCCAAACATTCACCACCCTCTGAGTGTAGAAATTTCTCCTCATCTCAGTCCTAAATGGCCGCTCCTTTATTCTGAATCTGTGACCCCTGGTTCTAGACTCCTGAGACAGAGGAAACATCCTCCCTGCATCTACCCTGTCAAGTGTTGTTAGAATTGTGTATGTTTCAATGAGATCACCTCTCACTCTCCTTAACTCCAGAAAATGTAAGCCCATTCTACTCAATGGGGCAGAAATTCAACTCAGCTCGAAACAGCGCGGACCTACTGTTTTTGAAGTCTTCTGGCCATCGCAACGGATGCAGTGGCCAATCCGGAGTAATTCAGGTCCTTAAACTTTTTTTTCAAGCGGGGCGGGATTGGCCTCATTATGGAGGCGGAATTGGGGGCGGAGCGGAATGGCCGTCACTAGCGGGGCGGGACATAGTCTCCGCCGCTGTCAATCATCATCGCACTGGCGCGTCACAATGTCTCTCCCTGTCAGTTAAGTGGGAGGGTCGCTGCGAGCTCTGCATCTTTTTTAGTTCGGTCCACTGGACCACCAGGGAGGGTTTCGGCCAGGCCAGCAACCTGGCACCCAAAAGGGGGCTGTCAGGCTGCCTGTTGGTGGCCCGGCCGAACCCGGGGACATAATTGTTGGCCCGACCTGGCAGTCGTCTGACCAAAAAACAAATGGCGTCGCTGGCAGCGTCCCCTGCCCTATGAGGGGACCTCATAGAAACGTTTAAAATTCTGACGGGTTTAGACAGGTTAGATGCAGGAAGAATGTTCCCAATGTTGGGGAAGTCCAGAACCAGGGGTCACAGTCTAAGGATAAGGGGGAAGCCATTTAGGACTGAGATGAGGAGAAACTTCTTCACCCAGAGAGTGGTGAACCTGTGGAATTCTCTCCCACAGAAAGTAGTTGAGGCCAATTCACTAAATATATTCAAAAAGGAGTTAGATGTAGTCCTTACTACTCGGGGATTCAAGGGGTATGGTGAGAAAGCAGGAATGGGGTACTGAAGTTGCATGTTCAGCCATGAACTCATTGAATGGCGGTGCAGGCTAGAAGGGCCGAATGGCCTACTCCTGCACCTATTTTCTATGTTTCTATGTTTCTATGTTAACCAACGAGGCCCAACAAGGAGTGCCCCGACACAAACGCTGCTGGGGGCACGGAGTGGCGGCCGGAAGCCTGTTACAGGTGAATTTCTCCTCCAAGGCGGCTCCGTTGTGGTGCGCACTCTGATGACTTCTTTACGATGGATCTGCAGGTAAGCGGGGTGGATCGTTACACTGCAGCAAAGAGCCCCGAGGTAAATTTACCGAGCGCCAGCCAGGCCGTCGCAATTCGGCGGCCATTCGGCATTGCCCCATGGCATCCGCTTTCAGGCGGCCAGAGGCCTTATCAGGAGGCTGAATTTCGGCCCCAATCTCTCTTCATAGGACAATCCCCCTAACCCAGGAATCAGTCTGGTGAACCTTTGTTGCACTCCCTCTATGGCAATTATATCCCTCTTTTGGGAAGGAGACCCAAACTGTACACAATACTCTCGGTGTGGTCTCACCAGGGCCCTATTTAATTGCAGTGAGACATCTTGGGGGAGAAATTCAGGAGTGCTTCAATCGGGGCACTAACTTTTAAAAGTTTGAAAAATTAGCGCCAGGCGCTGATATTTTCAAACTTCTAAAAGATTCGGCGGTTGCACTCCAGGAAGGAAGTGGAGAGCTAAATTAGGTGTTCCACTTCTTTCCTGAGTACAATTGACAGTAGGCGGGGCCATGCAGCACTGTAACATTGGACGGCTCTTTCCCTCCCTTAAAGCGAAGGCCCATCGTTGCAGGCTCTGCAAAGAAAAAAAAGTGACCTTCTCCACGACGGCAGCCACAATCCCGCCCGATCAGCTCAAACAGAACGCTGGATTGATCGATCGCAGGCAGGAACCCGCGAAAAAACCCGCAAGAGAGAAGGTAAATTTTTCTTGTACTTACCTCAGCCACCTAGCCTTTAAGCATCGCCCCTGAACGTCCGGCATCCCGATGGATGCCTTCTGCAGTTGATGGTGTTTTCTCCCAGCGATGCCGCAGTGGACGGAACGCAAGTTCGGGTCCAGGGTGCTACCAGGGCGATGCACACGGCGATGACGTCACGATCTGCGGGCGATGGAAATCGGGGCACAACGCTGTACCACCGCCATAAAACTCCCACCGAATATGGTGGGAGTCGATGTTATCGCCATGTCCAGTTGCAACCTGGTTAACGCCTCCTTATCACCCCTTGCAGGCGATATCGGGAGGCCTTTACTCTTATACTCAAATCCTCTTGTAATAAAGGATTTTTGCTTTCTTAATTGCTTGCTGTACCCGCATGTTAACTTTCCGTGATTCGTGTACAAGGACACCCGGGTTCCTCTGAGCACCAACATTTTCCAATCTCTCACCATTTAAAAAATACTCTACTGTTTAATTTTTCCGAACAAAGTGGATAACTTCACATTTCTCCACATTATATTCCATTTGCCATGTTCTTGCCCACTCACTTAGCCTGTCTCTATCCCCTTGAAATCTCTTTGCATCCTCCTCACAGCTTACATTCCCACCTAGCTTTGTATCATCAGCAAACTTGGATATATTACATTTTGTCGCCTCATCCAAATCATTGATATAGATTGTGAACAGCTGAGGCCTAAGCACCGATCCTTGCAGTACCCCACTATAGTTACAGCCTGCCAACCTGAAAATGACCCGTTTATTCCTATTCTCTGTTTTCTGTCCATTAACCGATGCAGCATGAATCATGGGGCGGCAACCAGAATGTTGGAAAGGTCATTGTATCATTTAAGGAAAGAGTAGATCAACATTTGAAGTGACTGAAGAGACAGAGCCATGGGGAGAGATCAAAGCAGTGACATTATTGTCTGGGAGGCAGTGGCCCAAACCCTTCTTTGCAAAGCCTCCTGCTCCTCCTGGCTTCACAAAAATAAACTTTACACTTACCTGCAAAGACTTCCACATCTTGCCTATACTGAGCAGAGCATCCCTAAAGAATATACCACCTAGTAGGCTATTAAAGTAGGTCTGGGGTCCAATGTATGCCTTATGATTCTGATTTACATACCAAGCAGTGAGTCAGGCAGGTGCCTCAACCACTCCAGAAAATAATGCAGTAAAGGAGCAGGACGAGTACTATTTGGATTTTAATTCTCGGTTTATACTGGAAGGAGGGAGTTAGAATTCCTTGCATAGTGTTTTTTATCCCCGTCCTCCGACATAAGACCTCTGACCCTACATGAGGAGGAACGATGGAGATCCTTGGGAGCCATGCAACTGAACCTGTTGGTGACAGATAGGTAAGAGGGCCAGGAACAGCTGCAGGTTTGTCTGGACTATCTGCACCTTGCCTGTATAATGGTTTCGGAGCACAAACATACAATCAAACAACATGACTGGACACCTTCATACTGCAATGGAAGGATTACAGGGAGCTTCAATAATATTATAACATCTCTTAATTTTCTTTTCTTCGAGCTAAACCAAAGCAAGACGCCACAGAGAAGAAGAGGCCTTCCATCTCTGATCTATCAACCACTGATCAGCAGAAACCACTGATCAATCCTCACTCATGCTGTAATTCATCCTTTATTTCTCAAATATCAGTCCAGAGGAACCTAACCTAGGGCAATATAGATAGTGCTAATGTGTTTTTTTTTCATTATGTCATCATCATCATAGGCAGTCCCTCGAAATCGAGGAAGACTTGCTTCCACTCTAAAAGTGAGTTCTCAGGTGACTGTACAGTCCAATACGGGAATTACAGTCTCTGTCACAGGTGGGACAAGCAGTCATTGAAGGAAAGGGTGGGCGGGGAGTCTGGTTTGCCGCACGCTCCTTCCGCTGCCTGCGCTTGCTTTCTGCATGCTCTTGACAACGAGACTCGAGGTGCTTAGCGCCCTGGATGCTCTTCCTCCACTTAGGGCGGTCTTTGACCAGGGACTCCCAGGTATGTGGGGATGTTGCACTTTATCAAAGAGGCTTTGAGGGTGTCCTTGAAATGGTTCCTTTGTCCACCTGGGGATCGCTTGCTGTGTAGGAGTTCCGAGTAGAGCGCTTGCTTTGGGCATCTTGTGTCGGTCATTCGGACAATGTGGCCCGCCCAACGGAGTTGGTTGAGTGTGTAATCAATAATAATTATTATGGTTATGTAGTAAAGCACAAGGGTACCACAGCAATTAGAGCTCAAAGTGAGATGAGACTGTTGGAAGTGATATCAGACAGTTGGGAGCAGAGGATCCGCAGAAGTCAGTCCTAGGCTATAACTCCCGAGACTTAATTCTTAGGCTCCTGCTCTGAAGTCCTTGAAAGTATTGAGGGCCATTTCAGAGAAACTGAGACAGAGTTCATAGTGAAATCCAATGCCATCCTCTGTCCCAATATCCGAGAAGGATTCAACACAATGCAGTGCTATCTGGAACAAATGGTGACACTAGGAATATCTGCGACCATTCTGCTTAACAGAGAGGCCTCCAGACCAGACAGGGCAGGGTGAATGCTTTGACAACTGACCTTTAGGCCTCGGGGGTCTGTTTGAAGAGAACAATGGCAAATGACTTCTGAAAGCTTCAGGGCAGTATCTTTCAGGATCTGCAGGATCTAAGTGCCGTCAAGTCAGCCTGCCCGCTGATCAGTGCGCACTCAGACCCAGGACTCAGCACAAATGATATGGGGAGAGTCTGCCTTTATAATGCTGTCCTTTTCCTGATGACAGCTCTCGTGCTCTTTTCAGCATATTTCTTCAGATGCCCGCTTATCAGTAGCATGACACAGGGCCAGGCTGTCCATGCATCTGCACTGGCTACACAGCCTGTTGAAGAGTTCTCATGCAACCCTGAACTAAGGGGTCGTCTCATCCGGCTCATGTTACTACAGCGCAACTAAATACCACTGGCACCACTGGCCTTCATCTGGGTGGAACGCCAGGTTAGGTTTAACAGTATAGGGAGGGACTAAGGGAAGCACAGTGGAAAAATAATGTACATATACACGTGCACAGTAAAACCACGGATATGAATTCCAGTGTTTAGAAATATCTGTTCCTTGCTTGGGTTTAGGGGTTGAGAGGATGTGTGAAAATGCGTTTGCAATAGCACATGGAGTCCCTTCTATGTTTGCTCGCTGCACCTTAGCTACTTAAGTAGACCTCTTCTGAAACATCCTTGAGGACGCAGTGTGGCCTGTAGAATCTGATGGAAAGATATTTCCCAGTTGGTCTGCTCATTTGGCGTAGCCTTATCCTGTGCAGTTGTCACATTCTCCCTGCTCCTGTTCTTCTTCGAATACAAGGATATATATATGCTCATTGTGAACTCAATATTATGGACAACTATGATATTTGATCCTGAAAATACTGATTAAAATCCCGGAACACCATGTAATCTAAATGCAATTTAACTTGTCTAATCACCACAAATCAGTGACGCTGATAATAATATGCAACTGAACTGCCCTGTTATTAAACAGCATATTCTTAGAGTTACTACTGACAAGACTATAGGAAATCCATTAGTTATATATTTAAAAAACGTTATCAGTGCGTCTAGATATTACATACCTGACATCTCACAGTTACGTATGCAAAACAATCTTAAAATGCCGAGTGCTTCCCGGCTGCAACCTAAAACCGACAGGCGAAGTTCACGGACAAAACAAGAATTAGATTCTGAGTGATTCAATGCTCATTTATAACAATTGTACTTTCTGGCCTTAAAGATCTTAGAATAATTATAATACACTGTGCATTATATTAGAATACCCCTGTTATTGAGCAATGTCATGGAAGATCTGCCAATAATATTACTATAAAAAGGTTGTATCTTGTGCACATCAGACACAATCATGCCAGTCCAGGCAGCACGCTTACCGAGCATAAGAGATAATTCTTGACATAGAGCCTGAAATTTACAAGCAGTTAAGTGTGTTCAGATTGATCTCAGCAGTTTATAAGTAGCTATAGTAATGGCACCGGCCAGGTTGGCAGCTAAACATAACAGCCATGTCCTCGGACCCAAGGCTACCCATGAGCAATGCCACAGAAGATCTGCTAGTCTGAATGGATGAAATGACCTTCATCTCGAGCTCTGTTTTTGATGGAATCACTTGACTCTCTCTAACCCTTAAGTGTCCCTTCTGTAGTATAAGAAAACTACGCCATTAATAAAGTTTAAACAATCTGCAATTGGTGTTGTAAAGTTAGAAATGATTGCAAGCCGAAGTAAAAGTTAATGAATATAAACTTATGCTACATTGCTGAAAGGGGGAAAGGACAAGACATTGTAGTAGTTCCTCCTGCCTGATTATATGTTAATCAAACACGCGCCTCTGTAAACTTCCTGTTGAGTAAATTCGCTGTAACCCGATTGCCAATCTTTCATCTTTAAAATCCGACTGAGTCTCCCAGCCAGCCTCTGCGTACCGCTCCCCACATCCCTGCAGTGCCACTACCCGACAGAACGCATCAGCTTCAAGCAATCGGAAAATGGGAATCGTTTTTAATTTGATCGGTTTCTTTTTCGGGAAAGTAATCACTCGTACAGGGAAGGGAGGAACTATTTAATTTTGCGTTGTGATTCTCTCTTACAAGCTGATCGCTGCTTTAAACAATTGCCGCTTTGTGGTCGCTCCGTCCCCTGTGGAAAATACATTGATTTGAAAATGAAAGCGCAGCGAGATTGCTTCGAATCAATAATCAGTTCGTTAACTTACCGGGCGATGTTCAAACGTGGGAAGATGAGGGTGTGTGTGTGTGTGTGTGTGGGGGGGGGTGCTGTTTACAAAGTGATAAGCAGCAGGACCATTGAGCTCCTGCTGCCGATGACATAGAATTGGAACTATGCAGTCAAATTTAAAAACATATCTGAGCATGCAGCATGATATGATGCACTGAAAGCCATTTCCAATCAGACAGATTCTTATTTGGTATTTGTGTGACAGCCAAAAGACAGTCCATTTTGACTTTTGCCAATAAACACTGAAACCAACAACACATCAGGGAAGCGACAAATCCTGACTTGCAGGTAAAGGCAGACTGAATTTGTTTTTTTTTTAAGAGGCGAGGAACTTCCTTTGATTGATGCATTTTATTTTCTATGCTCCTATTCCTTATACGAAGAGTTAGACATAAAGGTCCTACCTTATTATTAGAAAACAGCTGTTGCTGTTAATCCAAACCCTTTCTGAATTCCTCACAGCACATTGCTCTCTGGCAAGGCGAGCACACGGTGAAGTTTGCCACACTGGGCGAAACTGCTGGAGGGAGAGTCGGAAGGGAATGAAAGCTGGACCCTTGCTGCAAGCATCAGTCAAACCCAGCCGACTGCTTGTCAATGGCCAGAGCTGACTTTGCAGCTTTGTGCAAGCAGGTGAAGATCGGTGGGAGCTGCAGTGCCTCCTCCATAGACCTCTCACAACACAATGCAACAAAGGCTTCTGGCTCCGCTTGCATTAAAGCCGGTTAATCAGTCACTCACACAGCAGGAGACCGGTGCTTCGTGTCTTCTCCTCCACCTCAGGAACCGCGGCTCCCTTGTTCTCTGCAACGGACAGTCCAGCAGAGCTCACCTCAAATATAAAGAGAAAAATGCACACGTCTACCTGTTTTCCACTTTCTAAAAGAAACAAACACAAGAGTCCTAATTGCCGAATCAGACTGACACGAAGGGTAAATTTGTTTCAGTCTTTTCTTCGGTCAATGCAGCCGGTTCTCTGCTCTTTTCGACAAGGAATCTTCGACAACTGTCTGCTATGTGCACTGCTGTGTGCGGAGCCTGAGGAGAATGAGCCAACACATGCATCAACCATCGCATACACATCTGATGAAGAATTAGGGACATTTAATGTGGACAAGGGGAGAATACTAAGTAGTGCACTTGGCTGGAATCCTGATCCCGAGCTTTATTGTTCGTCTGAAATAGCCTCTAGTGCACACGAAATATACATTGGATTATTTTTCTTTTAACTTCTCCCCGGGTTTGGCGATTTCAGCAGTTTATTTTGGCAGGAAATGTTTATTTTTTATTGGAGTTTAAGAGAGTCTCAAGAAACAAAAATAAACGTTAATCGTTATCAGTTATTTCCGCCTTTCTCTTTCAAGAACCTGTGAGTGAAAATGAGTGTCTGTAATGCACAGTCCAACGCCATACCGACCGATACACACCAGGAACAACCAGAAATTCTGTGTTGGTCTATGAAAAGTTAGCTGATCGCAGCCAAGACAGCAATGGGGATGTCACATCTGGTGTTGGAGGGAGGGAGTCAGGCAGTGTTGCCTTTCTGATTACTGTTCAGTGACCCCTGTTGGAAAACACACAATGCAGACAGACATAGGGCTCAATTTTCCCAGATCATTTGCGCCATTATTTTGACGCGTATCACTTTTTTGGGGTATTTATTTTTTTCAAAGCTTTCCCCTGCAATCTGCACCGGCGTAACTGACTTAGTTACGAGTTTTCTAGGCCAGTTTTTTTTTTTACATCATCGGGGGCGTTCCCTCATGTCTGCGCCGTTTTTTAAATAATTTTTCGCAGTTTTGCCAACATTTTTTCCTCCTAGGTCGGTGTATCTGGCCACTCCCGAAAAACCTTCTGGGCACTTAAAAAAACCAGTGCACAGTGAGAAATCAGCACTGAAAGACGCCATTGATTTTAATCGAAGATTTTGGAGGGAGTCAAGAACACTATAAAAAATCAATTAAAAAGTTCAACTTTTTTTAACCTGTCAACTAGTAAATGGAAGTTTGTTAGTTTCCAGAAGTTTTCTCTTTTTTAACTCACTCACACACCATCACCGAATGTCAGGGAGGCAGGGAGGTGTTGCTACAGTTGAACAGGGCCTTGGTGAGGCCACACCTGGAGTATTGTGTACAGTTTTGGTCTCCTAACCTGAGGAAGGACATTCTTCCTGTTGAGGGAGTGCAGCGAAGGTTCACCAGACTGATTCCCGGATTGGCGGGACTGACCTATCAAGAAAGACTGGATCAACTGGGCTTGTATTCACTGGAGTTCAGAAGAATGAGAGGGGACCTCATAGAAACGTTTAAAATTCTGATGGGTTTAGACAGGTTAGATGCAGGAAGAATGTTCCCAATGTTGGGGAAGTCCAGAACCAGGGGTCACAGTCTAAGGATAAGGGGTAAGCCATTTAGGACCGAGATGAGGAGAAACTTCTTCACCCAGAGAGTGGTGAACCTGTGGAATTCTCTACCACAGAAAGTTGTTGAGGCCAATTCACTAAATATATTCAAAAAGGAGTTAGATGAAGTCCTTACTACTAGGGGGATCAAGAGGTATGGCGAGAAAGCAGGAATGAGGTACTGAAGTTGCATGTTCAGCCATGAGCTCATTGAATGGCGGTGCAGGCTAGAAGGGCCAAATGGCCTACTCCTGCACCTATTTTCTATGTTTCTATGTTTCTATATTTCTTGAAACAGGGCTGGAGGGTTGTAGCTTTGGCCGGCAGAATCGGCCCCATGTCCAGACACAGGGGCTCAGGGCTTGGCTAGAAAACAAGCCTTGGGGGGGGGGAGGGCGATGAAGGAGAAAGAGAGAGGTGCCAATTGGAAGGCTTCTGAAGACTGCAATGAGTAGGGGGGGGGAGAGGAGAAGTCACAAGAACTTGGGTGTGGTCCATCCATACAGACCTTGAGGAGAGAGAAAGAACTGTGAACCTGTCCTGCCTGCTTTCCTGCCATTTTGAGCTTCTTTTAAAGGTAAAATTTAAGTATGGGGGCAATACTGACAATGCCACACCTTGTGCGAGCCTTCTGTATCATGCTACGTAGGAGACAATTGATTTGACGTCATCGCATCAGGAATATCAGCCTGTAGGGTGCTGGGCAGGAGGCCTTACCCACCTTGGGTATATCGAGGCAGGTATTCATACCTCCACCTGAGTGATGCAGACTGTGTCAGAAGGCTGCATTTCCACAAAAGAGTTGTAACTGAGATCTGTGAGTTGATCAAAGCAGACCTGCAACCTAGGAGCATCAGGAGGACTGCTTTGTCAATTGAAGTGAAGGTTACAGCTGCACTTTCATTCTATGCCTCTGGCTCATTTCAAGCTACAACTGGGGATGTGTGTGCCATCTCTCAACATGCAACACATGTCTGCATTCACCAGGTGACAGCTGCACTGTATGTGCGGAGGAATGACTTCATAAAGTTCCCCATGACCGCCCAAGCAATCCATGACAGGGCTGTGGGCTTCTCCAGGATTGCTGGCTTCCCAAAGGTACAAGGCTGCATTGATTGTACCCACATCGCCTTGCGAGCACCTTTGGAGGATTCTGAGATGTACAGGAACAGAAAAGGCTTCAACTCCATTAATGTACAGCTCATGTGTGATGACATACATTGTATCATGTCAGTCGATGCAAGATATCCTGGGAGCAACCATGATGCGTTCATCCTATGCGACATCGTTATATCTGCCATGTTTCATCAGCAGCCAGAAGGGCTGAGCTGGCTACTGGGATACAAAGGGTAAGGCCTCGCCACCTGGCTCATGACGCCCCTACGTATGAACCGAACGGAAGCTGACCATCAATACAACATGGCGCACATTGCGTCGCGCAGCATCATAGAGAGGACCATTGGCATCTTGAAACAGCGTTTCCGATGCTTGGACCATTCCAGAGGCTACTTGCTGTACTCCCCTGAGATTGTCGGTCAGTTCACTGTTGTGTGCTGCATGCTGCATAACTTAGTCATCATGAGGCAGCAGCAGCTGGTAGTGGAAGACCCACCTGCGGTGAGAGAGGCTGATGATAATGATGTGGAAGATGCAGGTGATGAGCAGGAGGAGGACGATGAGGATGAGGAAGCCATGCAAGTGCCTGAGGCTGGAGCATGACGGCAGAGGAGGGCGGGCCTCGTGCCCCTTTAACGATTGCTCGAGCCTTGCACCAGCAGATGATCCGTGAACGCTTTACTGATGTCCGAGGGCTCAGCGACAACTATTCCACATGGACCATATTTACTGTTTGGAGCTGTTCTGTAATGTTGTGTTATGTTAATGGAACAAATGATGGAAAGTATTCTTGTTTTAATCAAACAAATAATAGAAATGATTATTCTTGAGTTCTAAAATTGTGTTAAGAATGGAACAAATAATGGAAATGATTCAGTTTTAATGTAAAATATATGTTATTCAAAAGTTTAACAAACAGTTCTTTTGTACTTAACTTAACTTTAATAAAATGATTCTTGTATCAAACTTTACTTTAAGATCACTCTTTAAGATCACTTACAAACTTTTAAACATGTAAATTTACATAACTTACAAAAAACTTTTAATTTGAGAACAGTTACAACAGTAACAACAATAACAACAACAACAACAAAGAAAGGCTGCAGCCAACTCTTTTCCACCTATTCTAAGACCGCCCGCTTCGCTTGGTCTCGGAGATTCCACCACCCCTGCCCGCAGGCAGTGGCGCAGTGTATCTGGGCTTGGTACCAAGCTTATTCTTTCTAAGATCTCAGATACTGCGCACCTATTGATGGCGCGGTAGTGGGGGGAGTGGGTGGGGGGGGGGGGTGGAGGATGGGGGGGGGCGGCGGCAGGTGGCAAGTTGGAGGGCCCCAGACAGCAAGTTGCAGGGCACGGCTTTGGGCTCTTCAGAGACTGGTCTGGGGATTGGAGTGAAAGTGGCAGTTGATTCTGTCAATGGGTACGGGGTCTGAGCATGTTCCCTTATTGCTGCAGCTAACTCCAACATGCCATTCCTCATGCGCCCTGACAATGTCTCAACGACCTGCAACATTCCCTCCCTCATGGTTAGTGACAGTGTCTGCCCTACCTCTGACATTCCCTCCCTCATGGTCACTATTCCCTCAATGATGGTTCCGGACATCGTTCCCATTTCTCGTGTCATTGCTGTTACTTCTCCCGATAGTCCCGCTACCTCATCACTCACCCCACTGATGGTGTCCAGGAGTGATCGGGTAAGTTCAATGCTCTCCGCACTCAGTGGCACCATCTGAACCACATCTGTTAGACCCTGCACCTCAGGAGAGAGCGGTCGAGCTCTCCTTCCCCTCCTCCCCACAGGTGTGCCTCGCTGCACCCCACCACTGAGACCTGCAGCCTGGGACGGTGGAGCCCTGGGTGTGCCTCGCTTCACCACACCACCATTGGGACCCGCAACCTCGGAAGGAGGAGCCCTGGGTGTGCCTCGCTGCAGCACACCACTGGGACCTGCAGCCTGGGATGGTGGGGCCCTGAGTGCACCTCGTTTCACCACACCACTGGGACCCGCAGCCTGAGACGGTGGGGCCCTGGGTGCGCCTCGCTGCACCCCACCACTGGGACCCGCAACCTTGGAATGTCCCATGAACACTCAAACCACTAGTCACGAAAGGGGCTGTCACTGCAATGAGTGGCACCTCCTCAAAAGTCAGTAAAACAATGTGGGCTTCATCCAGCTCCATCCCCTCCCCCTCACCCCCATGTTCTTGGTTTGAAGGGTTGGATTCGAAGTTGTTATCCTGTTCAGGTTGGTCCTCATCAGGGTCGGCCTCAAGTTCTGCAAAATATAACAGAACACAGACAAATGGTTAGAAGCAAAGGAGGGGGGCAGGATGGGGGGCATGAGTAGGCTCACACAGTGCAGGCCAGGCAGCAGGCTGATTTGAAGGACCACAATGAATGATAGCACAGTGCATCAACCAAAGCACAGTACTGTGGAATTTGCAGGACTTACCCTCGCCCTTGAGTGTGGGCCCAGCTTCTGCAGTAGTGATTGCTTTTCTCCAGGCAGGTCCCATCAAAGCAGTGACCCATCAGTGGTGCAGATTTGCCGGGCTTCCTCCTGTTCGAGTTCTTTCCCTTTTATATGTGCCACCTTCCTCTGCAAAGGTGAAAACATAACTTTTTAATGAGGGTGTCTTTCTGCTGGGTGGTCACATTTACAATTGCATTCCAGTGAATAAATGAAAATATTACTTACCCTAACTCCTTGACCAAGGTCCTGCCACTTCTTTCTACACTGGCCTCCAGATCTCGTGGTGATCACCATTGCACAGTGATCTTCTGCAACATGGTTCCAGCGTTTCTTCATTTCTTTGGGTGGAACTTTTATGTGACCTCTGCTGGTGTCCAGTTCCTGCCATCTGTTCTCAATCACAGTAACTAGTGCCTCCATTTCATCCTGTAAGAAATTTTGGTCCTTGCACCGCGTTGCATCTTGTACTGCTGCAGCTCCGATTTTTCCAATGTTCTCACACAACACCTGTTCACACAAACACACAACTGGCTCTTTAAAAATGGCCGATGACCAACTCTGAGCTGTACTGGGCATGCACGCCCATTGCAACAACGTCAGAAACGTAATTTTTTTCCGCGCATGCGCAGAAGGTGCGGCATCATTTTTCGGCGCAGACAGCAGGCTCCACCCCCCCGAGGCGTCTGGACATGCTGCACGGTGCCAAATTTGAATTATAGATTGGGAAAACTTTGGCAAATTATTTCTGGCGCATTTCTGGCCTAGAAAAGTGGGTGTAACTTTGGCAGTACGCCAGAAAACGGGCTTGGGCAAAATTGAGGTGAGAATCGGGCTTAGCTGTGATTCACTACCACCCCCTTCCCCCTCGTTCAAACTGTCCATGACGTTCATGATCTAGGTTCAAACTTGGTCACTTAGGCAGAGCAGCAGAGAGCCTTGTTACGGTTGGACTCACACTCAAGTACCATTGCTTTCAGGAGAGTGGGGAATAAACTTAGAAATGCATTTCTATTTGCAGGCTGGAATATTTCTGATTGAATATGTGTCGGTACACTTTTACTCCTCGTTGAATTAATCAATACCAGAAAACACGAAGTACAATTTATCACATCCAGATTCCAGAATTTGTTTTACTGATTGTACAAAAAGCAAATGGATTAAATGGCTTTTTTAAAAAATAAACTTACAAATGCCAATCTGATTTCTAAAAATGAAAGCAAAATAAATGTGCTGGCACAAATAAGATGTGTGAGAGATTACCAGCTGTCATGTATCCTGTTTGTACGATCACAAGGTGTGCCACCAGAGGGCACAGCAGTGGGAGACTTGTAGGTTACTTGTTCAGGTGTGCCTGGCCTAGTATAAAAGGCAGGCCACCAGATATGATCCTCACTCTGGAGTTAACTAATAAAGAACAAAGGTCACTACAGTTCAAATACATTGCCTCGTAGAGTCATTACCAGAGCATCTAAGGACACAACAATTGACGACGAGATTACGAACTTTCACGCGGAAATGGCTACCCTTGGTACATTGCAGCAGTTCGCCATTGGTGATGATTGGAACACCTTTGTGGAGAGGCTAGTACATTTCTTCACAGCAAACGACCTGGCAGGAGACGACCCGGCCACATTGGCTGATAAGCGCAGAGCTATCCTACTGACCAGTTGTGGGCCCAATGTCTATGGCCTCGTCAGGGACTTGCTGGCACCAGAGAAAACAACGACCAAGTCGTACAAGGAGCTTGTAACCCTGATCCAGGAGCAACTCAAGCCCAAGGAGAACATCCTCACAGCCAGACACCGGTTCTACACCCACCGACGGCCTGAAGGCCAGGAAATCGCGAAGTACGCCGCGGGCTTCAGGTGGCTGGCGGCACCGTGCGAGTTCGGCAACCACCTCAACGAAGCGCTGCGGGAGATTTTTTTCATTGGAATTGGCCATGAGGGCCTTCTTCACAAGCTACTGTCAGCAGATACCACAGTCACACTGCAGAAGGCCATCTCTGTGAGCCAGTCATTCATGACCTCGACCTGCGGCTCTCGACAGATGACTCACGCTCAGGACTCAAACCGGCAGGTACTGTATACAGAGTGGTACCGTTTAGAGGCTGGACTGTAGAGTGTGAACCCTCTCAGAGGAGAGAGAACAGGCCACGAGTCCCTTAACTCAGAGTCCGCCGAGGGGGGGTTAATCGAGTAGCACCATGCTGGCGTTGTGGAGGGAATCACAGGGCTCACCAATGATGTTTTAAAGACTATGTATGCAAAGGCTGCAGCACAAAGGGCCACCTCCAATGAATGTGTAAGAGAAATATGACTCACTGTGTCGATGAAGAGTCTGCAGATGGCCAGGAATCCAGCATGGATTATGAATCGACAGGCAGAGAGGCAGCCCAGCCCCACGGGAAGGTACATAGCATGTTTATCTGCACCACCGAGTGTTCCCCGCTGAAGATGGAAGTCGAGATGGAGGGCGTTCCATTCTTCATGGGGACGAGCCAGTCAGTGATGAATCAAGGAGCCTTTGAGAGACTATGGGACAATTAAGCTGAATGACCCGAGTTGGTCCCGGTTCAGGCAAAGCTGTGCATCTACACCGATGAAATCATCCCAGTCGTTGGTAGCGCGAATGTAAAGGTACTCCATGATGGTGCGGTGCACAAGTTATCTCTGTGGATTGTTGCAGGTGATAGACCAATGCTGCTCGGCAGAAGGTGGATGGGGAGAAGATCCATTGGAAGCAGGAAGACTTCATCCCCTCCAGCGATCAATGTCCTCTGCACTCAGAGGCAAAGCAAGCCCTCACCTGAGGGTAGACCCGGCACCGGAGAGCAGACCAGCACAGCACCCGAGACACAGACCGCTCAGTATGACTGTGCGGATCCAGCTGAGATGACCCAAACGCACCTTCCAGGACTCCGGAGGAAGAAAATTGGATCCAAAGCGACTTCACAGCTTCGGAGGCAGAACCGGGGGAGAAGAGGATCACCGCAGTCGACATCGTGGATGGAGGAAAGATGGCGGCCAGACCACGAGGTGAGGCACTGAAGACAAAGATGGCGGCCAGACCACGAGGTGAAGCGCTGAAGACAAAGATGGCGGCCAGACCACGAGGTGAAGCGCTGAAGACAAAGATGGCGGCCAGACCACGAGGTGAAGCGCTGAAGACAAAGATGGCGGCCAGACCACGAGGTGCAGCGCTGATGGAGCAACACGTGGCACCAAACGGTGAAGCGGATTGGCGTAAAGAAAGCAAGGCTCTCTTAATGCAGACCGGCAACCCACCACAATTAAAGGTACAGTTCCACACACTTAAGCAATGTAATAGTAATTGTAAGTCGGAGGAAAAAGGTGTGATTGATCATGTAAAATGTGTAACTGATGATCTGAACTGGGTACATACAACCAGTGAGAAAAAGTCACGCGATTGCAATCGGACCCACAGTGTGTCCAGCACAAGTAATGAAAAGTTGTGCGATGCAGGGTTTCAACTGCACGCAGCCAATCCAGCAGGCAGATACCCATCGGGAGCACACAGGTCCAGCGAGCTACCCAATGCTGTAGCCTGTGTCCCGGGGACCAGAGTCATACACCATGGAGTGTGGCCACAAGCAGCTGACACACACGAGCTGCAGAGCAAGCGATCTCAGCTGGGCAACGGCACTGGTATCGATACCATGCCCCTGATCGGCTCCACCTCTCAGGCACCCGATGGCATCAATTGCCACAAGCCTGAAGGAGCAGACTGTACTAAGGCACAGTCCCCAGACCCCATCGCCACTAAGGCCATACCCGTAAATGTAAGGTCACCCACCACAGTTCCCCCAAAGGGAACCGGCACCAGCCAGGATCCCAAACCAAACGTCGCCCAGGCCAGCGAGTCAACAGTTCCCTGTGCACTGCTAGATGACTGCTCCTCAGAGAGCAGCAGTGACCCAGGGCGCAAAGAAAGGACAGGGAGCTCACAGGCATCTGTGAACTGGCCCGACGCTAGGGACCACGGCAACAACCCCGAGAGCAGGCTGTGCGAGCCAACCAGGTTCCCACTGCCAGCACCAGGCACTGAGCCGCCACCAGACTGCAGGGACACAACCCAACAGCTCCGGAACTAACTTGTCCTCACACACCGGTCACTGCATCGATAAGGCATCTAACGTACTTGTCGTACTACGGAACCACAAATATAATGCAAAACCCATTTTCCTGAACTTGAATGTACCTGAATGCTAGGAGTCCCCGCCATAATCAATGTGTGGGGGTGGGGGGAGGGGGTGGTGGTGAGAATGGAGTGGTCAGGCCACACACACACAAACAGCAGCCACCAGCACGCTACTGCACCAACCACTCACCCAAGATTGAAACGACCTGCCAAGGGTCAACCAGACAGAGCCCACATAGAGCTAAGCCCAGAGCACAGTCAATGCTGAGGCGATTTGCACTAAAGAATCAGGGGAGATTGATGTCATGTATCCTACATGGCTACTGTTGGTACTATCACAAAGTGTGCCACCAAAGGGCACAGCAGTGGGAGACTTGTAGGTTACCTGTACAGGCGTGCCTGGCCTAGTATAAAAGGCAGGCCACCAGGTGTGACCCTCACTCTGGAGTTAACGAATAAAGGACTAAGGTCAATACAGTTCAAGTACAACACATTGCCTCGTGGAGTCATTACTAGAGCATCTAAGGACACAACACCAGCAAAATGGAATCCTGAATAGATAGCCTCCATGCATGGTGTGAGAAATGGAGACCTCAACTGGATCATTTCATTAAGCCACAAAGCAAAAAGCCTCCATGGACAGAATTTCCTTGCACCACCTGAAAAATAGCCCCTATATGAATATAGCCTTCCTAGAGTTCTAGAAAACTGGGCATTTTAGACAGCTAGGTATCCTAATTCTGCCAGACCACCAGGATCAGACAGTTTAGATGGATTCCCGCTAGACCGGCACAGAAGCCAAAGCCATCAGATGAGAATATGTATATGTGATATATTCACAGAGCACAGCACACGCAGCTTTCTATAATGGCAGATAGCATCTCAGAAGTTCCAGAAGCTTCTGGTCAGCTGACTCATTTATTCACCTTTAGTTGCAGTAACACATATACGCCCACATCCACAGCGTGGAGCTAAAATATTACAAGCTTGCAGACATTACACTTCTCCCTCCTTAATAAGAAGTTATTATAACAAACATCATACATAACTTGCATGTTTATACATAACAAAGGATATGGACTTATTTTGCCATATTTACAAATTTAACTTAACCACTTGTTTTCTGTTTTGAAGAGGATACCTTCACTCTCGAACAGAACCTTTCAAACATGGTGTCGAATTTAAACTCATTTGAGGCTGATCCTGAGGAAAGTTTTTCTCCAAGGGATGCCTTGATTTATGTTTTAACTCTCTACAACTTCAGACTGTTTGTTTTCCTGACTCGGACTCAGAATCAAATTCTGATTTTCTCTTGGATTTGTTTCCAGTACATTAGATGTAGGATATGCTACTGGTATATCAAAACTCTCTGATGAGTGAGAAATAATTGAATAATTTCCACCTTCAATTCCTTCTATGTCTGTAGGTAAAATATGATCAACGTGAACAAACCTAAGCTGTACATTATCAAACATCTTGAACAAATATGTGGGAGGACCACATATCTTCACCACTCTTCCTAGTAACCACTTTACCCATTTACGATGATGGTTCTTCACTCTCACTTTCTGGTTTAATTTCACACTTCTCTCTTTTACTCTACCTCTATCATGATTCTCTTTCTGTCTTCATTGTGTTTCTTCTACAGATTGTGACAAATTTGGTTTTACCAACGTGAATCTGGTTCGTGGCTGTCGTTTGAGAAACAACTCTGCTGGTGTTCTACCAGTAGTTGTATGAGGAGTATTACGTGACGTAAACAAAAAATTAGCCAATTTGTGATCCAATAACAACTGTCATTTCTTTGGATTTGGATCCAACATTTGTTTCATGAGGGCACATTTTACAATTTGTACAGTGCGCTCTGATGCACCATTCGAAGCAGGATGGTATGGTGGAACCTTGGTATGTTTCACCCTATTTTTGATCGTGAACTATGCAAATTCTTCTCAACGAAATTGTGGTCCATTATACAAAACAATTTCTTCTGGGAGGCCAAATGAAGAAAATAAACTTCGCAAAATGTCTAATGTTTTACTTGTTGTTATTTTTCACATTGGAAACACCTCTACCCACTTCGAATGGCTATCAATCACAATGAACAATTGTTTTCCTTCTAACTCAGCAAAATCGATATGTAGCCTTTGCACATCCTGGGAGACCATTTCCACGGCTGTAATGGTACTGATGGTGGCTGCTTGCTTACCGATTGACATGTCGTACACTGACTCATGATGTACTCTATATCTTTATCAAGACCTTGCCACCATACGTAACTGCGTGTAAAACTCTTGGTCAAGGACATTCCCAGGTACTGGTCATGGAGGTCTCATAATAATTTGGACCTGAATTTATTTGGTGTAACCCTCTTGCACCCCACATGATACAATCTTTATCGACTGATAATTCATTCCTACGAATGAAGAATGGATGAATATCTTTGTTACCTGGTTTGGCCATCCATTTGCAATAATCATACATCTTTGACATCACTGGGTCACGTTTGGTTGCTCTACCAATCTCTTCAGCTGCGACTGGCAGTTCATCAATGTATGAAAAATAAAACACTTCTTCCCTATCGGGTGTAACTTGTGATGGGGAAGGCAATCTAGATATAGCATCAGCATTACAGTGATCGGCTGATCATCTGTATTCAATATCATATGTATATGCTGACAAAATCAAAGCCCATCTCTGCATTCGGGCTGCAGCGAATGGGAACTTTGGATGGAGGATTGCTATTAGGGCTTATGGTCCGTAACGATGGTAAACTTACGACCATACAAGTATTTGTGAAACTTCTTGACCCCAAAAATTAATGTCAAAGCTTCCCTTTCAATTTGCGCTTATTACTCTCACTGGCACTGAGAGTGCGTGAAGCAAAAGCAATTGGTCTCTCCTCCCCACTACGTAATACATGAGAGATTACTGCCCCAACTCCATACGGAGAGGCATCACATGCTAGCTTAATCTCCTTAGATATGTCATAGTGAACTAACATGGTGCTCTCTACCAATTTGCTTTTACACCCCTTGAATGCTGTATTGCATTCTTTTGACCACTTCCAATGGACCTGTTTTTGCAATAGTTCATTCAGTGGATGTAAAACTGTAGTCAAATTTGGTAGGAACTTCCCATAATAGTTCAAAAGACCCAAGAATGAACGAAGTTCACTGACATTCCTGGGAGTGGGTGCATTTCTGATTGCATCCAGCTTTCCCATGGTTGGATGTAAATCATCTTTGTCTACTCTGTACCCTAAGAACTCCACTGAGTTTTTAAATAACTCACACTTACGAGCAGACACTTGTGCTTCTCTAGCCGTTTGAGCTCTTCATTCAATATGTTATTATGAATTTGCCTTTTTGGTGCTGAAATTAGTATGTCATCTAATACCTTGCAAAATCTGGTTCATCACCCCTTGGAATATGGCAGGGGCAGAAGACACTCCAAATGGTAGCCTATTAAATTGATATAGGCCTAGATGAGTATTTATAGTCAAGCATGACTTGGACTCCTCATCTAGTTCAAGCTGTAAGTAGGCATTTGTAAGATCTAGTTTTGAGAAAATCTGACCACCTGTCAGTGTTGTGAACAAATCTTCTATATTTGGCAATGTATTGGGGACATTACCCTCTAGAACCTGGTTTCTTTATAATCACCACACAATCTTACCTTACCATCAGACTTAGGTGCAACAACAATGGGTGTAGCCCAATTACATCAATCTATCTTAGAAATAATGTGCTCAGTCTCTACTCTTTTGAGTTCTTGCTCAACTTTCTCCTTGAGTGCATATGGTACAGAACGTGGCTTGCAGTAAACCAATCTAGCGTCCTTCTGTACTCTGACACTTGCCTTGAAGCCTTGGATCGGACTGCCCGTTTCACAGAACACCTTCGGATAACTCTTGATAACATCATCCGTTAATGCAAATGTCGTTTCAACATGAAAAATCTCACTCCAATCCAGCTTCAGTGATCTCAACCAATTTCTTCCTAGTAAGGCAGACTTGTCTCCTTTCACTACTATTAGAGGCAAGTTATGAAATTGATCCTTGTATTTCACCAGTACGGTGATACGACCTACCACAGGAATGTTTACTCCCGAGTAACCTCACAGCTCCATCTTGGATTTCTCCAATGGGAAATCACGCAATTTGTCGAGGTATAGCAACTCCGGTACTACACTCACGGATGTACCAGTGTCGATTTCCATTGGTATCTTGAATCTCGCAACATCTATGTGGCTTTTGATACGTTTCTAATCGCTGTCCATTAATCTCGTGCTCCTGATGACGTGTAACTCTAACATCTCCTCGTCCTGTCGTTGTTCTTCCATGCTATGTAGTCTCTGGGGATTTCTACTCATAGCTTTGAAAACTGGACTCATTGCTTTGAAAGCTGGTTTACCCTTCAGTCGGCATGCCTTTGCAAGATGCCCCGTCTTTCTGCAGAAGAAACACTCTGCCTTCACATATGGACAACTTTGAGAAATGTGTTGACCCAGGCACCTATAGCACTACTTTGGTGCTCTGTTAGAATTTCCAGTTTCTGAGACTTTGGGCCCCCACTGCCTTTTACTTTGAATCTGCAGGCGATTTACCTCGGTTGACTGATGACTGTAAATATTATGAAATTCTCGGTACTATTGATCGGCCTTGCCCATCGACCTCGCTGTCTGACAAGCAATGTCAAAAGTCAAGTCATTCGTCGTCAATAACTTTCTTCTGATCGCATCATTTTTCATCCCACAAACAAAGCGGTCCCGCACTGCTCGGTTTTGAAAGTTTCCGAAATTACAGTGTATCGACAGCTTTTTCAATGCTACAATGTACGCACTGATAGTTTCATCAGTCTTTTGATTTTGTATACCGAAACGATAGCTTTCAGCAATTTCTAACGGTTTGGGGTTGTAGTGTTGCTGCAGTTTCGTTAAAATCTCTTTAAGCATTGTGTCCTTTGGCTCGTCAGGCACAAGTAGATTTATCAGTGTTTCATACAATTCTGGACCTGCTTCAGATAAGAAAATCGCTCTCTTACGTTCCAACACAGCCCGGTTCTGATCAGCATTCTCTGGAACTTCGATTATAGTATTTGCAGTGAAAGACATTTCTAGCTGACCTACATACGGTTTGAACCTTTCCCAGTCATGTCTATATTCACCTAAATGCCCCATGACTCCTATGGTTGCAGCCATTTTGACTTTGCAGTTTAAACTAGTGTGCTCATTTTTTACCTCGGATTTTGTAGCTGTTTCCAAAGACAGAGAAGCTTCCAACGTCTCTCTTTCGGCTGGCTGAATCCTACACCAACAGCTTTAAATCATCCGAAAAATCCCATCCCGTCGCCAAATGTGATATATTCACAGAGCACAGCACACACAGCTTTCTATAATGGCAGACAGCATCTCAGAAGTTCCGGAAGCTTCTGGTCAGCTGAATCATTTATTCACCTTTAGTTGCAGTAACACAATACGTTCACATCCACAGTGTGGAGCTACAACATTACAGGCTTACAGACATTACAGTATGGATTGCGAGTTTAAAAAAAAATTTCATTACGGATATAAAAAAAATTTAATTACATTTTCTAGATGCTCAGAATAGAGTCTTCCAAATCACGAGTTTACGGACACCTCCTTAATATCTGCCAATGCAACTTGTACAAAAAATATCAAAATACTTCCATGTGCAAGTCGACTTATTATAGGCGCATGTACACACAAGCTGAACTCAGATTCACTCAGGATATCAAAAATATTTTGGTACACGTCCAAATAAAAGTTCAGAAAAAGACTTGTAGTATGGGCAACAATAGACCTGAAACTCTGAAAAATAAATGGTTGGCATCAGCAGATTTTATTGCATGCCTTAGTGAAGCATCAGGAGTGGAAACACATGCAGTAAAAAGTAATTGAAATCACATAGAATTATACACTGGAACGCTCTTGAGTTAATGGCCACACAGAGCGGATGCCGCGAGCCAATGTCTAAGACTGATGATTGACATTCATTTAAGAACTAAATGACTCTGATAAATCATTTGTCACCTTGAAGTCATTGTGAGACCTCAGATCACTGGTTCCAATTTTGCACTGGGGTTTAACTGGTGCCTCAGATAACCCAAATACTGTCAGCAATATAAAGAAAGGCTTGTATTTATATAGTGCCTTTCACGACCTCAGGACATTCCAAGGCGCTTTATAATCAATGAAGTACATTTGGAGTGTAGTCACTGTTGCAATGTAGGAAGTGCGGCAGCCAATTTGTGCACAGCAAGTTCCCACAAACAGCAATGTGATAATAACCAGATAATCTGTTTTGGTGATGTTGATTGAGGGATAAATATTGGCCAGGACAACACTAATAACTCCTCTGCTCTTCTTGGAAATAATGCCATGTGATCTTTTACATCTACCTGAAAGAGCAGAGGGACCTCGGTTTAACTTCTCATCCAAAAGACTGACGCCTGGAATTAGCACTACTTTTTCTGTAAGTGTATTTAAATGTAATCAAGATACTATCATACAAATAGGATAGCTACAGCGAACTGAATTTGGTTCCTCCAAGTTGTTCTCTATTGTGTGCAATATTTTGTCATTGGCATCCCAATCATCTGTATGGACAATTCTTGATCGTAAGGAGGTTCCATGTGTAGGACAGGACCTAGTTACTACAAGTAGTATTTTGTATTGAGGTCGAACCAGAGGGCATTATCTAAGAATAAAGAATGCTCTGTGTCAAAAACACAGACTTTGTGATTGATTGCTCTGGTCATTGGTTAGGTTTCACTTGTGCAAAGTATGATGAACATTATAAGAAAATTATGAATTTTAATTTGTTGCTACTGGAGAGCTGAGGCAAATATACAGCAAAATTGGAACTATGCTCACCTGTAGTGCAAACAGAAAAATAGAAATTAAGAACTAAGAAATAGGAGCAGGAGTAGGCCATACAGCCCCTCGAGCCTGCTCTGCCATTTAATATGATCATGGCTGATCCGATCATGGACTCAGTTCCACTTCCTTGCCCGTTCCCCATAACCCCTTATTCCCTTATCGTTTAAGAAACTGTCTATTTCTGTCTTAAATTTATTCAATGTCCCAGCTTCCACAGCTCTCTGAGGCATCGAAATCCACAGATTTACATCCGTCTGAGAGAAGAAATGACTCCTCATCTCAGTTTTAAATGGGTGGCCCCTTATTCTAAGATTATGCCCCCTAGTTCTAGCCTCCCCTATCAGTGGAAACATCCTCTCTGCATCCACCTTGTCAAGCCCCTTCATAATCGTATACATTTCGATAAGATCACCTCTCATTCTTCTGAATTCCACTGAGTAGAAGCCCAAACTACTCAACCTTTCCTCATAAGTCAACCCCCTCATATCCGGAATCAACCTAGTGAACCTTCTCTGAACTGCCTCCAAAGCAAGTATATCCTTTCGTAAATATGGAAACCAAAACTTTGCAGTATTCCAGGTGTGGCCTCACCAATACCCTGTATAACTGTAGCAAGACTTCCCTGTTTTTATACTCCATCCCCTTTGCAATAAAGGCTCAGATTCCATTGGCCTTCCTGATCACTTGCAGTACCTGCATACAATCCTTTTGTGTTTCATGCACAAGTACCCCCAGGTCCCACTGTATTGCAGCACTTTGCAATCTTTCTCCATTTAAATAATAACTTGCTCTTTGATTTTTACTGCCAAAGTGCATGACCTCACACTTTCCAACATTATACTCCATCTGCCAAATTTTTACCCACTCACTTAGCCTGTCTATGTCCTTTTGCAGATTTTTTGTGTCCTCCTCACACATTGCTTTTCCTCCCATCTTTGTATCATCAACAAACTTGGCTATGTTACACTCAGTCCCTTCTTCTAAGTTGTTAATATAGATTGTAAATAGTTGGGGTCCCAGCACTGATCCCTGTGGTACCCCACTAGTTACTGATTGCCAACCCGAGAATGAACCATTTATCCCGACTCTCTGCTTTCTGTTAGTTAGCCAATCCTCTATCCATGCTAATATATTACCCCCAACACTGTGAACTTTTATCTTGTGCAGTAACCTTGTACCTTGTCAAATGCCTTCTGAAAGTCCAAATACACCACATCCACTGGTTCCCCTTTATCCACCCTGTTCGTTACATCCTCAAAGAATTCCAGCAAATTTATCAAACATGACTTCCCCTTCATAAATCGATGCTGACTTTGCCTGACCGAATTTTGCTTTTCCGAATGTCCTGCTACTGCTTCTTTAATAATGGACTCCAACATTTTCCCAACCACAGATGTTAGGCTAACTGGTCTATAGTTTCCTGCTTTTTGTCTGCCTCCTTTTTTAAATAGGGGCATTAGATTTGCAGTTTTCCAATCTGCTGGGACCTCCCCAGAATCCAGGGAATTTTGGTAAATTAGAACCAATGCATCCACAATCCTTGCCACTACTTCTCTTAAGACCCTAGGGTGCAAGCCATCAGGCCCAGGGGATTTATCTGCCTTTAGTCCCATTATCTTACTGAGTACCACCTCCTTAGTGATTGTCATTGTGTTCTTCCTCTCCCCCTGTAGCCCCTTGACTATCCACTGTTGGAATATTGTTAGTGTCCTCTACCGTAAAGACTGATACAAAATATTTGTTCAGAGTTTCTGCCATCTCCATGTTCCCCATTACTAATTCCCCGGTCTCGTCCTTTATATACTTATAGAAACTTATGTTTTGTGCTAGTTTACTTTCATAGTCTATCTTCCCTTTCTTAATCAGTTTTTTTAGTCATTCTTTGCTGGCTTTTAAAAACTTCCCAATCTTCTGTCCTCCCACGAGTTTTGGCCACTTTGTTTGCCCTTGTTTTAAATTGGATCCCGTCCTATTTTTCTTTAGTTAGCCACGGATGGCTATCTTTTCTCTTACACCCTTTCCTCCTCACTGGAATATTTTTTTCTTGACTGTGCTGACTGTGAGAAGGACTGCTTTTGCCACATTTCCCACCTTCTAATTTCCATATACTTCCTGGGCACAGAAAATATGTGAATACAGACTGCCAGTAGCATGATTGGCTCGGGAAGAGGATACAACATCTGGTGAGGCAATAGTGCTTTAAGAGCCGTTGCTCATCATTAAAGCTGAAGGACCTTAATGTGGCTGCAGAAGATGGTCAGACATTGCAATGAGACCAGCACTGCCTTTTATTAAATTAAGTTGTGTGCAATGAGAAAAACATGCTAATTGTCAGAGGATTCATTGTAAGTTCTGCTGCAGGAAGTACAGTAAAGTATCGATAGTCCTTTCTGGAGTAAAATGCGACTCTCCTATTAAAACACAAGTAGAAGCTGTATGGACAGTGGTTGTGAGGTGAATTAATGGACTCTCCAAGGTTCATCCAACTTGGGAGCAATTGCAAAAAGAAATTCAGTGGCATCAGGATAAATGCTAAGTTAAATCTACCCAGCTTTACAGACACTACTAGTACAGGGGCATAGGAGACATGGCACAAATATAAATGTTGAGCTGCTGCATCCTGAGTGAAATAGAATGTAAAACATGGAGATAACATGTCTCACTTTTTTCCAGCCTTGTATTGCACGAAAACCGTAGGGCACAATTCCATTGGACACATTAATAACTTGTACAGTTGTACTCTGAAGGGATATTGTCACTACAAAGAGGAAACATATTATTTTGCAATGCCCCCACATAGGGAGGGTGGCGCAGAGAACACAGTGGTGTTGTTTGGGTGTGCATGCAGCTTCAAACAGCTTCATAAATTATGTGTACTTCTTAGTCAAAGCTGCCCATAACCACAAAGGGAAAACTTGAACAAACAATGGGCCTGCTGTGTTAAAAGGGCTGTCATACTTTAAGGAGATGGGCCATGGGGAAAGACCACGGGAGTAGCAATAATTGGATAGCTATTTCAAAGAGCTGGCATAAGCATGATAGGCCAAACGGTTTCTTTCTGTGCTGTAGGATTCCATGAGCTGCCCTGGCCATTTCCTGTCAGAAAGTTGTGAAGGTCATAGATCAGAATGAGCTTAGAGGTGTGTTGTCACCACCCAGCGAGCATCTTGCATTTATTATTATCCTTCTTGCCCTGACTGACTTTCTCAATCATCATTGCAGGAGTACCAGGAATATGACACATAAGGTTCAAGTTTCGGCCTGAGTTGCTCCTATTTTTTTGGAACAACGAGTTTAGAATGGAGCATCTTAGAAATTGCAATTCTCGGCATTTAGTTTGCTCCAGTTCTAGTGAGTTAGAATAGTTCCATTTTAGAACAGATTCTTTTTTTCAAAAGGGGGCATGTCCGGCCACTTACGCCTGTTTTGAAAGTTTAGGCAGCGAAAATTTACTCCAAACTAACTTAGAATAGAGTAAGTGTAGATTTTTGTACGCTCAGAAAAACCTTGCCTATACTTAGAAATCAGGCGTAGGTTACTAAGCAGGCGTAGGGAACGAGAGATGGGGGTTGGGGGGTGGGGGAGGGGGATTTACAAACATTAAACACTTCACTTTTACAAATAAAGAGCCATCATCAATAATAAATGATAAATAAATCAATAAATCAACCAATAAATCAATCAAAAAAAAAAAATCACTTAATAAATAAATAAATATTTCTAATCACCTACTGCAGCACCGGGGAGAAGAGAGGGGTGGGGGGAAGAGAGAAGGAAGAGTGGGGGAAGAGGGGGGGGGAGAAAGAGAGAAGAAGATGGGGGGCAGGGGGGAGAGAAGACAATGAAGCCGGACCCGCCGAGGACTTTGGGCGGGGCCCGCCCCCAGCGAGAGGCCGGGCGGGCAGGTCCCGCCGACGACAACGACGGTGCAGGCTGCCAGGATTTCTTCGGGCGGGGCCCGCCCCCAGAGAGCGGGCGGGGCCTGCCCCCAGCGAGAGGCCGGGCGGGCGGCTGGGCCCCACCACCGCCGATGCCGGTGGACTTCGGGGGACTTTGGGCGGGGCCTGCCCCCAGCGAGAGGCCGGGTGGCCGGGTGGGTCCCGCCGACGAGGTAAGATGCATCAGGCCACTCGGCCCGGAATAGGAACGATGTCCGTTCGGCCTGGGATAGGGGTCGCCGCCCCGGAGACAGGACGCCGGGAGCTACTGCGCATGCGCGCAGCCTCCACTGCGCACGCGCACAGCTGCCGGCACTGTTTTTGGAGCAGGGCTGTAGCTCCGCCCCCAGCAGCTCCTCCTGCGCCGCACCGACCTGGAAATGGGCCGTCAGATATCGGAGAATCGCAAGGTAAGTATTCGGCGCAATTTTTGTTCTACAAATTAGGCGAGCCTCTCCGATGTGCAACGTCCTAGCGGGGGTCCGAAACTTGAGCCCATAAAGTTACCTTTTTCTGAATGCATTGCATCAGGGATCCATTGAAATTTCTCTTTTTTTTTCTTTTTCCAGGTTCTTCCCAAGATAATGATGGAAGGCCGAGGGGCCGAAATTGCCCTCCGCCTGAAAGGGGGCGCAACTACCACTGTTTTGGGTTCATTACCGCCGCAATGGATGCGGCAGTGATTAGAGCGAAATTCTGCGTTTTTGGTGGAAAAAAGGAGCGGAGCGGTATTGCAGGCGGGAATGGGCTGTTTGCAGCTGAGTGGGTGCAGAGTGGCCTGCGGACTGTGAAATTCAGCTGCTGACCAATGGCTCACAACGAGGCAGCTGCTCCCTGGCCTTCTGAAAGGGCAGGTTTCGCCGCTCAGCCCTGAGCACTGAGTTTGGTCTCTGTTGCTTGAGAGGAGATGGCTGGTGCGAGATCCTTGAGGAGGTACAGCCACTTCAGTGATGCTGAGCTCGAAACCCTGGTGGAAGCTGTGGAGGGAAGGAGGCCCATTCTCGACCAATGGCTGGAGAGAAATAGCTGAGGAGGTATCGGGGGTGCTCCATTCATCAGTGTAACGCCAACCAATGCCGGAAAAGGCTCAACGACCTCATTCGACTGATGAAAGTGAGTACATGCTCCCCTAACTCCTCACCTTCCATCTGCGAGCCTGTCCTTTACCTTCCCTTCTTTCTCAGCAACACTATATAGCCACTGAAGCACTGTTTGATTGCTGAGACCTGTATATACAAATATATATATATGTCTGCCTACTCACAATGGAGGCTCCCCTTTCATGTGAGATTGACAGCGGCATGTAATGGACCCAAACTTGCTCTAATTGCCGAGGCCCTCATGACACTGTTACTCAGCAACCCTTCTTTGCTTTGCAGGCCAAGGTCGCGCACAACTGTTCTCAGCAAGTGATGCCTGGTGGGGGCGAGTCCGAAACACTCGAGCTGGTTGATCTGGAGGAAAGGGTGCAGCGGCTAGTGGGCCCGTATGCCGGCTTCCCTGTGTCCGCCGATCGCACCGATCCCACTGGGGGCAGCATGGGTAAATGAAGGCATCCGTCCAATGCCATCTCTCACTGAAAGTGCAATCGCCTACCTGGCACTAGCTTATGCTTGTGTGCAAGTTGCTTGCTGCATGGTGCAATGCACCACCTTACCCTGACTGCACCCCTTGTCCCATTTATTATTGCAGATGAGACCCCGAGTGTGAGCCACAGTGAGACGGACACTCTTGGAGTGACTGGCAGCCAGACTCAGGAGGACACCCTTCAGGGCCATGGCAGATATTGCCAGAATGTCCGACGAGGCCGAGGAAGAGGGGGACAGCCCTGGCAGCACCACGTCACTGCTTCTTACACTCGCACGTGCCAGCTCAGATACTGGGAGTAAGCCGTCGGGTCAGTCAGATTTAGGAGAGGGGTCTGCACTGGGTGATGCACCGGGGCCTAGTGGGCTGCAGCGTGGTCAAGGGCCAAGGGAACCTCGGGTGCCATCTCTCCGGGGGGGGGGCAATTTCGCATGTGATTTCTGCTACAGACGACCCAGATAAGCCCATCGATGTTGGGGCTTATGAAAATAGGGCATGCAATACCAGCTCTTGGTGGCAATGGAAAGGGTGCCCGAGAGGCTGTCGCAAGTGGTCAGGAGCGTGGAGGAGTCTGCCTCCCGCATTGTGGACAGCTCTGCGCACACCATGGGGCCCATCATTGTCAGTGTGCAGACGATGGTGGACGCCCAGAGTGACCGTGTGGATCCAGCTGTGCTGACACGTGTCATGGGTGAGGTGGCAGCTGCCATAGCAGCACAGGCACAAGGGAGCCAATGTCTCAGTGCTGTATTGGAGAGGATGACTGCGGCCCTGGAAGCTCAGAATGCACCCATGCACTCTGGGCAACAGGCCACAGAGCATCTTAGAGCTGTTGTCTCTGGTGGCATCAAGACTGTGTCTGCTCTCATGCAGTCTCAGCTGGATGCCACTCGAGCTCTGACTGGTGCCACCATGGCTGGGTCCACCACGGTCCACCGAGGGTCTTCTGGTGCCGTGCCACCCCATCGACCTGTGCTTGAGCAGATTGGTGGGGATGGTGCGGTGCTGCCCCGGGGAAGTGGCACTGGCTCCTCGCACCAGGATTCTGAGGTGGTCTCTCAAGATCACAGCATGTGCTGACCCCAGGCCTGTCACTCCACCATTGGCGACAAGCATGGACTCGCCGGAGCCAAGGTTGACTGAATGCACCGAGGAGAAAGCGGCCCAGTCTGCAGACGGCCCTTCCAGGGCCAGAGTTGGTCGAGGGCGTCCTAAAAGGACGTCTGTAGCATCCTCACCTGACACAGCACAGCTTTCCCAAAACCATGATGCAGCCACAGGGGAGACACTGTGGCGTAGTGTAAGAATATATATGCGTAAGAAGAGTTATAAGGAGATGCACAAGGGTGAGAATTGATTTTTTTTTGTGGATCCATTGTTTGGGGTCTAATAAATCTTTATTTTGGTTTGCAATCTCTGTATCAGTCTCTCTTTTAACTGTGGGGAATGCTGTGTGAGAGGGCTCATAGGTTTGCCCAAGGACATGCAAAGATGAAGGCTCAAGTGAGCATTAGCTTATCGGAAACGCGCAGCAATGAGACGGTTTTGTGCTTCCATTGCAGGGTCAACATGTTGACACTGCCTCCTGCAAGGTTGGCCACATGCATCTTGGTCCTCTTCCTGTGCCTCCTCCTGCTGCTCCTCATGCGCGTCGGGCTCCTGCGCCTCCTGCTCCTGGTCCTCCTCCTCCTCAGATGGCACTGCTGCCTTGTCCTCCAATGGTTGTAGCCTCATGATAGCCAGGTTGTAAAGCACGCAGCAGATGACTGTCATGTATGTAACCTGTATGTGACAACACTGCAATACTGTATATCCATAAGAAATGCACACCTTGACCACAGGGGGTGAACTTGTGGGAGACACTCCTCACCTGGTCATCCAGGTATGTAAAGGGAGGTCCCACGCAGGGTCATCACTTCTTGGTCCTGTGAATAAAGGTTCAGGTCATGGAGTGACCTTGTCCATAGAATGTGCCTCGTGTGGATTTGTGGTATTGTGTAAGGACTTTACATTGGCGATGAGAAACGGGAATCAACGACCCACGAGAATGGCCACCGGCAGCACAGAGGAACAGTACTGTGCTGGTGAGGACTGGGACGATTTCATTGAGAGGCTCCAACAGAATTTTGTCACGAAGGACTGGCTGGGAGATGCAGCGGCCGACAAGCGAAGGGCTCATCTGCTGACCAGCTGTGGACCTAAGACTTACGCGCTCATGAAAGACCTGCTAGCAATCAAGAAGCTGGCGGACAAAACCTTTCAAGAGCTCAACAAGCTAATCGATGAGCACCTCAAACCGGCGAGCAGTGTACACATGGCCGGACACAGATTCTATATCCACCGACGTCGGGAAGGACAGAGCATACCAGATTTAGTTGCGGACCTCGCGCTTGGCCAGTCTCTGTAAGTTCACAGACGCCTGCAGGGGGGAGATGCTAAGGGATTTCTTTATTGAGGGCATCGGTCATGCTGGGATTTTCTGAAAGCTAATTGAGACCAAGGACCTGACCTTGGAAGTGGCGGCATTGATGGCTCAGACTTTTATAGCGAGGGAGGAGGAAACCAAAATAATATACGCGCACAATTCTGCCTCCAACGTGGCGATGGATCAGGGAGTCAATATCATAAATGCGACTCAGAGCCCTGCAGGCAGGCAAGGGCAGTTCAAGACACCCCAAGCAGCAATAGACCCAAGAGTAAGTCTCCAACAGAGACAATGGCAGGCTGAACGGACATTTACGCCCCCCCGAGTAGACAATGCGGCCCAGGATGGGGCCATTGACACCCGCTAACAGGGTGCTCAAGAGCCGTCAAAGGGACAATCAGCGAGGAATGCCTTGTAACGGCTCTTTTGTTCACAACAATGGGAATCTCAGTTCATGCTGGAGGTGTGGGGGCAGACATACTGCCAGGACTTGCAGGTTTCAACAGTTCGTCTGCAGAAATTGTAATCTCAGTGGCCATTTAGCCAGAATGTGCAGAAAGCCTGTAACCAGGCTAATATACCAGGCAGATGAACCAGATGAGGGGTCTGCGAGGCAGGATGACGCTTGGGGCAAATCAATGGATGCTGAAGTTCAGCGGGTTCATGTGGCAAACATTCACAGCTCATATACCAAAACGCCACCTATGATGATGAAAGTCCTATTAAACGGCATCCCTGTATGCATGGAGCTGGACACAGGGGCCAGCCAGTCACTGATGAGCGTTCAACAATTCGAAAAGCTGTGGCCACTCAAAGCCAGCAAACCCAAACTAGAAAGCATTGAGACGCAATTACGGACGTACACCAAAGAAATCATTCCAGTGCTAGGCAGTGCAATGTTGACTGTCACACACAATGGATCAGTGAACCGGCTGCTACTCTGGATTGTCCCGGGCAATGGTCCCGCACTGTTGGGTCGGAGCTGGTTAGCTGAGATGAACTGGAAATGGGGGGATGTGCACGCCATGTCATCTGTGGAGCGAAGTTCATGCTCACAGGTCCAACAGCAATTGGAGTCACTATTTTAACCTGGCGTCGGGACGTTTAAAGATACCAAAGTAGTGATACGCATCACCCCGGATGCCAGACCAGTGCACCACAAAGACAGAACTGTGCCGTATGTGATGCGGGAGAAAATTGAGAGCGAGTTGGACCGGTTGCTGAGAGAGGGCATCATCTCGCCCGTTGAATTCAGCGACTGGGCAAGCCCCATCGTTCCCGTCCTAAAAGCGGATGGCTCGGTCAGGATCTGTGGCGACTACAAAACCACTATCAACCGGGTGTCCCTACAAGACCAATACCCACTCCGAGAGCGGAGGACCTTTTGCCACGCTGGCAGGTGGCAAGCAGTTCACCAAGTTGGACCTCACTTCAGCCTACATGACCCAAGAACTGGCCGACGAATCTAAACTACTGACCACCATCACCACGCACAAGGGACTGTTTGTTTACAACAGGTGTCCGTTTGGCATTCGATCAGCGGCCGCGATTTTTCAAAGAAACACGGAAAGCCTGTTCAAATCTATTCCCGGAACAATCGTATTTCAGGACGACATCCTCATCACCGGTCGTGACATCGAGGAACACCTCCACAACCTGGAGGAGGTGCTACGCCGACTGGACCGGGTAGGCCTGCGACTCAAGAAGTCTAAATGTGTGTTTTTGGCTCCCGAGGTCGAGTTCCTGGGCCGGAGGGTTGCTGCAGATGGGATTCGGCCCACCGAATCCAAAACAGAGGCGATTCAACGAGCGCCCAGGCCCTGCAACACATCGAAGTTGCGTTCATTTCTGGGACTCTTGAATTATTTCGGGAACTTTCTGCCGAACTTAAGCACATTGTTGGAGCTGCTACACTTGCTCCTGCGTAAGGGTTGCGATTGGTTTTGGGGGGACTGTCAGGAACGGGCTTTCAATCAGGCACGGAACCTACTTTGTTCAAATAAGTTGTTGACCCTGTCAACCCCCGTAAGAAATTGGTTCTGACATGTGATGCATCGCCATATGGGGTTGGGTGTGTGTTGCAGCAGGGTAACGCTGAGGGCTAACTACAACCTGTGGCTTTTGCCTCCAGGTCGCTCTCTCAAGCTGAACGGGGATATGGGATGGTTGAGAAGGAAGCACTCGCATGTGTCTATGGGGTGAAAAAGATGCATCAGTACCTTTTTGGCAGGAGGTTCGAATTAGAAACGGACCACAAGCCATTAACATCCCTGCTGTCAGACAGCAAGGCTGTCAATGCCAATGTGTCAGCTCGCATACAGCGATGGGCTCTCACGCTCGCTGTGTATGACTACTCCATCCGGCACCGGCCTGGCACCGAAAATTGCGCTGACGCGCTCAGCAGGCTTCCACTGGCCACCACTGAGGGGGCAGCGGAGCAAAGCACTGAGATGGTCATGGCTGTCGATGTCTTTGACAGCGCAGGCTCCCCCATCACAGCCCGCCAGATCAAAATCTGGACCAACAGAGATCCCCTCCTATCCCTGATTAAGAAATGTGTCCTGACTGGGGATTGGGCGCCCGCACACGGAGCATGCCCTGAGGAGGTCAGACCGTTCCACAGACGGATGGATGAGCTCTCCATCCAAGCCGACTGCCTACTATTAGTCATGCCCCAGAGGGGCAGGGAGGCATTCATCAGGGAACTTCACAGCGAGCACCCGAGCATTGTGCTGATGAAGGCCATTGCCCGGTCACATGTGTGATGGCCGGGAATTGATTCAGACCTGGAACACTGTGTTCACAGGTGCATGACGTGTGCCCAGCTAGGTAATGCCCAAGGGAGGCCCCGCTCAGCCCGTGGCCCTGGCCCACCAGGCCATGGTCACGTATTCACATAGACTACGCGGGCCCATTCATGGGAAAAATGTTTCTCATTGTGGTTGATGCGTAGTCGAAATGGATCGAGTGCATCATTTTGAATTCGTGCACGACATCCACCACTGTGGAGAGTCTGCGTGCGGTCTTTGCGACCCATGGCTTACCGGACATCCTTGTTAGCGATAATGGCCCATGTTTCACAAGTTACGAATTCCAGGAGTTCATGTCGGGTAATGGCATTAACCATGTCAGGACAGCATCGTTCAAGCCGGCCTCCAATGGCCAGGTGGAACGTGTGGTCCAAATCATAAAACAAGGCATGCTCAGGATTCAAGGACCCTCCCTTCAATGCCGCCTATCGTGCCTCCTGTTGGTCTATAGGCCCTGACCGCACTCGCTCACGGGGGTCCCGCCCGCGGAGCTACTCATGAAACGAACACTCAAGACTCGGCTGTCCCTCATTCATCCAGTCCTGTCTGACATTGTTGAGGGGAAGCGCCAGTCCCAAAATGAGTACCATGACCGAAATTCAAGGGGGAGATGTATGGAAATTGATGACCCCGTATTTGTTCTAAATCACGGTTTGAGGCCCAAATGGCTCGAGGGCACTGTAATCGACAAAGAGGGGAATAGGGTCATCGTGGTTAAACTTAACAATGGGCAGATATGCCGCAAGCATCTGGACCAAGTAAAAAAAAAGTTCAGCATGGACACTGAGGAACCTGAGGAAGATCATGAGATGCTGCTCACACCACCGCCAGTGAACGAGCAACAAGCACATTCAGCAGCATGCACAGTCCCTGCGGTCAGCCCGGACAGGCCGGAATCACCACAGGTGACAGACACGCATACCAAGGCTCAACAACCAGAGCCTCAACTGCGGTGCTCCACGAGAGAGCGCAGACCACCTGAGAGACTTAACCTATGATCCCAATAAGATATTGAGGGGGAGGTGATGTCATGTATGTAACCTTTATGTAACAACACTGCAATACTGTATATACCTAAGAAATGCACACCTTGACCACAGGGTGTGAACTTGTGGGGGACACTCCTCACCTGGTCACCCAGGTTTCTGAAGGGAGTTCCCACGCGGGGTCATCATTTCTTGGTCCTGTGAATAAAGGTTCAGGTCATGGAGTGACCTTGTCCATAGAATGTACCTTGTGTGGATTTGTGGTATTGTGTAAGGACTTTACAACAACCATGAATCTGGATACCCGCTCAGACGAGTACTGCAGCACTCCTCCTGAGCGGTCCAGGCAACGGAACCTCTATTTCAGAATCCCGATGGTATGTTCGATGATGGACTTGGTGGCCGAATGACTGTCATTGTACGGTTGCTGTGCAGCAGTCCTGGGTTTGCGAAGGGAGTCATCAGCCAAGTGCACACTGAGTAGCCCTTGTCTCCAAGGAGCCAGCTGCAATCTTGGTTTGGCCCAGCAAAGACGCAGTATGAAAGAATCGTGGCTGCTCCCAGGATACAGGACATCAACTGCCATGCTTTTGCAGTTGTGGTCGCACACCAGCTGCACATTGAGGGAGTGGTGTCCCTTGTGGTTTCAGAACATCTCGGGCGTGTTTTGGGGTGCCCTCAGTGTGACGTGGGTGCAGTCAATGGCCCCCTGAGCCCTGGGGAAGCCCGCAACGCACAGAAATCCAGTCTGCCGCTCCAGCTATTTCACCCTGCTCCTGGAGAAGGAGATGTAGTCGCTCCTCCTCTTAGCATCTATGACCTGACATATGGATGTGTGCGTGGCAAACTGCGAGATGTTGGAGATGTCTGCTGTTGCAGCTTGGAAGGATCCAGTGGCATAAAAGTTGAGGGCGACGGTCACCTTGGATGCGACGCTCAGGGCTGACCTCAACCTTGTTTGCGGCTGCAAGTGTGGCTGCAGGAGATTGCAGAGCTCCGTGACGACGTCCTTGCGGAATCGCAATCTACGGAGACACTGGTCATCAGTTAGGTCCCTGTACGAGACCCTTTGCCAATAGGGCCTTCTGGCAGCACATCTGTGCAGGCGTCTTCCTCTCTCAGCTGCGAAATTGCCTTCTCCCTCCTGGTCTGGTTGGTCCTCAGCCTCTGCAGGCTGCTGCTGGCCAGCATCTGCCTCCTCTGCATGCTGCCTCCTGGCTTGTTGGCCCAGTATCTGGTGCGGGGGCGGGGGGGTGGGGGGGTCCGTATACCTCGCCCTCCTCCTTGCTGCGGTCCTTCCTGTTGCAGATCTCTGGGCTGTCCTCTCTCGCCATCTCCCTGGCCCTCTGCATGCTGGTTAGCCATGATTGCTGCGCCCATTGCCCGCTGCCTCTCCAGCCGTTGGACCCACCTTCTCCTGCGTGCCTCCCTGGCTCACACCGTGTGCAGGAGGCGTTGGCCTGCCAGCACTGCCTCCATTTCGATCTCCTCCCCTAGCCCAGCCTCCTCAGTCACGGCTCCGTGTTGTGGAGTTGGAAGGGTCTCGAGCAATGTCAATCAAGCGCGCTGTCAGCAAGAATACTTTCAGTGCTTTAAAAAGTCAGAGAAAAAGTCGTCAACAAAAGTGCTGCTAAACCCAACACACTTTTAAACACCGCTGGTGGTCTTCAGCAAGCACTGTGTACCGACACAAAAACCTAACTTTGGCACCGTCAAGCAGTGACGAGACTATTTCAACTGAATGTCGCTTCTGGGACGGGTCCTCGGCAGTGCGCGCTCTGATGACGCACTTAAGGAGGTGGAAATGGGGAGGGAGCTGGGCGGATATAATCACGCCTAGAAAAACGCATGAGGGCAATTGCAGGAGTGACGGCCATTCCGCAGAAGCTCACGGCCATTCTCCACTGCTCCTTCACAAAAGGAGTCATTTTGGCCCCCTAGTGTCAACACAGACTCATGCACACCCCAGCTATTTGTGCCAAACATTCCACCTATCTCAAGCACTATCTTTAGTCTAACATCCCAGGGAATCACGTGAGGAGCAAGCAGAAAAGGAAGAGAAACAAGCAGTCAGGCTGAGAACCCAAGGCATTTCTCAGATATATAGACAAAGGATTGGCACCCTACTAGGCCGATCTTCGGATGGGAATTAATGAAGGAACAAAAGTCTCTACCATATTCCGAGTTCCATGAGCAAGCTATCTTAGATCTGGTCCTGTGTAATGAGACAGGAATAATAAACGATCTCCTAGGAAAAGATCCTCTCGGAATGAGTGATCACAGTATGGTTGAATTTGTAATACAGATTGAGGGTGAGGAAGTATTGTCTCCAACGAGCGTACTATGCTTAAACAAAGGGGACTACACTGGGATGAGGGCAGAGTTGGCTAAAGTAGACTGGAAACACAGACTAAACGGTGGCACAATTGAGGAACAGTGGAGGACTTTTAAGGAGCTCTTTCATAGTGCTCAACAAAAATATATTCCAGTGAAAAAGAAGGGCGGTAAGAGAAGGGATAACGAGCCGTGGATAACCAAGGAAATAAAGGAGAGTGTCAAATTAAAAACCAATGCGTATAAGGTGGCCAAGGTTAGTGGGAAACTAGAAGATTGGGAAAATTTTAAAAAACAGCAAAGAATGACTAAGAAAGCAATAAAGAAAGGAAAGATAGATTACGAAGGTAAACTTGCGCAAAACATAAAAAACAGATAGTAAAAGCTTTTACAGATATATAAAATGGAAAAGAGTGACTAAAGTAAATGTTAGTCCCTTAGAAGATGAGAAGGGGGATTTAATAATGGGAAATGTGGAAATGGCTGAGACCTTAAATAATTATTTTGCTTCGGTCTTCACAGTGGAAGACACAAAAACCATGCCAAAAATTGTTGGTCATAGGAATGTGGGAAGGGAGGACCTTGAGACAATCACTATCACTAGGGGTTCGTGCTGGACAGGCTAATGAGACTCAAGGTAGACAAGCACCTTGGTCCTGATGAAATGCATCCCAGGGTATTAAAAGAGATGGCGGAAGTTATTGCAGATGCATTCGTTATAATCTACCAAAATTCTCTGGACTCTGGGGAGGTACCAGCGGATTGGAAAGCAGCTAATGTAACGCCTCTGTTTAAAAAAGGGAGCAAACAAAAGGCAGGTAACTATAGGCCAGTTAGTTTAACATCTGTAGTGGGGAAAATGCTTGAAACTATCATTAAGGAAGAAATAGCAGGACATCTAGATAGGAATAGTGCAATCAAGCAGACGCAACATGGATTCATGAAGGGGAAATCATGTTTAACTAATTTACTGGAATTCTTTGAGGATATAAAGAGCATGGTGGATAGAGGTGTACCGATGGATGTGGTGTATTTAGATTTCCAAAAGGCATTCGATAAGGTGCCACACAAAAGGTTACTGCAGAAGATAAAGGTACGCGGAGTCAGTGGAAATGTATTAGCATGGATAGAGAATTGGCTGGCTAACAGAAAGCAGAGAGTCGGGATAAATGGGTCCTTTTCGAGTTGGAAATCGGTGGTTAGTGGTGTGCCACAGGGATCGGTGCTGGGACCACAACTGTTTACAATATACATAGATGACCTGGAAGAGGGGACAGAGTGTAGTGTAACAAAATTTGCAGATGACACAAAGATTAGTGGGAAAGCGGGTTGTGCAGAGGACACAGAGAGGCTGCAAAGAGATTTAGATAGGTTAAGCGAATGGGCTAAGGTTTGGCAGATGGAATACAATGTCGAAAAGTGTGAGGTCATCCACCTTGGAAAAAAAAACAGTAAAAGGGAATATTATTTGAATGGGGAGAAATTACAACGTGCTGCGGTGCAGAGGGACCTGGGGGTCCTTGTGCATGAATCCCAAAAAGGTAGTTTGCAGGTGCAGCAGGTAATCAGGAAGGCGAATGGAATGTTGGCCTTCATTGCGAGAGGGATGGAGTACAAAAGCAGGGAGGTCCTGCTGCAACTGTACAGGGTATTGGTGAGGCCGCACCTGGAGTACTGCGTGCAGTTTTGGTCACCTTACTTAAGGAAGGATATACTAGCTTTGGAGGGGGTACAGAGACGATTCAATAGGCTGATTCCGGAGATGAGGGGGTTACCTTATGATGATAGATTGATTAGACTGGGTCTTTACTCGTTGGAGTTCAGAAGGAGAGGGGTGATCTTATAGAAACATTTAAAATCATGAAAGGGATAGACAAAATAGAGGCAGAGAGGTTATTTCCACTGGTCGGGGAGACTAGAACTAGGGGGCACAGCCTCAAAATATGGGGAGCCAATTTAAAACCGAGTTGAGAAGGAACTTCTTCTCCCAGAGGGTTGTGAATCTGTGGAATTCTCTGCCCAAGGAAGCAGTTGAGGCTAGCTCATTGAATATATTCAAATCACAGATAGATAGATTTTTAACCAATAAGGAAATTAAGGGTTACTGGGAGCGGGCGGGTAAGTGGAGCTGAGTCCACGGCCAGATCAGCCATGATCTTATTGAATGGCGGAGCAGACTCGAGGGGCTAGATGGCCTATTCCTGTTCCTATTTCTTATGTTCTTATGTTCTTATTATGTTAGTTCTGATGGGAGTCCGAGCCAGCACGTCGAGAAGCACAGGGTATTCCCTGCATGAGCTTGTGACTGGCAGGGTCATGAGAACGCCCAGCCATGTACTGGCACCACCTCTCACGGAAGGTCAGCTGAGAGAGGTGAATCGGGGAAGGCTTGTTAAGAATCTGTTTGAGCATCTCAAACAGATCCATTGGCAGGCTGCCAGTAACATGGGGAAGCAACATCGTAGAAATCGTTTATTGCTTGAGCCTCAGAGGCACCACGAGTGGAAGGTCGGAGATCAAGTAATGGCCAGAAACTTCTCCAGGGTAGGGACTATTGAACTGCTATACATGGGACCGTACAGTATCGTGGATAAGGCAAGTCCGATCGTATAGGCGGTAAAAATGCCCGACGCACTAAGTGGTTCCACATCAATCAGTGCAAGCTTTACAACCCTGCGGAAAGAGCTGACAAGAGGAGGAAACAGCAGGGAGTGGTGAGCTGCGCTACAGGTGTGGGTCTCCAGCCCATAATCTGGGACTGTGAGGAGCCCACAGAGGGACTAACCGTTCCACCTGTGGGGGCAGGAGTGAGGAGGAGTGCCAGGATCCCACGGCCCAGGCCGCTGTGGACGCTGCCTACACACCGGTGAATGAAGGAAGCCGGACTCGTAAGAGGTCCAGGGTCAAGGAGACCTAGTGTGGCCACCCAGAGACGGGTGGCACTGTACATAACTTCTTTCTCTCCTGTCTGTTGCCTCAGCTTGTCTGTATATTCCGGTTACCAAAGGTAATCATGTGTATCTGCGTCTGGAAAGGTGAGGCATCACCCCAAGGACAACGTTGTCTTCTGTGTGTTTTCAGGGAAAACCTAAGAGCAGGATGAAGTCAGTCATATTAATCCTGATCGTCATGATCGAAGCCAGCACGAGTCGCAGGGACGACACCGAGGAATCGGTTATCTTTGGCTGCACCGGCGGAGATGGACCGACCGTGACCACTGGAGGGAGCTCGAAGGATGGGGCGAGCGTCTATCTCCACGAGGGGAGATGGCCGGGATGGCTGGGTTGAATTCCACCCAGTATTCCAGCCATGACAAGTTCATCTATGGTGAAGCGTCCATCCCATGTCCGAGAATAGGGGTCACCACCTCCCGGGTTAGGGTAACGGAGGGTAGGCGGGTGTGCCTTAGCTGTAGGGGACACATTCCACTGGGAAGGTGGTGGTGGCTCAGGAAACTGAACTCGGACACAGGGGACCTGACAGCTGACTGGGAAAGACTAAGTAACGACATGTACCGGACAATGACGGGTTCTCAGGGAGGGTGAATGTGTGTTGGGATAAGTGGTGGGAATCCGAGGAAGGATTTTATATGTGTATGTGGGGGTCGGAAAAGATCTGCCCAACTGGTGTGTCGGTCGCATTTAGCAGGCGAACGCAGGACGCTGGGGGTGGGATCGGTTGGGATCGGAGTGTGGACTCCTGTGTGATCCCAAATCCCCCGAACACCATCAATGCCACAGAGCTCATCTCGTACACCAGGAAGCCCCCGCCCAGAGCCCTGACGGTACAGACAACTGTAGATAGGTGTCCCACCACCACCAGGGGTCCAGGGAATGGGCTGGTGTTAATCCCCACTGACAAAGTTTTGTTTCAGAATGTGCACTACTCCGTGGCATCTGTGATCCTGAACCTGACTGAAGTCCATCTGCCTGTGTGGTGTCCGAAGAAGACGGAGAAACTTTATGAAGCTCTGTTAAAAGTGATGTTTCAGGAGTTTTATGAACTGGACTATGGAAATATAGATAAAGAACAGCTTTATGGTCTGAATGTTGGGGAATAGTGTGGGGTCCGGGAGGCACAGAAGAGGGACCTAGAATGATGTAGCCACAGCATTCAGTACAGGGACAGGTGTTAATAGTATGGAGGATGTACAACTCCAGATACAGATCACTGGGTTAAAGAACCAACTGCGTTAGATTCTAGGGGAAGAGAATACAGTGGTGTGTTCAGAGCTTCATGAGGACCAAGCAATAACCGTTCGTTTAAAGGAGATCATTGCGGGGCTGGAGAGGCACGCTATAACTGTTAATGATTTGATACGGGAGGACAGGAACGCCTCGGGCAGGCTGCACGGAATGAGGTGTGCGTGCTGTATGGAGCATGGTTGCTGGGCAAGGGCCGCAGTAACCTGGAGGACCTGAGGTACGGTCGCGTCCCTTCATGGTTACGCAACAAGCATCTCGCCACGCTGCACCCGTATCGCAATTCGCTAAGCCCGTGCCAGCTTCGTTTAGCCTCTGAAGCCTACCCTGTCCCTGTAGATTGCGGGCGGTCCAACCATACAGTGATGGGAATTGTAGTGAGGATCCCGGTAATGGGCAGGTCATCCCAGCCAGCACCGGTATACAGTGAGAATATCGGGGTCATTCGTGGAGGAGTGCATGTTCATTTTAAAGCGGTCCCGCCGTATGTCACAAAGTGGGAGCATGCTATGACAGGCACTAACCTCTCCAGATACCAGAGCCGGGGTGCACAGTAATACTGTGTCCCCCAGCACTTGACTGCTTTTGCTCGATCAGAATGTGGGTTTGCTTCTGCAGGCGCGGAACCTATCAATTGCACCATGGAAGTGATGGCACCAGATCACAGGCAGCATACATGGGGAATGGGACATATTGTGTCACCACAAGTGCGCTCCGCTACTGGTACAGCCTGGACATTGTGGTGTCCGGTGAGCGACAGCAGTTTTTGTTTCAAACCCAGGGCTGAGGTTCAAGTGGCACAAGAGCAAATTACTCCCATCCCCGAACCCTCGACCATTCACCTCACTGTGAACAACACCTTCACACATCTCCAGGGCTATGTGGAGCATTTTGGGTACCCGATTCCTTTTCTGCCGGAACACCTCACTCAGTTAATAAAGGCCGTCGAGCTCTCCCAGAAACATTTTTACACTTTAGAGCGAAAGACAGTAAAAGTGGGGAAGAAGATCAAGGGGATTGTCTCGACACCGTGGTAGGACATCGGTCTGAGTATACAGATTCCTCCCTGGATCCGCGTCTGTTCCCATGCATTAGTTATACAATTGTTGCTTGTAGGTTACTTGTTTTACACCAGCTGCAGGAGACAGAGCCAGATGCTCCGAGCACGTTGGTAAGGGGTGTTAGATCGACCTGGAGAGGTATAATTGATTTATGTTGATGATAGTTTCTCCCTGCTAAAACTTGTAATTACCAAAGTTCTGTAAGCCAGTGTATTATATTCTGGTTATAGTTTTATACTCTGTATTGCGCGATGTGCGCTGTTGTGATTTGTGTAATGTGTTTCCACCTGTCAATGCTGTACTGTGTGATGTGCGCGGTGATTTTTGGTACCATCTTGTGGATTAGTTCAAGCCGTTTGAATGTATGAAGAAGCCGTTTTCGCTGATGTTTTGACTCTGTGGAAGGGAACTGTGGCACGCAGTAAGGGATACAGTTGCGGGGTTTTAAAATGCAAAATCAGGGGAGCGGCTTCACCTGTGGGAGACTTTGGCCTTTGCTCTCTCGTCGATTGATGCTTTATGGCAAGAAAAAGCATCAAACGGGGACTAAAAAAATCGCAAAGTCTCTGTTTAAAGACTGGACTCAGTCGTGAATATTTCGTGGACTTTATGAGAGTTTTCTGAGGATATTTTCCCCTGTGATAGGATCACCCTGTGCAGAGAGACCATATGGCAGTTGGCTGTGACAAAAGAACTGTCAGTCATTCAGAATGTACGGGTTCACCCACCAGTCCGAGCTAAAGGGAGGGGGCCATATAAAGCACTTCTCAGCTCCATCTCAGAAGAGAAGCAGAACAATGATCCCACTAGCCTGGCCAGCCAAAGAGGAGCCAGTGTTTTTTCCCCAACACAAAGACCGAGATTTGTCCCAGACTCAGGGCCATTAGTCCAATACACATGGGTCTGATGGCCCATCACTGACTAAGCATCAGAGTGCTTAGAAACAAAAGGGTTTAAAAGATTAGCGGGAAAGATAGGGGTAGCAAGACTCCTATAGAGATAGACTCTTTTCCACCATTTTGTTACCGTTCTCCCTCTCGCTCTCGATGAAACAAGAAGAAGTACCAGAGGAGGAAGCCGCAGTTCCGCAGAAGAAGCCGCTGAGACAGAGAACCGCGTACCCATCACAGGGTATGGTCTCCAGGCAGTGACTTCCCACAGCTGAGCTGAGCGATCAAGACCGACTGTGTGTGGGGGTGAGTATGGTCACGAGTGTCCCAAGCCGGTAACCAAATATCCCAGGCGAGCTGGGGGAGGTGTAAGGGCTCAGGGTTTTCTCAGAAGTGAAGTTTTTTGGGGCAATTCTGGTGAGGAAGCTTCATTTGGTTTAGCCAGGGGTGGAGTTAGAATCCACCATAGCAACAAGGGAATTACTGCATGTTACCGGTCCTCAGTTTTGTACTGTATGTATGTTGTTTGTAACCTGGACCTTATTCTCCACAGAGACAGTGATTTTTGTTTGGTAGTGCATGTTTTAGCCAGCGTATGTTAAACTAAATAAATATAAGTACGATTTTTCACCAAAGCATTCCTGTCCCAGATAGATAGATTTTTAACCAACAAGGGAATTAAGGGTTACGGGGAGAGGGCGGGTAAGTGGAGTTGAGTCCACGGCCAGATCAGCCATGATCTTGTTGAATGACGGAGCAGGCTCGAGGGACTAGATGGCCTACTCCTGTTCCTAATTCTTATGTTCTTATGTTTATGTTCTTATGTCCATGACTTATTCCATTTACACTCTGAATAATAATCCCCGGGTATAGAATTTTCATAAGGCCGGAGCAATTGGGCTAGGATCAAAGCCGCTTACAGCTCCACAGAATTTCCTTAATCATAAGCAAAGTTTGTATCCTTGAAGGTGCAGTTACCTATACTATGAACTTTGATGTGTGTGACCTACTTTACTGTTTTTGTTGATGCCAACTGTGGCTTTGACTTAAATGCTTTAAACAATTACTGTCCAATGCTAGAGTTGTTGTTTAGCTGTTGGAAAAGTGCTAATCAATAGCTTTGAAGAGCTTGAGGTGTTGCTGCTTGATAATTCATACGCTTGCCACTTTGGCTGCAGATACAAATCATTTGTTTTTGTTAGTCTCTTGATACAAACACTTCTTTAGAGACTTGGGCCAGCCAAGAGCACTATAGAGCAAACACACAATGGCAATAAAAATCGGGAGAGATGTAAAATGCGATTTGCTATCACTTGTTTTACACTGTTGCACGGTCAAAATCTAGCCCCGTGGACTTTCTTACTGCTATTGAAATTACTAAAACGGCAGTGAAAACTCTCCATCGAAAGCTGCTTTTAATAAGCTGACAGTTAAATTGTGTGGTCAGTACTGTGACTATCATGCAAGCCTTGACAAGTGTTGTACTAAAAAGTAGTGTGAAATGTCAGGTTTTTTTGTGTGTTGTGTTCACTGGGGCAGCATGCAGCAGCTGCAGATCAACTGTAACGACACCATTTATATTTCAGTGCCATTGACAAGATATTGGCGAGCTAAAGCTGCGTTCTGTCCTCCTGATCAATCTGCATCTTGCTAGTCAACTCATTATAACCCCTTCTGCAAAGGTATATTGGCATATTTGTTTTCATGAGCTCAAATCATATCACTGATTTTGGAACTGAACCAGCTGAGAGTCTCAGGAGGGAGAAAGTGACACTTGACAAGAACTTTCAGAAAATAATTAATTGCTCTTTCCCTCACGGAACATATTTTCTAATAATCAACAAACTCGAATCTGCTTGCCATACATTTGACATATCAAGTGTGTCCATGAAAGTCTCATTCTGTAGGTTTACTGGAATTCTTGCAATTGTTGTTTATCTGTTAGAACAGAATCATAGAAATTTACAGCACGGAAGGAGGCCATTTCGGCCCATCGTGTCCACGCCGGCCGACCAAGAGCTATCCAGCCTAATCCCACTTTTTAGTTCTTGGTCCGTAGCCCTCTAGGTTATGGCATTTTAAGTGCACATCTGTTATGGAGTATAAAAAGTATAACACTCGACACAAAGGTCCATATATAGAGAAAAGAATTGTTTATTAAAACCCGATTAATCAAGGGAGAACCGGTTGCATCAGTACCCCTACTGGATGATCTGATCGCCGGTCTCGTGGGACAGGCTGCGCAGATACATTTTATACAGTCGAAATACAGTCAAAATGGTGAAACTACATAAGAACATAAGAACATAAGAATTCGGAACAGGAGTAGGCCATCTAGCCCCTCGAGCCTGCTCCACCATTTAACAAGATCATGGCTGATCTGGCCATGGACTCAGCTCCACTTACCCGCCCGCTCCCCGTAACCCTTAATTCCCTTATTGGTTAAAAATCTATCTATCTGTGACTTGAATACATTCAATGAGCTAGCCTCAATTGCTTCCTTGGGCAGAGAATTCCACAGATTCACAACCCTCTGGGAGAAGAAATTCCTTCTCAACTCGGTTTTAAATTGGCTCCCCCATATTTTGAGGCTGTGCCCCCTATTTCTAGTCTCCCCGACCAGTGGAAACAACCTCTCTGCCTCTATCTTGTCTATCCCTTTCATGATTTTAAATGTTTCTATAAGATCACCCCTCATCCTTCTGAACTCCAACGAGTAAAGACCCAGTCTACACAATCTATCATCATAAGGTAACCCCCTCAACTCCGGAATCAGCCTAGTGAATCGTCTCTGTACCTCCTCCAAAACTAGTATATCCTTCCTTAAGTAAGATGACCAAAACTGCACGCAGTACTCCAGGTGCGGCCTCACCAATACCCTGTACAGTTGCAGCAGGACCTCCCTGCTTTTGTACTCCATCCCTCTCGCAATGAAGGCCAACATTCCATTCGCCTTCCTGATTACCTGCTGCACCTGCAAACTAACTTTTTGGGATTCATGCACAAGGACCCCCAGGTCCCTCTGCACCGCAGCATGTTATGCAGGGAAGTGTTCCATTGGTTATTTGCCACCAGTCCCCGCCTACCTGCTACTAATACATTGGTTACTACAGTTTACAGCAATTTCATTGGTTACTACTGTTACAGTAATTTCTAATGATTTCATTGGTACATTCAGTTATGGCCACTGTTGCTGGGGAAAAGCCCCCTATAGGTTACATTTGCATTTCTGTGAACTTGTTCCCAGGTTAACTCTCGGACATGGCGGCCTCATCTCATTATTTCCGTGAGCTGTCTACATTTGTCTTGTGTGCGCTCTCGGGAGTGTTATCTTTTCAGAGAATTTCTCTGACCTTAGTCCCAGCCCCTGTGAGACCCGTTGTTCTGTGTTACAGCCTAATTGCTGGAATGTGGGACTCAGCTATACTTCCATGAACACATTAAACCTTTCTTTCAGCCTTTCTTGCTTTAGGTTTTAATTTTACCAAATTACTTTTCCCCTGATTAAGTTTTTCGCTATTACAATCCCCCATTTGATCAGGTGGATACCTCAAACACCCACCTTGAACAACAATTTTCCTTTCCCTGCCTTTCCCTGTCTTGATTCGTGTGTCTCCCGCCCTGATTTTGTTGATCAGGCGATAAGATTGGGACACTCACGACTCATATCATGTAATCGTGCCGTCTTTGTGTTTGATTACCCCTTTTTAGATCTAGCAAAGGCTTGCTGCAGTCTTTGTTAAGGGCCTTGGCCAATGTCTTCGCTCTGCGTCCCTTGTATCTGCCCGCACATTCTACCAAGAGTATCATCTCCACTATCAGCTGCACTAGGACTAACACATGGGATATAATTCTGATCCAAGGCTGTATGTTCAGATTCAGTCCGAAATGGTCGAGTTGAGAATACCACGGCGGGTCAGTCAGTTCTTTATCAGTGTCCTTTTGTAGTTTGCCAATTTGTTCCTTTAAAACAACGTATTTTCTTCGTTGGTTAAACACACTCCTTTCCAGTGCCTTCTGCTCTTCCCTCAGCTTAGGGATCAATTGTCCTTATGGTTCTCCAAAATATTTACACCCCGCTTTTATCGCATCCGCCATCGTGATGTCGATAGTCTCTTCCTTCAGCTCCGGGTATATTGTATCACCCGTCCCACCATCAGGTTAGCGACTGTTGTGCTGATGCACCACTGTCCGTCTCCGTGTGATGCCGCTATAGTTGCATAGTCCAATGCCATGGGGTGATGCTTAGGACGCATCCCTCTTTTTCGCCGTATCCACAGTCAACTTTTCCCTCCTGAAACGACTCTCACCATAACACAACTTGGTTATTCTTATAACGTTCTGTTATAGATACACCCTTGGTCTTATTCCCATTTTTAATAACATACTGATGCATCTTGTGATACCTCACTTGTGTTTGGTTTATTAATTCCCCTATGTTTGTAACTTTGCATAGACTTTGTCCTTCAGTAAGTTTATACTGGGGAATGCTTACTACGAACCCTATTATATTCTGGTGGCCAGTGATGCATCTATTCTCCGGGACCCATGCGTGGCTATTCCTCCGAATCTGACAGGCTTGAACAGGATTTTTATCCATCGTCCAAGTTTCAAAAATGTTGTTGGTTATCCAGTCCGGGACCTCCCCGTTCTGTAACTGTTCCAAATTATGTTCCACTGAGGCCAGCATCCATGCTCCATACCCCACACACACTGGCCGCACTTGCCTTAGCGGTTCGGTCGTTCAGCAGGTTAATGGGCCTTGCATGGTCTTTTCAAGTGTGGGCTACTTGCAGTATTTCTCTTTCGGTCCCATTCCCTAATTGGGCCTGCAGCTGTTTGTTATCATCTCCTCTTTCTGACAGCCCCTTTAAGATACGGGTTAAAGTACTGACTTGCTCATTTCTGGCCTGAAGGTCTTAACTGTCGCGACCCCGGCCGCATAGCTCACGCCTACCATCTCTATCCTTTTCCTCCTCGTCTTTCGGGTCACCACAAGTTTCATGGTGTTAGACTCTGGCCCCTCGAAGGCACGTAATGCCAGATTCTCATATAGTGCAACTCTTCTGGGCTCGCAGAAACTGGGGATAGTTATATCCATAAGGTTTAAAAATGCTGCAAATCACCGGCTGTCGCACCCCAAAGTGGATTCTATCTTTTGTTTGTCTTATTACTCGCCCTCCTGGAGCCTCCAGGAATATTTGGGCATTCCAGGGGTTCCGATGGGAGGGCAGTAATAACAAGGCTGTGGTAGTTGGTGGTGGGTATGCCTTGGGGAGCAACCTCCCAGCACCGCTCACCACTGGTCCCATTTGTGCATTTGGAGGGCGGGCACAACTTTTGATTGTCCTCTCCTGGCTGAGGTACTCCTGAGAATTCAATGTCCCGTGGCGTGCACCATAGCTGCACCCCTTCCTTCTGAGCGCAGTTTTCCCTCTCCCACCCACAGTCTATCTGTCATACCGAGATCTTGTTTACCAAAATTGTCAACTTTGTATGGGTCCATGTCCATGGATTTTTCAAGCCCTTTGTCCACTGTTTTAGGTACAGAATTCCGACGCTGCACTTTAAGTCTATTTCTGTTTCAACCGCCACCGTTAGCTTTCTGGTCTCACACCCAATGTCACCCGAATCCATGTAATACATGCCTTGCTGTTCCTCAGTCGCTTCTCCCCGTGTTAGTGTCCCGGTAGCTTCTCCCAAGCTAGTGAGGATTAAGGCGCCTGTCAGAATCTTTGCAACGAGCCACATTCTTTTTCTGTTGAGAGATTACAGCCTGGCGTCCCAGGGGTTAAATTCTTATCATTTCTATTTCAACCAGATTGTTAGCACCGTTTCTCCAATTGGTTGCACCGTTTCTCCGGGCATGTGCCCTTTACCAGATCCATTTTATTATAGCCAGTACCTCGAATATTGCATACCTTTCAACTGCTCACTCAATTCCCTCATAAACTTTCCGATTCTGTCTCAGAGGGGGCCTAAGTCAGTGCCTCCTGTCACTATTCCTTCTGGTAACCTCATTGCGCATCCAGTCATTAATTCAGAAGGGGTTAATCCCGTGGTTCTGTTTGCTGTGGCATGCAGCCTCGTTAATATTGTTGGTAGGAATTCAGTCCATGCCTGCCCTGTTTCCTGTATTGCCTTGCTCAAGGCGGTTTTAAGGGTCTGATTCATTCTCTCTACCATCCCTGAATTCTGGGGGGGGGGGGGGGGGCGGTGTGGGATGTGAAACTTCTACTGAATACCAAATATTCTACAAGTTTCTTTCATTACTTGACCCGTGAAATGAGTCCCTTGATCCGAGTCAATTTGGGTGGGTATCCCCCAGCGGGAAATGATCTCTTCCGCTAGGATCCGTGCTATGGTGGTGGCTGTACAATTCCGAGTTGTGAAGGCTTCCACCCACCGAGTAAACAAATCTATAATTACCAAACAGTACTTTCGTCCTCGGGAATTCAGCAATGGCCCCGTGAAATCTATCCGTGTGTCTTCCTATGGCCCCCGGGGCCATGGTTGGTGGTCCATTTTTATTATCTTGGCCCTACCTGGGTTGTGCTGTGTGCATATGATACATCACTGACAATACTTTGCAATGTCGCGCCCCATAGCTGGCCACCACCAGTCTCGGGAGGTGCTGTTTATCATGGCCCCGCGCCTGGCATGGTTGATGCTGTGATGCAGGTCCATGAGCATTTTTCTGATACAGGATGGGGCCAGCACCTTTCCGTCTTTTCTCCACACTGCGTCCGTACCTAGTATTCCTCCCTTCCTTTTCCATTCTTTCTTCTCCCTATCCCTTGCCTCTGTCTGTAACTTTACTGTGTTTATATCTTCCTCTGTAGTAAAGCTGTAGGCTGGCTCTACTTCTGCTTCGGCAGACGTAGCCACCTCTTGGGCAGCAATGTCAGCAGCTTCATTTCCCTGCTGGACCTCGTCTACCACTTGCTGGTGGGCTTTTACCCTGATTACGGCCGCTTTAGTGGGTTTACTAACAGCATCCAATGGTCGTTTTATCCGGCCATCATGTTTGATGGGCTCACCACCTGAGATGACAAATTCTTGTCTACCCCAGGTGACCATATAGTCATGTACCACCCCAAAGGCATATCTACTGTCTGTATATATGTTCGCTGTCTTTCCTTCAGCTATTAACAGGGCTTAGGCTAATGCGGTTAATTCGGCCACCTGAGCTGAGAGACCTCCTTGCTTTACTAGCGTTAGGTGCTGATCCACCACTGACCATCCCGCATGGGGATGGCCGTCTCTATACCATCGAGATCCGTCTACGTAGAGTGTAAGGTCCGTATCCCCAGAGGTACTTCACTCAGATTCCCCGGAGAGTCTTCCCTTTCAAGTGCATCACACTCGTGGGGCTCCCCTCCTGACAGAATTCCCTCTGCGGGATTTTCTCCAGTGTCCCTAACTATCTGTACTGACTCATCATGTGGTAATAGGACTGCCTCCCATTTTGCCCGGCGGACATTGGAGACAATACGGAGCTTCTCTGTATTTAGCTTTTCCACCAGTGTGTGTTTTGTGTGCAGTATTATTTCTCCTGTCATTATGACAGGCTCACTAATTTTGACTGCCCAAGTGGCACAATCCAGTACGGCCACACATCTGGACAAACCGTCAGCCGCTGGTGATTGCTGTGTCGAGTATTAAGCTACGGGTCTCATCCTATCCCCGTGCATTTGTGTCACCATGGCTCCATAGAAGCCTCCCTGGTTCTCACAATATATATGGAACGGGAGATCCATGTTCGGGAGTCCCAGCCCTGGAGCTGACATTAGGGCTTCCTTCAGGTTACCGTATGCCGCTTCTTGTTCGGGGCCCCACTCTATGATTTCTAAGGATGGTCTCCCCCCTTTCACTAGCCGCTGTATTGGTTCTGCAATTGCTGCGAAGTTAGGTGCCAAATTCCTGCAATAGTTAAAGAGCCCCAGTACCTTAGGCACCCCTCGGAATGTTTTTGGTCGGGGCATGAACCTAATGGGCCTCCTTCCTGTCATTGGACATGGTCCTAGTTCCTTGGGCTATTTCGTGTCCCAGGTATTGTACCGCAGCTTGTCCGATTTGTGCCTTTTTGGGATTTATTTCGAATCCTGCGTCCTACAGGATTTCCAGGATCTTTAGAAGATTGAGAAGGGGGATTTAATAATGGGAAATGTGGAAATGGCTGAGACCTTAAACAATTATTTTGCTTCGGTCTTCACAGTGGAAGACACAAAAACCATGCCAGAAATTGCTGGTCACAGGAATGTGGGAAGGGAGGACCTTGAGACAGTCACTATCGCTAGGGGGGTAGTGCTGGACAGGCTAATGGGACTCAAGGTAGACAATTCCCCTGGTCCTGATGAAATGCATCCCAGGGTATTAAAAGAGATGGCGGAAGTTATAGCAGATGCATTCGTTATAATCTACCAAAATTCTCTGGACTCTGGGGAGGTACCAGCGGATTGGAAAGCAGCTAATGTAACGCCTCTGTTTAAAAAAGGGGGCAGACAAAATGCAGGTAACTATAGGCCGGTTAGTTGAACATCTGTAGTGGGGAAAATGCTTGAAGCTATCATTAAGGAAGAAATAGTGGGACATCCAGATAGGAATAGTGCAATAAAGCAGACGCAACATGGATTCATGAAGGGGAAATCATGTTTAACTAATTTACTGGAATTCTTTGAGGATATAACGAGCATGATGGAGAGAGGTGTACCGATGGATGTGGTGTATTTAGATTTCCAAAAGGCATTCGATAAGGTGCCACACAAAAGGTTACTGCAGAAGATAAAGGTACACGGAGTCAGAGGAAATGTATTAGCATGGATAGAGAATTGGCTGGCGAACAGAAAGCAGAGAGTCGGGATAAATGGGTCCTTTTCGAGTTGGAAATCGGTGGTTAGTGGTGTGCCACAGGGATCGGTGCTGGGACCATAACTGTTTACAATATACATAGATGACCTGGAAGAGGGGACAGAGTGTAGTGTAACAAAATTTGCAGATGACACAAAGATTAATGGGAAAGCGGGTTGTGTAGAGGACACAGAGAAGCTGCAAAGAGATTTAGATAGGTTAAGCGAATGGGCTAAGGTTTGGCAGATGGAATACAATGTCGGAAAATGTAAGGTCATCCACCTTGGAAAAAAAAACAGTAAAAGGGAATATTATTTGAATGGGGAGAAATTACAACATGCTGCGGTGTAGAGGGACCTGGGGGTCCTTGTGCATGAAACTCTTTTGAGTTCACCTGTGAAAACATAAAAACAATAAACGGTGCCACCCGACCTGGATGACACTCCAGACATTTTCAAGGCCCTTTTTTTCCCCCCTTTTTTTTTTTGGTTTTTTTTTTTGTGTTTTTTTTTTTTTTTTTGGTTTTTTTTTTTTGGGCACTAAAATCACAATTTTCCCCAGTGCCCCCTATAAAAGGGAAGGGGGACACTAAAAGCACCGGCAATTAAAACAAATTAAACTTTAAAACGTAAAATCAAATTAAAATTTGGTTGCCGGGCGTGATGATGCACTCCAGTCCCTCCGGTGCCCACCTCTCGTCCTTGTGCATGAATCCCCAAAAGTTAGTTTGCAGGTGCAGCAGGTAATCAGGAAGGCGAATGGAATGTTGGCCTTCATTGCGAGAGGGATGGAGTACAAAAGCAGGGAGGTCCTGCTGCAACTGTACAGGGTATTGGTGAGGCCGCACCTGGAGTACTGCGTGCAGTTTTGGTCACCTTACTTAAGGAAAGATATACTAGCTTTGGAGGGGGTACAGAGATGATTCACTAGGCTGATTCCGGAGATGAGGGGGTTACCTTATGATGATAGATTGAGTAGACTGGATCTTTACTCGTTGGAGTTCAGAAGGATGAGGGGTGATCTTATAGAAGCATTTAAAATAATGAAAGGGATAGACAAGACAGAGGCAGAGAGGTTGTTTCCACTGGTCGGGAGACTAGAACTAGGGGCCACAGCCTCAAAATACGGGGGAGCCAATTTAAAACCGAGTTGAGAAGGAATTTCTTCTCCCAGAGGGTTGTGAATCTGTGGAATTCTCTTCCCAGGGAAGCAGTTGAGGCTAGCTCATTGAATATATTCAAATCACAGATAGATAGATTTTTAACCAATAAGGGAATTAAGGGTTACGGGGAGAGGCCGGGTAAATGGAGCTGAGCCATGATCTTGTTGAGTGGCGGAGCAGGCTCGAGGGGCTAGATGGCCTACTCCTGTTCCTAATTCTTATATTCTTATGTTCTTTTTTGTTTATAAGTGCGCCTGTGTGCCCCCTATCATCCTCAGATGCTATGAGTAGATCATCTACGTATTATAGTATTGTACTCCTATACGGGGTTAAATCCACCTTTTCAATGGCTCGACTCATAGTGCGGTGGAATATAGCCGGGCTATTGTGGAACCCTTGTGGGACCCGTATCCAGGTGTACTGATGGTTGCTGACTGTGAAGGCGAATTTATCTTGGGACTCTTTTGCCAGGGGTATGGACCAGGATCCATTGGCTATTTCTAATACGGTCAAGACCTTATGCTCTGGTTTTCATCCATTAAATATTGTGGCTCGGCTGGCCACGATGGGATGTTGATGGGGAGTCACCTTATTGAGGGCAGTATAATCAATAGTTACCCGGTATGATCCGTCCGGCTTTCGCACGGGCCAAACAGGGGAGTTGTTGTTCCCTCTACCTCTTGGAGTATACCGCTTTCCAGTAAATCCCCCACTATCTCTCTCACAGCCAGTGCGGCTTCTAGTTTTATCGGGTATTGGCGGTGGGAAGTATGTTCCGGTCCTGGAATCACCACGGGCTCACATTTTACCAGCCTGCAGTCCTACTTTGAGGTAGCCCAAACTCCTTTCACACTTTCGCAGATAGCTCCCCACTTGCCCAGTGCCCCCCCCGCCCCGCGCCGCCCCGCCCCGCCCCGCCCCTCCGCCCCGCTCCGCCCCGCCCCCGCCCCCCGCTGCCCCCCGCCCCGCCCCCGCCCCGCCCCCGCCCCGCCCCTCCGCCCCGCTCCGCCCCGCCCCCCGCCCCCCGCCCCGCTCCGCCCCCGCCCCTCCGCCCCGCTCCGCCCCGCCCCGCCCCCGCCCCCACGCCCCGCTCCGCCCCGCCCCGCCCCCGCCCCCACGCCCCCACGCCCCTCCGCCCCTCCGCCCCGCCCTGCCCCGCCCCGCCCCTCCGCCCCGCCCCGCCCCCGCCCCTCCGCCCTGCCCCGCCCCGCCCCCCCGCCGCCCCCGTCCCGCCCGCCCCGCCCCGCCCCTCCGCCCACGCCCCTCCGCCCCTCTGCCCCGCCCCGCCCCTCCGCCCTGCCCCAGCGAGAGGCCTACAAAAGGCCGTGAGAGGCGTCGGGAGGTGCGTGGAGAGACGTGAGTCCGGGGTCAGCGAGAGGCCAGCCGGTGCAGCGACAGGGAGAGGGCAAAAAAGAAGTAGAAAGAAACAGAAAGGTGACGTCACAGCCAAGGGGGTAAGTGATTGGCTGTTGATTGGTAAGTAGCATTTCTTTTTTCTCTTCTGTAACAGTTAGTAAACTTTAGCATTGTTGTTGCCAATTTAAGTTAATCTAAGGGTTAAGTCATGACAGGAGAGCTCGGTCACGTATTATGCTCCTCCTGTACCATGTGGGAACTCAGGGACACTTCCGGTGTCCCTGACGACTACATCTGCGGGAAGTGTATCCACCTCCAGCTCCTGACAGACCGCGTTACGGAGTTGGAGCTGAGGGTGGATTTACTCTGGAGCATCCATGATGCTGAGAATGACGTGAGTAGCACGTGTAGCGAGTTGGTCTTACCGCAGGTGAAGGGTCCACAGCCAGCTAGGGAATGGAAGACCAGCAGGAAGAGCAGTGCAAGGAAGGTAGTGCAGGGGTCCCCTGTGGGCATCCCCCTGCAAAACAGATACACCGCTTTGGGTACTGTTGAGGAGGATGACTCATCAGGGGAGGGCAGCAGCAGCCAAGTTCATGGCACCGTGGCTGGCTCTGCTGCACAGAAGGATGGGAAAAAGAGTGGGAGAGCGGTAGTGATAGGGGATTCTATTGTAAGGGGAATAGATAGGAGTTTCTGCGTCCGCAACCAAGACTCCAGGATGGTATGTTGCCTCCCTGGTGCAAGGGTCAAGGATGTCTCAGAGCGGCTGCAGAGCATTCTGGAGAGGGAGGGTGAACAGCCAGTTGTCGTGGTACATGTAGGTACCAACGATATAGGTAAGAAGCGGGAAGAGGTCCTACAAGCTGAATTTAGGGAGCTAGGAGTTAAATTAAAAAGTAGGACCTCAAAGGCAGTAATCTCTGGATTGCTACCATTGCCACGTGCTAATCAGAGTAGAGGGAGCAGGATAGTTAGAATAAATACGTGGCTTGAGCAGTGGTGCAAGAGGGAGGGATTCAAATTCCTGGGACATTGGAACCAGTTCTGGGGGAAGTGGGACCTGTACAAAAGGGATGGTCTGCACTTGGGCAGGACTGGAACTGATGTCCTAGGGGTAACATTTGCTAATGCAGTTCAGGAGTGTTTAAACTAATATGGCAGGGGGATGGGAACCTAAGCAGTGAGATAGGGCGATGTAATATGGAGTCAGAAACAGATGGTAGAAAGGTAAAAAGCAATAGTGGAAGGCCGAGTAAACAAATGCAAGAAACAAAAAGGGCCACACTACATCATAATTCTAAAAGGACAAAGGGTATAAAAAAACAAGTCTGAAGGCTTTGTGTCTTAATGCAAGGAGTATCCGTAATAAGGTGGATGAATTAACTGTGCAAATAGATGTTAACAGATATGATGTGATAGGGATTACAGAGACGGGCTCCAGGATGATCAGGGCTGGGAACTCAACATCCATGGGTATTCAACACTCATGGAAGGATAGAATAAAAGGAAAAGGAGGTGGGGTAGCATTGCTGGTTAAAGAGGAGATTAATGCAATAGTTAGGAAGGACATTAGCTTGGATGATGTGGAATCTATATGGGTAGAGTTGCAGAACACCAAAGGGCAAAAAACGTTAGTGGGAGTTGTATACACACCTCCAAACAGTAGTAGTGATGTTGGGGAGGGCATCAAACAGGAAATTAGGGGTGCATGCAATAAAGGTGCAGCAGTTATCATGGGTGACTTTAATATGCATATAGATTGGGCTAATCAAGCTGGAAGCAATACGGTGGAGGAGGATTTCCTGGAGTGTATAAGGGATGGTTTTCTAGACCAATATGTCGAGGAACCAACTAGGGGGGAGGCCATCTTAGATTGGGTGCTGTGTAATGAGAGAGGATTAATTAGTAATCTCGTTGTGTGAGGCCCCTTGGGGCAGAGTGACCATAATATGGTGGAATTCTACATTAGGATGGAGAATGAAACAGTTAATTCAGAGACCAAGGTCCAGAACTTAAAGAAGGGTAACTTTGAAGGTATGAGGCGTGAATTGGCTAGGATAGATTGGCGAATGATACTTAAGGGGTTGACAGTGGATGGATAATGGCAGACATTTAGAGACCGCATGGATGAACTACAACAATTGTACATCCCTGTCTGGCGTAAAAATAAAAAAGGGAAGGTGCCTCAACCGTGGCTATCAAGGGAAATCAGGGATAGTATTAAAGCCAAGGAAGTGGCATAAAATTGACCAGAAATAGCAGTGAACCTGGGGACTGGGAGAAATTTAGAACTCAGCAGAAGAGGACAAAGGGTTTGATTAGGCAGCGAAAATGGAGTACGAGAGGAAGCTTGCAGGGAACATTAAGACGGACTGCAAAAGTTTCTATAGATATGTAAAGAGAAAAAGGTTAGTAAAGACAAACGTAGGTCCCTGCAGTCAGAATCAGGGGAAGTCATAATGGTGAACAAAGAAATGGCAGACCAATTGAACAAGTACCTTGGTTCGGTATTCACTAAGGAGGACACAAATAACCTTCCGGATATAAAAGGGGTCAGAGGGTCTCGTAAGAAGGAGGAACTGAGGGAAATCCTTATTAGTCGGGAAATTGTGTTGGGGAAATTGATGGGATTAAAGGCCGATTAATCCCCAGGGCCTGATGGACTGCATCCCAGAGTACTTAAGGAGGTGGCCTTGGATGCATTGACAGTCATTTTCCAATATTCCATAGACTCTGGATCAGTTCCTATGGAGTGGAGGGTAGCCAATGTAACCCAACTTTTTAAAAAAGGAGGGAGAGAGAAAACAGGGAATTATAGACCGGTCAGCCTGACATCAATTATTAAGGCTGTCATAGCAGCGCATTTGGAAAGAGGTGACATGATAGGTCCAAGTCAGCATGGATTTGTGAAAGGAAAATCATGCTTGACAAATCTTCTGGAATTTTTTGAGAATGTTTCCGGTAGAGTGGACAAGGGAGAACAAGTTGATGTGGTATATTTGGACTTTCAAAAGGCTTTCGACAAGGTCCCACCCAAGAGATTAATGTGCAAAGTTAAAGCACATGGTATTGGGGGTAGTGTGCTGACATAGATTGGGAACTGGTTGTCAGACAGGAAGCAAAGAGTAGGAGTAAATGGGTACTTTTCAGAATGGCAGGCAGTGACTAGTGGAGTGCCGCAAGGTTCTGTGCTGGGGCCCCAGCTGTTTACATTGTACATTAATGATTTAGACGAGGGGATTAAATGTAGTGTCTCCAAATTTGCAGATGACATTAATTTGGGTGGCAGTGTGAGCTGCGAGGAGGATGCTATGAGGCTGCAGAGTGACTTGGATAGGTTAGGTGAGTGGGCAAATGCATGGCAGATGAAGTATAATGTGGATAAATGTGAGGTTATCCACTTTGGTGGTAAAAACAGAGAGACAGACTATTATCTGAATGGTGACAGATTAGGAAAAGGGGAGGTGCAACGAGACCTGGGTGTCATGGTACATCAGTCATTGAAGGTTGGCATGCAGGTACAGCAGGCCTTTAAGAAAGCAAATGGCATGTTGGCCTTCATAGCGAGGGGATTTGAGTACATGGGCAGGGAGGTGTTGCTACAGTTGTACAGGACCCTGGAGTATTGTGTACAGTTTAGGTCTCCTAACCTGAGGAAGGACATTCTTCCTATTGAGGGAGTGCAGTGAAGGTTCACCAGACTGATTCCCGGGATGGCGGGACTGACCTATCAAGAAACACTAAATCAACTGGGCTTGTATTCACTGGCGTTCAGAAGAATGAGAGGGGATCTCATAGAAACGTTTAAAATTCTGACGGGTTTAGACAGGTTAGATGCAGGAAGAATGTTCCCAATGCTGGGGAAGTCCAGAACCAGGGGTCACAGTCTAAGGATAAGGGGTAAGTCATTTAGGACTGAGATGAGGAGAAACGTCTTCACCCAGAGAGTGGTGAACCTGTGGAATTCTCTACCACAGAAAGTTGTTGAGGCCAATTCACTAAATATATTCCAAAAGGAGTTAGATGTAGTCCTTACTACTAGGGGGATCAAGGGATATGGCGAGAAAGCAGGAATGGGGTACTGAAGTTGAATGTTCAGCCATGAACTCATTGAATGGCGGTGCAGGCTCGAAGGGCCGAATAGCCTACTCCTGCACCTATTTTCTATGTTTCTATGTTTACAAAGTATTAAAAACTTTCGACTCTCTGTCTGAAGAAGTGGGTGGAGCTAAAATAAACAGATTGCTACCCCATTTTTTAAACAGGCTTTCAGACAAATGATAAATTCATTAATTCCCACCTCAAATATTCCACAGTCAAAAACCACACAAGTACTTTTCAGTTAAAGACAGACAGTCACACCATTCAACAAAGCTTATTAATTCTATTATTTGGCCGGCTCTATTTTTGGATCCCATACGTGACTAAACATAGTCACTATCAGTTTTTTTTATGGTCATTTGAAAAATATCTACCCAGCCCCCCATAAGGGAGCAGTGTCCAACATATCTTTACACGCCATACTCAGTATTGGTACGTCTACCCCTATATCAGTTTCACTGTATTCTCAGATACTGACCATCCCCCTACTTTGGTTTCTTTTGTCTATGGTCTCACTGACTTTTTATCGATTTAAACTGTATTCTTAGATACTGATTGTCCCTCTGATCGGTTTCCCCTACCCCTGGAGCCTGCAATCCCATCGACACCCTTATCAATTTATCTATATTCTAAGATACTGATTGTCCCTCTACCCAGTTCCCCTTGAATTTACAGGCAGCACTCACATGGGTACCTTATGATAGTGTCTATCGTGGCTTCTTAATTCCCCCAAGTCTTTTACACCATAACAGATCTTTCACAAATTCTGGTACCCCGGGCAAGCGACACATCTGGTAACAGCTCACATTGGATTATGAGTGGTAGTTTAAATATACTCACTCGTGATGGATCCGTATATACACGTCTGTAGGCCGCCTGTTGTACCCTGCTTGCAGCGCCAAAATGTTGTGGAGTATTAAAAATATAATGCTCAACACAAAGGTCCGTA